>NC_088806.1:6073199-6410056 GCF_011386835.1 Chrysemys picta bellii
TCTAAGTATAAAATACTAAGAAAATCTCCGATTTATACCTTTTCTCAGATTCTTGAACATGAAAATAAAATGTTTGCAAATGTTGCCCATTTCTTCTCCATTTATCAAATATTGATGTGAAATACACTTAGATTTTACCTCGTCAACAACTGATATGAAATCCCTCTGACATTCCACTTTCCTCTCTATAATTTGCAAAAATGGATCCAAAATCCCCCAAATTTCCACCCTTTCTCTTTCGTTTCTGAACATTGATCTCAAAGCTCAGATTTTGCCTCTTTCTACATCATTATCAAATGTCTATTAAAAATCCTGTCGGGTTTTGGGCCATTCCCCATGTTTCTAAATCCCAGCTACTTCTCCTTCCTTGGAGGGAACCTCTTGCCCTGAGTTGTTCTCCATCCTGGAGGTTGCAGGGGGTTAAATTACCCTATGATCATCTTTCCCTTCTCCTTTGAGAATCATTTGTTCCCTCCTTTATCTCTGTTAAAAATGTTTGCCGGTGAAAGAGACCAACCACATATTTAATACCCATCAAAGCCAGAGGCCTCCCCCTGTTTGGGGGATCAGTGGTTCCCAATTGGTAACAGGAGAGTTGGCTGGACCCTTTTCTTTTCTCCAGCTGGCACAGGATGAGTGGGTCACTCTGAGTGCAGCATGGATCTAGAAGTATCCAAAGCCCATGATAAATGGTCTGTGTGAGGAGCTGCTTCCTGCAGTGCTAAGATGTAGTCACCTCTGGAGTGGATCCACGGTGGCCATTATTTGCTAGTGACGGCATGGAAATTTCTTACCTATTTTGGCCCTCCAGGCCTTCCATTCTCCTGTTAAAGAAGCATCCCCCAGGGTTCCCTCTGCCTTGTGACTGGCCAACTGGGGGTGGTGATAACTTTCTATCCGCTTATCAGACTCTGTGATGTAACACTCTTGCTGGGTGCAGGGGCTTGGCTGTGTGGGGAGATTGCAGCTGCAGCTGAAGGGGCATTGTGCTGGGGGAGGTCTCTGGGTGACTGGTCAGGGGGTACCCTAGTAAGGTCCGTGACTTCTGGAGGTTTGGGGTTTTGGGGGGTGGTTCTGATGTGCCCAGCGCTGAGGCTATGGGTCCTGGAGGTGAGTATCGCTGGGGGCCTGTTGGCTGAAGAACAGTGGGGGTGGGTGTCTCTTGGGGAGGTGGGAGAGGGGGATAGAGGGTGCCTGGTGCTGTGCCAGGGGCTCTGTCTAGGCTTCCCCCACTGGCTCCTGGGATCGTTGCCATGCCCTGTGCACAGAGCTGTCGTGAGGATCCCCGGTGCTAGGTCAGGGGATGCCAGGGAAGCAGAGTGAGGGGTCCTGCTGTAAAGCATCAGAGAGTCCAGCTGGGAGGAGGAGGATGTCCCAGGCAAACGGCATGGCAGATCCTGCTGGAGGGCAGGTGGGGGTCCTAGGCAGGCAGTGAGGGAATCCCAGGCAGGCAGTGAGTGACTGAGCTCCCAGAGCAGGGTCCTTTTGGGGGTTCTCTGACCACTTTGGGGGCTCTTAGTGCATGGAATCCTTTTGGGTTCCCAAGCTGATAGTAAATGTCTGGTGGAGATTCCCTTACTGGTGGAGCTCTGAGGGGTATCGAGTTCCTGGCCAGGGACTCTGGGGGCTAGGTCCCAGGGAATATCTGTGGGGGTCCCTGGCTGGCAACTCTGGATACAAGGGGCTATCTGGGGCCACTAGCTGGAGGCTCTGGTTGCTACTACTGACCACGCTCCTTCTCACTCATCAGCTGGTGCCAGAATCCTAATCCAAGCACTGCCCGGTGTTCCCCGGCTACTGCCAATCACCGTGAAAACTTTGTATCCACAGTGAGGGACTGAGTTCCCAGTGGGGGGTCCTTTTAGAGGGGGTCTGTGGCTCCTCGGGGCTCTTGGTGGGGGGAACCCTTTGGGTAATATAATGCCAATATTTTAAAAGGGCTCTAGAGGTGATCCCAGCAATTACAGACCGGTAAGTCTAACGTCAGTACCAGGCAAATTAGTTGAAACAATAGTAAAGAATAAAATTGTCAGACACATAGAAAAACATATATTGTTGGGCAAAAGTCAACACGGTTTCTGTAAAGGGAAATCATGTCTTACTAATCTTTTAGAGCAACAGAGGGTCCTGTGTCACCTTTGAGACTAACAGAAGTATTGGGAGCATAAGCTTTCGTGGGTAAGAACCTCACTTCTTCAGATGCTCTTGCCCACGAAAGCTTATGCTCCCAATACTTCTGTTAGTCTCAAAGGTCCAACAGGACCCTCTGTTGCTTTTTACAGATTCAGACTAACACGGCTACCCCTCTGTTACTTAATCTTTTAGAGTTCTTTGAAGGGGTCAGCAAACATGTGGACAAGGGGGATCCGGTGGATATAGTGTACTTAAATTTCCAGAAAGCCTTTGACAAGGTCCCTCACCAAAGGCTCTTATGTAAATTAAGTAGTCATGGGATAAGAGGGAAGATCCATTCATGGATTGAGAACTGGTTAAAAGAGAGGGAACAAAGGGTAGGAATAAATGGTAAATTTTCAGTATGGAGAGGGGTAACTAGTGGTGTTCCCCAAGGATCAGTCCTAGGACCAATCCTATTCAACGACGATACTAAACTACTCAAAATAAAGACCAAAGCAGACTGTGAAGAACTTCAAAAAGATCTCACAAAACTAAGTGATTGGGCAACAAAATGGCAAATTAAATTTAATGTGGATAAACGTAATGTAATGTACATTGGAAAAAATAACCCCAACTACACATACAATATGATGGGGGCTAATTTAGCTACAACTAATCAGGAAAAAGATCTTGGAGTCATCATGGATAGTTCTTTGAAGACGTCCACGCAGTGTGCAGTGGCAGTCCAAAAAGCAAACAGAATGTTAGGAATCATTAAAAAAGTGATAGAGAATAAGATGGATAATATCTTATTCCCCTTATATAAATCCATGGTACACTCACATCTTGAATACTGCGAACAGATGTGGTCTCCTCATCTCAAAAAAGGTATCCTGGTATTAGAAAAGGTTCAGAGAAGGGCAACTAAAATGATTAGGGGGTTGGAACAGGTCCCATATGAGGAGAGATTAAAGAGGCTAGGACTTTTCAGCTTGGAAAAGAGGAGACTAAGGGGGGATATGATAGTGGTATATGAAATCATGAGTGGTGTAGAGAAAGTGAATAAGGAAAAGTTATTTACTTGTTCCCATAATATAAGAAATAAGGGGCCACCAAATGAAATTAATGGGCAGCAGGTTTAAAACAAATAAAAGGAAGTTCTTCACACAGCGTAGAGTCAACCTGTGGAACTTCTTGCCTGAGGAGGTTGTGAAGGCTAGGACTTTAACAGGGTTTAAAAGAGAATTGGATACATTCATGGAGGTTAAGTCCATTAATAGCTATTAGCCAGGATGGGTAAGGAATGGTGTCCCTAGCCTCTGTTTGTCAGAGGGTGGAGATGGATGGCAGGAGAGAGATCACTTGATCATTACCTGTTAGGTTCACTCCCTCTGGGGCACCTGGCATTGGCCATTGTCGGTAGACAGGATACTGGGCTGGAGGGACCCTTGGTCTGACTCAGTATGGCCATTCTTATGTTCTTATGATTCCCAACCTGGCAGTGATGGTCTGGTGGGGGTTCCGTGGCTGCTGGTGCTCTGAGGGGTATCTGGTGTCCCTGGTCAGGGACTCTGGGAGCTGGGACCCAGGGAATATCTGGTGGGACCCTGGCTCGGGGTTCTGCGGGCTGCTAATAACCGAGGTACAGGACATCACAGGGAGGTTAAAAATATGTCTGTTGGCTTAGCCTGGCAGGAGGGGCCAGGTCTACACTGTAATAAAGAGATCAAGCATTTTCCCAGTGTAGCAGAATCTAGGATGTCTGTCTGCAGGAAAAGAGCCTGGGGGAATTGTGATGTGAAATTAACTAAAGCCTGTTCTGAGAACTCCACAACTGCCTTTCTCGCCCTGCCAGGCTGCAGAATGACGTCCCTGTTTTGCTCCAGTTCATCCCGTCCTCCCATGGGACAGAGGAGAGAAATGGCTGCAGAGGAGCCAGTTCAGGTAGCAATTATTGGGGGTTGCTGGTTTGTTCCTGCAGGAGTGAGAAGGACAGAAAATATACCGGAGATAGGAAGGTTTGCTCAGTCTGGGTTGGAGCAGTGCAGGAAATGCACAAGGTGGAGAAAGGGAGGAGTGCAGGGTGTGGCAAACCTGCTGGGAGTTGTTTAATAAGTGGCCTAGATTCTAGGAACAGGCCCAAGAGGTTCGGAGGTGGAAATGCTCTAATTTGTGGAACAGAAAATAACCCACCTACACTGGGCTAGGAAAACTGACCAGACTCTCAGTGCTGGAGCCTGAACTGACTAACCAACTGCTCTAAGATGTGAAGGGGGCACCCACCAGTCAGGCTTAGGGGAGATTCTCCTCCCTTCATATCCAGCTCCTCACAATGAGGAGTGTGTTGTGCTTCTTCCCAGAGAGCTCTTCCTGAACCCTGCTAGGGGCTCCATCTCCTGTATCAGTCTGTGACTAGTAGGTGTGTGATAGATCTTCTGGGAGAGACAAGGGGCTCTCTCTTCATCCCCTCACTCTGCTGATTCCTGGATCCTCTGAGTGGAGTGGGAGTGGGACTGTGTTGACTGTGAGTCACCCAGAGCTTCCATTTGATTGGCTCTTCTCCCCCACGAATAGTGGGGCAGCAGGTACTGAATGTGAGACTCTTGCTCTTTCAGAAGCTGGTGACCTTCGAGGAGGTGGCTGTTTATTTCACCAGGGAAGAGTGGGCTCTGCTGGACCCCGTTCAGAGAGCCCTCTACAGAGACGTCATGCAGGAGAATTATGAGAATGTGACCTCGCTGGGTAAGGATTCCTGTCCCGTCGGTTCTTGGAAGGGGAAATGAAAAGAGAAGATTCACGCCACCCGCACAAAGCCAACTCTACTTTGTCCTGTTTCAGCATCACCCCAATATGCCAGTGACACACACACTACCAGAGACCCTCCCCCACTGCAGAACACTTTGGGAACAGAGCACAGGAGTAGTATCGCACAGTGTGAAATATATATATAACAGAAGCTTCCTACCGCTGACCTTCTCTTCAAACACTGAGCCTACTCCACCCAGACCAGAATGTGCATGGGGTGTAACAAGCAGGCTGCTGGAGTCAGAGCTGCTGGTCCAGGGTTACTTATCACACAGACACTCAATGTGTCTTTGAATGCTGGCTGGGGGTATCCAGACAGGGGAGCTCCAGCAGCAGAACACTAAATCTCATCCAGGATTACAGATGACACAACTCCTCACTGCTCTGGATTGAACCCCAGCATGTGAAAATGGTTTAGGTTGGTAATGAAACTTCTTGAGACATGGAGAGTCTTGCTCCCCCATCACCATGTGTAACAGTCACAATCTCTCTTCTCTACAGGCTCCCTAGATTTTTGACTACCTCATTCCCAAAGTCACATGACCCCGATTCTTATTCTTTACATTCTGCTTTTCCAGACTAATTAGAGTCTGTTGCTCCTGAATTATAGCTTCTAATTTCCCAGTGTTCGCCACACCCAGGGATTTACCAACTCCCTCCTGTTACACTGGACTCACTAGATTCCTTAGTACATAAGAATGGCCACACTGGGTCAGACCAAAGGTCCATCTAGCCCAGTATCCTGTTTTCCAACAGTGACCAATGCCAGGTGTCCCAAAGGGAATGAACAGAACAGGTAATCATCAAGTGATTCATCTTCTGTCACCCATTCCCAGCTTATGGCAAACAGAGGTTAGGCCCACCATCCCTGCCCATCCTCGCTAATAGCCATTGATGGGCATGAATTTATCATGTTCTTTTTTTTAACCCTGTTACAGTCTTTGCCTTCACAACATTCTTTGGCAAAGAGTTCCACAGGTTGACAGTGTGTTGTGTGAAGAAATACTTCCTTTTGTTTGTTTTAAACCTGCTGCCTATTAATTTCATTGGGTGATTCCTAGTCCTTGTGTTATGAGAAGAAATAAATAACACTTCCTTATTTACTCACTCCACACCAGTCATGATTTTATAGACCTCTCTCATATTCCCCTTAGTCGTCTCTTTTCCAAGCTGAAAAGTCCCAGTCTTTTTAATCTCTCCTGATACAGAAGTTGTTCCATATCCCTAATAATTTTTTTTTGTCCTTTTCTGAACCTTTTCCAATTTCAATACAACTTTTTTGAGATGAGGCGACCACATCTGCCCACAATATTCAAGATGTCGGCATACTATGGATTTATGTAGAGTCAATATGATACTTTCTGATTGCCTCTGCACCTTGAGTGGATATTTTCAGAGAACTATCCACAGTGACTCCAAGATCCCTCTCTTCAGTGGAAACTGCTAATTTAGACCCTATCATTTTGTATATATAGTTGGGATTATGTTTTCCAATGGGCTGCAATATGTGCTATCCGGACATCTAGTACTGCCGAGATCCTGCATTCAGTAATATCCCTGCCCTTCCTGTTCCCTTTCTCCACTGAACCCTACCAGCCCATGCTTACTGTTCCCAGCTTCCCCAGGACTCTCTCATTGTCTCTGGACCTGTCTGTCAGCAAGAAGCAGTGCCAGGGTGACTTGCCCTCTCTCTGGAGACTTCAATTTCTGGGACATGGATTTAGTTTCTCGGTGTTTTAGGAGACTCTTTGAAATTGAGTGTCTGTGACATTAACCACAGTACAATCTGGACTGTTGAATAGCTGTGTCCCCTCAGTTCCCCAAGCTGGGGTGCCTTTTACACTGCTTTACTGTGAGAACAGCCACTCCTGGGCAGGTAACACATAGTCTCCAGCATGTAACTCTCTTCCAGCTACACAGTATTGAGTGCTGCTAGTTAGTGACTCACAAATTACAGTACCCCACAGGAGAACCCCAGAAAATTCTCTGGTCCCAGACTTCCCACAGAAATGTACATCTTGCCCTGTCCAGAACTCTACTGAACAAAGCAAGCTCATACGAAGTCTGTCATTTCATCAGTGGAAAATGACATGCGCCAACCTTGTAATCCAAACACACTGGTTAGATAGAACAATAAAACAAGATTGTTTAAAATCTTTTTTTGGGGGTGGGGTAGTTAAGTGACTATGGGTAATGAGGCATTAAAGTCAGAATTGTTTACAAAAGAAATGCAAGATAAAACACGAACTAATGTTTAACTTGACAAGCTAAAACGGATTCAAAGCAAGTGTTTCTCTCACCATATGCTGAGACAGGCTGGCTTTCCTTTCAGCCAGGACTCCCCCAACCCACCCCTGCCGCCCAAGTTCAGTTCTTCAGGAGTTTTTATGCGCAGAGGGAAAGGGAAGAGAGAGTCAAGCATTTTCCTCACCTCTTTTAATAGTTCAGTCCTTTGTACTAGAAACAACTTCAGTTCTCAGCTGAGTCATGGTGACAGGCTGTCTGTTGTAAATATGAGCTTCCAGTGGTCCCTATGAAGGAATGTAAATGTCTTCTTCACACCTTCCCCCTCCAGAGAATGGCTATTTGACCAGATGTATGCCTTGCTGTCTCTGAGGAACTGGTTTGTGGGTGTTCCCCAGAATTGTAACTTTTTCAGTAATATCATACAGTAAAATCTCATCACTTTAACATACAGTGTTGCTACACATTTTAACAGGAGGATAATATTCAGTAGATTATGCGTTTTCAAATGATACCTCACAAGCCAGACTATGTACAAAATTTATCATAATTTTCTAGAAGAGTGAACATAGGGGTACAGACTGACACAGTGTCTGTCTGTGTGTGTTCCCAGTAGATATATGTGTATTTCAATCCCTCATAAGCAGAGTGTTCGGCATCTTCAAGGAGCTGGTCCTGGGAATTTACTGGTTTACGAAGTGTGACACTGTATGGAATTGTGAGACACTTTATTATTTATTTTATTAATACCAGTATGATAAAATTGCAATGAATCATGCTAGATATGCCATGTAAGGTGTCAGTGAAAATGTTACGATTTTCCAGGTATGATAATTTTGTTTCTATGTTTTTTATCACCATTGTATTGTGAGTTATAGATATGCAGGGTATATCTGTATTTCCAGATTGTGCAGTGTTTCTAGGTGATACCCCCAGACATATTGGCATCGGCACTGCCTCGCCTGTTCAATGGCCCATTCAGGGTCATCAGCTGTACAATAAGCCCATGGAAAGGACCAAGGGGACGCACCTATTGAGTCAGCAAGACATGCGGGGTATGCCTGTGTACTGAGACCTCCAGGCTTTTCCATGCCATGTGCTGTGAGGCTTGTGTTTGGGATACAGGAAGTAAAAGCCACATGGCAAAAGGAATATAAAGGGCAGCAGCAGCATCTCCATTTTGTCTTCAATCCCTCTTCCTACCTCTGGAGCAACTTCTCAACAAACTGAAGCCTTGAACAAAGGATTGAATGATCCATCCAAGTTGTGGATGTGTTCCAGATGGACTTTCAAGCCAGCAACTCACCAATACTGCTAAGAACCTGATATATAGATTTCTGAATGTATCTGACCGCTTTCACATTTAACAACTTTTTGTTCTTTCTTTCATTCTTAAACCATGCTGACAGCCAATCCTTTAGCATACCCAAAATACCTTTAGTGTAGAAGATCCAAACCTATACTGACCTGCTAATGTGGCTGACCCTTGGGGTCAGAAGAACATCTTGTTTATGTGAGCAGAGTTTTTAAATAACCTCTCACTGTAGTGGACCTAGGTGCTGATTGGGAGTTAGAGAACTGGAATGCAATAAAGGGGGCAGTGGGTTGTTTTTTTCCAGCTTCTCAATAACCAGTGTGGGGGATCAGAAGCACAGTTTGTGACCGGTCGGTGAGTTTAACTTCAGTGTTAACCACCAGTTTTGGGAGCATCTGCTCTCCCTTTTTCAGCCTGCCCTGACCTTGGCATTTTCAGTGAGGACTACACCAGGTCACACTAAGCACTGAAGTTAAATTAATAGAATGTTTTTTATGACAATGTCTTATGAAATCACCTGAACTCCTTTGTTTTGTTTCATCTGAGCAGGGTTTCCAGTTTCCAAACCTGATGTGATCTCCCAGCTGGAACAAGGGGAAGAGCCATGGGTCCCAGACCTCCAGGGTTCAGAGGAAAGAGAGATCTTGAAAGCTCCCTGCACAGTTGAGGAAACATTAAACCAACTCAGAATCTGTAAGTACCTGAAGAACACATCTGGGATGCCCTACAAAGCCCTTGGGAGATGTCTCGTTTCATTATTGTTCCTAGCAGGGGTCGTATCCTCAGGGTAAATATAGCTCATGGCTTCCTGTAGTTCCTAACAGACATTCCTGCCTTGCCCCTGAGAATTTCAATGGGATGTGAAGGCTGAATTGATCCCCCTCCTCTCTTCTATTTGGGGGAAGAGTCTTGGGGGAATTCAGTTCCTGAATTTTATTTGACCCCTCTCCAGCACTTGTTTTGATTTGGTCTTCCCCTTTCCATCCCTATTTGAGGTTTCTGTCTCTGTCACAGCAGGTGATGCAATGGTATATGAGAATGAGGAGCAGAATTCTCAGCCAGAAAATGTTGAGCAAGTGGATAACCACAGAGCATTATCACCAAGATCAAAAAGGAATTTGTCCAGGAGTCTTGATCAGGGAAAATCTTGTGAAATTCAGCACAGACCAGAGAGAGAGCAGGGAAACCAGCCAGGGGAGAAAGTGGGTCAATTTATTTCCTGTTGGGGAACTCAGAAGGGCGTCAAGGAAACCACAACACAGCAGGAAATCCTCAGGAGAAAGAGGAAAAATACATGCACTGAGTGTGGGAAAAACTTAACTCAAAGATCAGGCCTTTCTGATCATCAGAGAATCCACACAGGGGAGAGGCCGTACGAATGCACTGAGTGTGGGAAAAGCTTCACTCAAAGATCAGGCCTTTTTCGCCATCAGAGAATCCACACAGGGGAGAGGCCCTATGAATGCAGTGAGTGTGGGAAAAGCTTCACTAGCAGCTCAGCCCTTTCTGAACATCAGAGAATCCACACGGGAGAGGCCCTATGAATGCCACGTGTGTGGAAAATGTTTCACTACCAGCTCAGACCTTTCTAAACATCAGAGAATCCACATAGGTGACCGGCCCTATGAATGTATTGAGTGTGGGAATACTTTCTCTTGGCACTCAGCCTATATTAGCCATCAGAGAAGCTGCAATGGAGCTTAACATCATAAAAACGTCTAAGTCAATCAATATTTTTTTTCTTTAATACTTTTCCTGATTCCCACATAGTAACTTTTAAAGCTGTTTGAACTGTTTGCAGCACTGTTATCCCTCAGCTTGTCCAGATGAGTGGCCCATTTTTGCCTTTTGCAGTTTGCCCTCTTTTTAGGTGGACCTATTTGTCCTTTCTATTGTCCCATGAATAATCTGAGTGTGCTCTTCCTATCAGGAACTAGGGAGCATCACAATTCTCCTATTGTAAAGTTATTGTTAGAGTCACCAATGATACAGTTTGATACAAATGATACAGATCGTATCATTTCCAGTTGTTCTCATGTTGCTCTGGGTTTTGCTGAAGAGCAGTTATATTGGGAACTTTTCAAATTATATTTAAATGAAGAAGAGCAGGGGTCAGAAAAAAAGAGGAGCTGGGACCCCAGACCAGGGGTGCAGGTGGGAATGTGTGGGGGGTGCAGGAGCTCCTGTTTGGTGCTCAGGGTGGGGGTGGGGATGTGGGGGGGGGTGCAAGAGTCAGGGCATGGAGTGTGGGGGGGCTGGGTATGTGTGGGGGTACAGGAGTCAGAACGGGGGCTGGAGGTGTGTGGTGAGTGCAGGGGTCAGGGCAGAGGGCTGGGTGTGTGGGGGATGCAGGGGTCAAGGCAGAAGGCTGGGTGTGTGTGGGGGGTCAGGGCAGTGGGCTGGGGTGCTCGGCTCATGGGGGTGCTCACAGCAAGGGGCTGGAGGGGATATGCCCCATCCGCACCCCTTTCCCCACCTCTTCTCTGCCTTCTCCCTGGAGCAGCTCCGCTCTCCCCCTGGCAAGGGTGATCAGCTGATTGGCGGCAGGCAGGGGGAGGGGCAGGAAAGCATCACACTGGGGAAAGAAGCGGGGGAGGGGGAAGCTTGGCTACCAGCAGGACCAAGCTTCTGCCTCCTGCCCCCACAAGAGAGGGGGGGCTGAGTAGGGCCAGGACTCCGGCAGGCAACAGCGTGCTATCAAAAATGGCATGCATGCTGCAGGTTGCCGACCCCTGCCCTATGGGAAGCAAGTCATGACATCAATTGTAGCTACAGCTCTTAGTACCCATCAACACAAAGACTGAGAGAAATGGAGAGTTCGAACCATTGTCATGTTAGTATCTTATTGTCCTTTTCTCTATTTTTTCTGCTGGCCTTTCTATTATATCAGGGTGGGACAAGCTCATTAGTGCCAATTGGCAAAGGGGTCACTGTTTTTCACAAGCAACTCCTGTCTCAGACCTGAGAAACTCACCACACCTAATACACTGATTTTATGATATTTATCCAGGAAGCATGGCAGTGAAATCTCTACTGAAAGCTTGTAAATTATTGTTACTCCTAATCACTGCAAGAGGTGTGTACGAGTCCTATTGAAGGAGTAATGTAAGTACATTGAAAATTATGCCCATATGGTATTGTCATGAAAGTGAGTCACCCCAATCATAGGTCTTGGTGGGGATGGCACATTCAAGTGGGAGGGAATTGTCACCCGTCCCTTGCTGGTCAGTTATGCAATGTATTGCTCCATTGTCAACCTTTGCACCAACCCAGAAAAGCCAATGGAAAACTGTCAAAAAGTATAGACATCGAAACCCTCTGGAAGTGACAAGGACAATATGACAATGAGGAGATCATCCTTTCTGTGAATAAAGACAAAAGACTGATTCAGTTTATAACAGGGTGAAGAAAAACACTCTGGGTCCATTCACCAAGGAGATCTTTAGCAACCAGTGGTGCATTATGAAAGGCAGGGCCCTGGCTTCTAGGGACTAGCAATCACTGCAATAGACTGAAGTGTGATGTGAGAATCTACTTAGATAGGAAAGGTAACTATTAAAAAGTGTAGGTTGCATTTTGTGATTTTGTTTTTCAGTAACGGTTGGTTTCCATCACTCACATTTGTTTCTGTTTAAATCTCTATCCCTTGTTAAATAAATTTCCCTTTGTTGGATTACTGTACTCAAGTGCTGTGTGTGATACAGTATCATAGAATCATAGAGTATCAGGGTTGGAAGGGAACTCAGGAGGTCATCTAGTCCAACCACCTGCTCAAAGCAGGACCAATTCCCAACTAAATTATCCCAGCCAGTGCTTTGTCAAGCCTCACCTTAAAAACCTCTAAGGAAGGAGATTCCACCACCTCCCTAGCTAACCCATTCCAGTGCTTCACCACCCTCCTAGGGAGAAAGTTTTTCCTAATATCCAACCTAAATCTCCCCCACTGCAACTTGAGAGCATTATTCCTTGTTCTGTCATCTGGTACCACTGAGAACAGTCTCATCCTCTTTGGACTCCCCTTTCAGGTAGTTGAAAGCAGCTATCAAATCCCCCCTCATTCTTCTCTTCTGCAGACTAAAATCCCAGTTCCCTCAGCCTGTCCTCATAAGTCATGTGCTCCAGCCCCCTAATCAGTTTTGTTGTCCTCCGCTGGACTTTTTCCAATTTTTCCACATCCTTCTTGTAGTGTGGGGCCCAAAACTGGACACAGTACTCCAGATGAGGCCTCACCAATGTCGAATTGATAGGAATGATCATGTCCCTCGATCTGCTGGCAATGCCCCTTCTTATACAGCCCAAAATGCCGTTAGCCTTCTTGGCAACAAAGGCACACTGTCGACTCATATCCAGCTTCTCGTCCACCGTAACCCTAGGTCCTTTTCTGCGGAACTGCTGCCTAGCCATTCAGTCCCTAGTCTGTAGCAGTGCATGGGATTCTTCCATCCTAAGTGCAGGACTCTGCACTTGTCCTTGTTGAACCTCATCAGATTTCTTTTGGCCCAATCCTCTAATTTGTCTAGGTCCCTCTGTATCCAATCCCCACCCTTCAGCGTATCTACCACTCCTCCCAGTTTAGTGTCATCTGCAAACTTGCTGAGAGTGCAGTCCACGCCATCCTCCAGATCATTAATGAAGATATTGAACAAAACCAGCCCCAGGACCAACCCTTGGGGCACTCCGCTTGATACCAGCTGCCAACTAGACATGGAGACATTGATCACTACCCATTGAGCCCTGGTTTGTGAGCAGCAGGTCAAGAAAAGCTCTGCCCCTAGTTGATTCCTCCAGCACTTGCACCAGGAAATTGTCCCCTACACTTTCCAAAAACTTCCTGGATTGTCTGTGCACCGCTGTATTGCTCTCCCAGCAGATAGGGTGAGAACCAGGAGAACCAGGGCCTGCGATCTAGAAACTTCTGTTAGTTGCCGGAAGAAAGCCTCGTCCACCTCATCCCCCTGGTCTGATGATCTATAGCAGACTCCAACTACGACATCACCCTTGTTGCTCACACTTCTCAACTTTATCCAGAGACTCTCGGGTTTTTCTGCAGTTTCATACCGGAGCTCTGAGCAGTCATACTCCTCTCTTACATACAACGCAACTCCCCCACCTTTTCTGCCCTGCCTGTCCTTCCTGAACAGTTTATATCCATCCATGACGGTACTCCAGTCATGTGAGTTATCCCACCAAGTCTCTGTTATTCCAATCGCATCATAGTTCCCTGACTGTGCCAGGACTTCCAGTTCTCCCTGTTTGTTTCCCAGGCTTCTTGCATTTGTGTATAGGCACTTGCTTCAGCCATGCCACCTTTTCACTTAGCTATCTCCTGAATAGTGGTGACTGGGAATGGGGGGGGGGGGAGGAGGGAGTGTAGCAGATGACAATTTGAGGTGAACAGTCTCTTGGCCAGATTCTACTGGGTTTATGGTGCTGTGTGCTATGGACTGGAGCAAAGTGGCTGGTGAATAACCAGGAATCTGGTTAATAATTGTCCTCTAAATTCAGCTTTCTTCTTTCTCTCTCTGTGAATTATCACAAATTCAAAATAGTAGTGTACAAGTTGACTGGATAATGGTAATAGCATAATCTCTTGTTATAACATTGTAAACCCTACTACCTGATTTTTATATTAAACACTATACATAATACAATAAATCCAACAGAAACAAAACCTAGGAAAACTTTATTCATTCTGTGTCTTATTTAACATTTTCCAGTAATCTCCTCTTGCTTCAGAATGCCTCATGCGTCACCCATACTGTTTGCAATAGGATTCAACCTGTGGCTTGGCTGATGACTCTTTACTGCTTCCTGAAGAGCTGAGAGCTCAATATTCATCTCAGATACTATATGCAGAAGCACAACTCTGTATATATGGGGGGGAATTATTGACCTTGTGCATATGTAATGGTGTTTGGTGTTTGTAAGACAAGGTATAATAATCATACTTCCAAATTACAATGAACTGTGGAAAAGTTCCTGTTTGGTGTGAGAGATGTTACTTATACCTAGATGCACTCCCCTTCCCCACCCCCAGCCCTACACATGCTGGCTTGTGAATATCACTGCTGTAGTGTCAGCTTTTAAGAGAGCTTCACATGCACCACTTCTAGTGTTATGGTAAGTTAAAACAGCTGGAGTACATTGAGACATTAATACACTATTACAGTGTTTGCATTAGCATATTAAAAGCAATAACACTTAACAGACCAGTATATCCAGGACATTACTAGTACACTTTTCCCCCACCGATAACTAGTAGTTGCACTGTTATCACTCATAGCTACTTATGTTGCAGCTTTTTTTATTAAAAGTAAATTGGGAAGAAAGACTACTGATTCAGAACTTGTTTAATGGTTACTTTATTGCTAAAGGGTGTAGTGGGGTGTAGGCTTGGAGAGAGGAAGGTTTCTATGATGTAGGCAAGATCAGGTGTTTTATCCAAAACCAGAATATGAATGGTGCTGGTCTTCTTGGTGGCTGGCTGACCTTGAATTATTGTCAAACATTAGAGGGTGTACTCTTCTCCTTCCTCACATTTTGGTTGAGGATTCCATTGATAAAGGGATTGGGCTCAAAATACCTGGTTGTAGGACTCTTCCATGGTGTAGTTTTCATCTTGGTGGGCACGGTCCTAATTATATTAAAGCGTGTACTTTAGTCTCTGTAATTATCTGTTATAACTCTGTAGCTTTTTATAAAGGCAGGAGTAAAAAAAAAGTAGCTGCAATAGTTCCACATATCAGAGGGGTAGCCGTGTTAGTCTGAAGAGACTTGCATCTGAAGAAGTGAGGTTCTTACCCACGAAAGCTTATGCTCCCAATACTTCTGTTAGTCTTAAAGGTGCCACAGGACCCTCTGTTGCTTTTTAATAGTTCCACAGTTAACTAAACCTGAACATTTACATAATTTAAATCAGACTCCTAATCTTAATTTTTGCTTAATAAATAAATCCATAAGAAAACTCTGTTGGGAAACTGCTACAGTTTACTTAGAAAGTGCACTTCTCCTATATAGGTCATAAGGATCCTATCTGTCTGAATACTGGCTGCTCTTTCTTTCTTTGATCTGCAGAGTGACTGATGCTTTTCAGACATCAGTTGTGGGTACAGGAGGGTTTCATTGCATCTTCTTTCTTGGCCCCAGCTACTGTTCTCCCTTCTTGTTGCATTGATAGTGGGTGGGTGTGTCTCACATTTTTTTTTAAATCATCTATGCTAGGGACAGTCTTGTCCTCTTCTCCTCTCCTGATGTCAGTGTAGAGGCAGGCAGTGCAAGATGTCCTACAGTCATATAGTATCTCAAATACAAAGCTGCATTTCTCTGATCTGAGGTTTGAAGAACAACATGGAACTAGCTATTTTACGGGATGTCTAGATTTCATTCCTGTAGTAACAGAACTCGTGATAGGAAAGCAGGAAGAGGTTTGTTTTTTGTTGTTGATGTGTTTGTGTGTGTCTGTGTCTGTGTGAACAGCTTAAATTGGTTAAAAACCCTAACTTTCAGTATTCAGTGTTTCAAAAATGTTAGACTGCCAACCTGTGTCGTAGAGATGTCTTCTGTTTAAAAAAAAAACCCATGAATAAAGCTACTTTAGGGGAAATTACTGTTTTGTCCAACCCCAAAGAGCTATGAGATCTTTGCTTACCAATTCTCATAAAACTTGTATGTGTCATGACTTTTTGGTGGCTTTAGCATTACGATCTATTATCAATAAAGTGGAAAAAGTGGCCAGTATTTTTTTTAAACATGTGACAATTATAAACTACTGTATTTGGTCATTTAATTTCTAGAAGCTAAAGTATATTTAAGTATAATCTAAAGTTCTCCTGCAAAATGCCCACTGTGCAAACCCTTCCGTGGCTGGATCATTCTTATGTTTTTATTTTAAGTACAAAATAAATATGTATAATGAAATTAAAAGTATGTAATTAGTAATTTGATATGTCGGGTGGCGCCTTTTTTTAATGGGTTTGTTCCCCCTGATGTTAGAACCTGTCTATGCCACTGGGACTCCTCCAATAGGACCTCAGGATTGGAGCTTCAGACTGGGGCTGAACTTCATGAGTGTTAGGTAAGCAATTTTCAGCAGGTTTCCAGGTGGAGGGTTGGAGTGTGGCTGCTCCCACGAACCCTGCAGACCCGGGTTGAAGACTCCTGGGTCATGACAGTGAGTGATCTCTCCCTGCTCAAACCTCCCGCAGCAGGAAACAGTCTCCAGGATACTGGACACATCTTCTGAGAATAAAATGAGGATATCATGATGAGAAATAGGTCTCTGTATTAGGGTTGGGATCTGGGGACACAGAAAGCTCCCAACCAGGATATGTAGCAGGAGCCCCCTGTTTATTGCAAGAGCCCCAAGTGGCAGGATGAGTGAATGGTTCTTACCTCCAGGAGGTGCATGGGATCTTCTAGCTGAGCTTCAATGGGACCTATGTTGCTTGGTTTGACAGGATGAGATGACCTGTCCCCACTGCTCCCTGAGCTGGGCTGGCTGCAGGATCTATCTGTGTGAGAGGCTGGGACAGAGCCTGAAAGATAGATGTGACAATCAGGGTTCTGTCACCTCCAGGGGAGAACAGAGGGTCTGAACCCCAAAGAATAAGCAATTGAATCAACTGATTCAATGAAGAATTATTGTGCCATACAGGTACATCATTAGGTCCTTTCATGGATTGGTAACTGGTTAAACACTGCTCTGCATTGACTGCCCTGACCACGGGTGGCCCAGTGGCCCACTGCACCCCCAACTTAGCAGCTCCAGCTACCAAGAGAGCAAGAACCAGAGGCCTTCCTGCTCCTGGGACAGAGGAGTAGGTTGATGATCTACCTGGATGTGAGTGTTGGCCTTCCCCATGCCCATGGTCTAGACTTCATTCAGGGCAGCACACAGGAATTGCGATTCCTATTCTGGATCTAGGGGCGGTTTCAGTTTGCTGGCAGGAGACTGTACATGAGACCTTGCAGTTGTGGGGTGATCCAGGCACTAACATGGGCACGGAAGTTTGAGGAACAGGGCAGAGGCCTGTGTGGGGCAAGGAGGGCAGGGATTTGGGAAGCAAGAGCAGAGGATCAAACACTTTCTTCATGTGGGACAGGATGATCCCCATTTCAAAGATAGAGAAAGTGAGGCACCAGATGGGAGAGTGACCTGGCCAGGATCACGTTCCCACTCAGTGGCAGGGCTGCAGTATAACCTGTTCCCTGCTCTCATCACTGGACCCTGCTGCCCCTTCTGTAGGACCCCTCCAGCCATCCTCTCCCATAGGCCATCCCCACCCCTCTCCAATACCAGGCTGTTTCCATAATGGAAGCAGGCTTGTAACAGAGTTCACTCACTGATAGGTGCTCCTTCCTGGCGAGGCCTGGGGTCACAGCTTTCCTGCTGGGCTAGCATCCCCGCCGAAAGTCGCTAGGGCACTCTGGCAGTTTTTTGCCTGGGAACTCAGCCCTTCAGTCAGGTGACCATCTTTTAGTACACTCCTTCCTTGGTCACCCTCATCCCAAATGAAAAGTCCAAACATGTCTTTAACCGAAACAAGGTCCTCCATCTCTTTGGGGCTTTTCCTCAGCCTGACTTTGGCTCAGCCTTGCCCTTGCTGGCCTTGGTAGTCCTTTCTATGGCCTTGTATGTCCCCTTCCTCAGAGATCATGGGAGAACCAGTTCTACCCTGGATTATAGGTTCTGCCCCAAGGCCCTGTACTGAACAGCTAGGCCTGCTCCTGTACCTTTGCTGCGGTTTTCCCTAGCTTCCCCTCAGGTGGAGCTCACTCTGTAATCCATTGGGCCTAGCTCCAGGCTTTATTGCCCACAGGTCAAGCCCCCCCGTCATATACGCTCCTCCTTAGAAACTGGCCCACATGAGGGGCAAGTTCTATTCTTGTCCTGCTTGATCCCTCGTCATCTCGCCACTGTCACCGGCTGTGCACTTGTACAGCCTGCACCCACAGTGGCTCCAGCTCCACTGCCAGCTCGCTCACCAGAATTCAGAGGCAATCCTCTTCTACAGTATCCCAACACTCTTCCTGCAGCCACTCCTCCTCATTAACAGCTGCTTGCAGAGCCTGTTCTGAAGCCTTTAACTTCTTCTGTAGCCTTTTTGCTACTGCCGCTGCATATACCAAAACCTTTTCCATCAGGGTCAGAGAGCCCACAATGGACTGCTCCACCCTTGTGTTTGTCCCTACTTCAGTCTGCTTCAGCTCTGGGCCAACCATTTTGTCCTTCACCTCCCTGCAGCACCCGACAGGGTGTGTTGCTGGAGGGTCTGCAAAGTCCATGGCCATCCCTGCCACCTCCACGTTGCCTGCCTCATGTGGGTTTGTGTTAGACGACACCTTTTCCTTTCTTTCTAACTTCTTGGGGCCCTGGCTTCCAGGGCCAGTGTAGTCACTAGGTGAACTAGGCGGCAGCCTAGGGTGCCAAGATTTGGGGGTGCCAAAAAGCGGTACCCCCCCAATTTTTTTTTACACTACAGTGGAGTCGCATCTTATGCAGGGGTTAGGTTCTAAGGTCAGCGCATAAGGGGAAAATCACGTATAGTGAAAATTACCATAAAGTACAGTACACACAGTATACACTGTGTACACTAGAACAGGGGTCCTCAACCTACAGCACGCATGCCAAAGGTGGCACACAAGTTGATTTTTTTAAAATGGCAAGCTGCAGGTCCCGGCCACCACTGAGCCCGCTGCCAGCCTGGGGTTACATTCACTCAGCCGGCAGCGGGCTGAGCTGCTCAGCCTGTTGCTGGTCTGGGGTTCTGGCCGCCGGCTTCTGCCAACTGGGGTCCCGGCTGCCAGTCCTGCTCAGCCTGCTGTCAGCCTGGCTCCCAGCCCCTGGCTCCCCTCAGCCTCCTGCCCGCCTGGGTGAATGGAACCCTAGGCTGGCAGCAGGCTGAGCGGGACTGGCGGCCAGGATCCTGGTTGCTGGGAACCAGTGGACAGAACCCCAAACCGGCAGCAGGCTGAGCAGCTCAGCCCACTGCTGGTCTGGGGTGCTGGCTGCCGGCTCCACTCAGCTCACTGACGGTCTGGGGTTCTGTTGCCTTCCTGTCATCCTGGAGCAGCTGGAGAAGCAAATCCTCATGGAGGGCCCTGCCCACATCCCTGTGCTCTGGGCTCCCTTGCTGGCAGAGATAATTATGGATCTAGCTCTAGCTCCTATCCTCTAACATCTCCTGCAGAGGGGCTGAGGGAAAGGAGAGTCCTGGCCCAGGCAGGACTGAGAGCTGACAGCAAAATGCTGATGGAGTCCCCTCTCCCTCTTCTGTCCATTTGAACTCAGCCAAATTCCCCAGGATGGGTCACCATGTGGCACAGCTGACTCTGTTCATCGGTGACCCAGACAAGGACATCAGCCAGCAGGCCAGGGAGGGGGTTTACTGGCTCTACCAGCTGTTGCTGCACCAGAGGGGTAAGGAACCCACCTGGGAAATGGCACCCGATAGACGAGTGAGACTGGGACCCCAGCCAATTTCTCTCAGAGTGAGCCCGGCTGGAGGAAGAGTCTCTCTCTCTCTCTCTCTCTCTCTCTGTGTGTGTGTTCTACACCAGCCCCTGCAATTCTGTTGGGCCAGGCATGCAGCGATGACTCTGCCCACTGTGCAGCCACCAATGGGATTGGAAGGACACAAGCACTGCAACCAGAATGACAAATGTGTGTGTCTCTCTCGCTTTCCCAGACCTGACCATCCCCGAGGCCGAAGACCTGTAGGTCTGGGACTGGCACCAGGACAGCAGGCTCCTGGGCTACAAAAACACAGCCAGGGTTGGGGAGATAAGGACACTCTGCCAGGGCATGACACAGCTCTGGCAGTGTGGGTGGCTGCCTCCTGGAGCCACTAGATGGAGTTGCCATTCTAGTCCAGGATTTGGAGCCTGCTTCTGGGCAATCTGCTGAAGCCTCACATCCGGTTGGTTTCAGGTCTTCAGAAAGTTCTTCTCAGAGGGGCAGGGAAGCTTCTTCCTCTAGACAGGAGTGCTGGCCATCCATGACCCTCTGCTGCGTGTCAGCCAGGCTGGGCTGCTCCTCACTTACTCCCTCCTGGGGCAAGCCCAGCAGCTGATGGGGGACAAGGTGAGCAGCTGCATTAGACTCAGGAGATTGGGGCAGAGCCCAGGCCTCATTCCCATCCTATGGCCATTTGCCTGCCTGGCAGCAAGGCGACTGGTGGGGAATGAGAGTGAGAGCAGGTGCTACTGGGAAAGGAGATGAATTCACCTCCATGAGCAGGAAGGAGGCAGCTTCTTCCCGAAGCAGCTCCAGCCTAGCTCATTAGCAAGGCTAATGAATGACAAGCATTGCCTCATCACAGACTTATGTTCTAGGGAAGGGCAGTAGAGTCCTCTAAGTGCCCTCTGCTAGCCTCTCCTGTCACCCGAGCCACCACCCAGAGTTGTTCCCATCACTGTCAGCCTGGGAGGCCAAGGACTGATGGGTGATGGCGACTGACCGGGCAGTTCTGAGGCACATGGGCGGGGGAAGCTTATCCTGCTGCCGGCAGGGCTGGACCCGCTCTAGAGAGAACGGGAGGATTCAGTCAGCAGGGGCTGCTGATCTGGCTAATTCACCAGGGCTGCCATCCTGCGGCTTCAGCATTAGTGGCTGGATGACTTGGGAAAAGGTCTCAACTTCCCCACATCCCACTTCACTGCTGCCAGAATCCCTCCTGCCTCCCTCTGCTAGAGCCCCCTCCCTGCCCAAGCTGGGTGGGAGTGGAGGAGAGGGGTCTGAGAACTTGAGCTGTGGATTGGAGGTGGAACAGCTGTCAGGGGCACTGGGCGGGAGGTGGCAGGAGCTCACCCTACAAGGATGGGGGTTGGCACTGGAGGTCATTAGAAAGGACAAGACTCCATTCTGGGGATCAGAAGGGGGATTCCATCCCTCAGAGGTGGGCGGGTGCTGGGTGGAAATGCTGCTGGTCCCAGGTGCCCTTAATCCCCCCTGATTCTGTGGGGGCATCTGAGTCTGTGACAGGTCCTCGTTCCCTTGCAGCAGGAGGACATCACAACCAACGTGATGCAACAACTGCACATCATCTGGCACTTGCGCCAAGTGTGTCAGGCAGTGCAGGAGCTCTGCCTCCGAGGCCACCAGCAACTCCCGCTTCCTGTAAACGGGGAGTGTAGTGAGACTGAATGGTCTCCCTCTGAACGGGAGAGCGAGGAACCCCCTACATGCCCCTTGGAGGGCAGAGCCTATATTGCCCCACCCCCCTCACCGTAAGGACCGGGGCATGGCCGGACGTATAAAAGGCCAGTCCTGCAGAACAGTTGGGGGAGAGTCTGCAACAGAGGAGGATGCTCGGCCTGTTCTCCAGAGGCCCCGAGAGGAGCCTGCGCCTGGCTGTTCCTGATCCCCAGGCGTGGATGAGGACTGGCCCAGAGTACCCCCTGCAGTTTACCCCAAGGAGCCGGAAGAGGCATGGAGGCCACAGGTACCAAACCCTGGGAAGGCAGGAAGTAGCCCAGGGGCAGCCGGCTGCAGAGCCCAGCATGGCTCAGTCGGCGTGTTGTATCCAGATCCCCACCAACGCAGGGGCAGCCAATCCTGCCCCTGCCAAGGCCATGGGCTGGGATGCGGTGGAGTAGGGTAGGCCCGCATCCCCCTGCCACTCCACCCTGGGTGGCTGACCCCCTACACGGTGCAAGGAGGCTCTAGCCCAGGACAGGAGCTCCCTTCTCCCTCACCTGGTGACTGTTTGTTTGCGGGCTACTGGGCCCCCACCCAGGCTAAAGCCAGGCCTATTAAGGCTGTTTGTTGGCTGGCTGCCTGAGCCCTACTCAGGCTAGAGCCAGCCCTGTCAAAACTGTTTGCTCGCTGGCTGCCTGGTATCCACCCAGGCCAGGGCCTGGCCTTGAAGACTGGTTGTTTGTGGGCTGCTTGGGCCCCACCCAGGCCAGAGTCACTCCTCGTAGACTGTGTTGAGGGGCTGACCACTTGAGCGACCCCAGCACAGGCCACAGCCTGGTAGCAACAGTTGATCGCTGTGGTGAGGCTGCTGCCCCACCCCCATGCGAGAGGGGGCTATAGTAGTCAGAGCAGCTGTGCAGGCCAGCAGCCAATCAGGGAAGGGCCTACTGAGAACCAATCAGACCTGAGATTAGAGCCAGCCAATCAGGGCTAGGCTAGGCCCTATATAAAGGCTGCCCAGGAGAGCAGCAGGCAATCTGTCCTAAACCTTATGGGGGGAAGGTCTATCTCCAGAGCAGGAGACCAGCATCTCAGACAGAGCAGTACGGCACCTGGCCACGTAGTGGTCGAGACAAATTGCAACCGGCCCTTGAGACAAGGGGCTAGACTTTGGGGGTTGTGGTTGGCCACTGAAGCCAGCCAGAGTGGCCTCCCTCTGAGCGGGAGAGCAAGGGACCCCTACGGGGAGCTAGTGGAAGGGGAAATGGAGCCCCTGGCACTCACAGAAACTCTCTCCTCTCTCTGTGTAGCAAGGCCCTTCCCTTTGCCTCCCAAATTCCTTCATCTGGGGCAGGAGCTCTTTCCCTCACTCCCACTCCCCTCCCCCCTTTCCTTGGTGTACCCCCATCCCATTCCCCCTGTGCCCAGGCAGAGCTCTCCCTGCCCCATATGGTGCAGAAAAGCCCTGGTGTCAGGGCCCGGGCCCCAGCCCTACTGAAGCTCAGAAAGCTCCACTTTTGAGGTGGTAGGGGTGGGAAAGAGGCTCAGGGCTAGCTTCACCTCCTGCCCTTTATTCTCCCTTCTAAGGCCCTTCTATGGGGTCTCTTAGAGCCTCCTTCCCTGCTGTCTTCCAGGCCCTGGGATCTGGCACAGCCTCCCAGATGGGCACATCCTGTAGCTGAGCCACATCAGGGAGCAGTGGGACAGGTCACCTTGTCCCATCCAAGCAAGCAATGCTGGCTCTCAAAGAGGCTTAGATGGAAGACCCCACTCCCTCAGAGGTAAGAGCCATTTACTCCTTGGGGCATGGGGATCTCTTGAGGGAGAAATGGCATCCCCGATGCATAGCCTGGCTGGAAGCTTCCCCTGTCCCTGGCTCCCAGCTCTGGGACAGAAACATCTCCATCATTGTACCTCTAGTTTCCTTCCTAGGAAGGGGCTCCCCAGAGATGTCCTCGAACCTGGACTCCTGAGACCATTTCTGACAGGAGGCTCCACCCCTCAGGCATGAAGAGAGCATCAGGGAGTCTTGATCACATGGCATTTCTGGTCTCCAGCTCCACTTCCCGCAGCAGGGCAAACGAACCCATCAGTTCCCAGAATCCCAATTCTTTGACTTCCTTCCACTCAGCAGTGGGGTTTCTCCAGCCCTCTCACCCCACCTGTCAGCCTCTGAATGATGAAGGGCCTGAATGTTAGTCACCAGAACAAGCAAACTCCAGTTCCGGGCAGTGGGTCCTGTGTGTACTCAGCCCCTCTGGAAACCAGGTCTGAAATGGGGGGCAAGGACCCCAGCCCAGTAACAGTCGGAGTGGGAAGAGCAGGCCTGTAACAGGGTGCTTTCCTCTTGGCTGCACAGCCTGGGGCCTAGCCAAGCTGATTATAGAATGAGCCCTAACTGAGAGGCAAAAGGAGAGGCCAGCACCTCCCCCTCCCCTCTGGAGCATTGCTTATTATAAACTTTCAAAAATGAACACAGTGGAGTCACATCTTACACGGGGGTTAGGTTCGGAGGTCAGTGTGTAAGAGGAAGATCGCGTGTAACCCTTCTGCCCATTTGAGTTGGCAGCAATAAGGGCCGGGTTCAGTATCTAGGGGTTCCGTTTCAATAACTGAATGCAAAACTGGCTTGAGCCCCCACCCAGTGACCTGGGACAACTACATACCACCTCCCGGGTGCCTCTAAGAGGCGATACTTCCCCTCTCGCAAGCACGGAGTCTGAGTGTAGCAAAATCCTTTTAATAAAGGAGGGAAACAATGCAGCATTATACTGGGGAAACACCACAAACAGGATTCATAACACAAACCATAAGCAAAAGACCCACCCCCAAGTAAGTTTGGCAGTATTCTTTTCCCCTCAGGGTCTTAAGTTCAGCAACCCCCAAAAAATCACCCAAAGTCCAACACCCCAAAAGTCTCTGTCCCTGGTCAGTGCAGCCCCAGAGTTCAAAAGTTTATCTGCAGAGTTTTACCTCCCAGCTTGGGGGGGTGGGGTGCATGCAGTGGTGTTAAGGGGCACCTTATGTGGTCCGAGGCTGACTGCCCCGCCTCTCCATGGGGTTCTGCTGCAGCCTTCATTACGAGCCACTCCACCAGCCATCCCACCAGCCACTCCAGTCATCCCACCACCTGCTCTGCCAACCACTCAGCAACATAGCTTTAGGCCCCCCCACAGCAGTCAGTGATTTCAGCTCTTAGTAATTTTAGCTCTTTAGTGATTTTAGCTTGTAGTAGGGGTGTAATAATGAGGTTCTGGCGGGACACAACTGAGAGTGCCAATTTAGGACAAATTGCTCAAACAGGGTAGTTACAGCCCTAGGCTGGGGTTTTTCCACCTCTATGGCAAACCAAACCAGCCAGACAAAGAGGACTTTGGTCTCACCCCACTGGCTAACCACAAATCACAAAAGCAATTCCCTTAGACACTCCAGTTTCCCAGTATCACCACCAGTGCCACTCATCATGGGGACAAATGGTTATGAAAACCAATATCCCAGCAAAAGGAAAAAGTTTCTCCTGATCCCACAGGACCAAGCCCCAGACCCAGGTCAATATACAAATTAGATCCTACCCACAAATCACGCTGTTGTCAATCCTTTAGAATCTAAAGGTTTATTCATAAAAGGAAAAAGATAGAGATGAGAGCTAGAATTGGTTAAATGGAATCAATTACATACAGTAATGGCAAAGTTCTTGGTTTAGGCTTGTAGCAGTGATGAAATAAACTGCAGGTTCAAAATCAAGTCTCTGGAATACATCCCCAGCTGGGATGGGTCATCAGTCTTTTGTTCAGAGCTTCAGTTTGTAGCAAAGTTCCTCCAGAGTTATGAAGCAGAATTGAAGACAAGATGGAGGAGAGGCATCAGCCTTTTATAGTCCTTTCCAGGTGTAAGAACACCTCTTTGTCCTTACTGTGGAAAATTACAGCAAAATGGAGTCTGGAGTCACCTGGGCCAGTCCCTGCATACTCTGCTGAGTTGCAAGGCATATCTGCCTTCTCTCAATGGGTCAATTGTATAGCTGATAGTCCTTAATGGGCCATCAAGCAGGCTAGGCAGAGCTAACACCAACTTGTCTGGGATGTTTCCCAGAAGCATAGCATAAGTTTGAAATACAGACAGTTTAGAGCCAATATTTATAATTTCAACTACAAAATTGATACACACATATAGACAACATAATCATAACCAGTAAACCATTACCTTGTCTTAGACACCTTATTTGACTCCCTTTATGCAAGATTTGTTGCCACTACAGGACTTTGGTTGCAACCATGTTCTATATGGTCCCAGATTATATCAGTAACATCACAAGGGGAGACTCAGTGCTGGCACACCATTGGCCCAAAGCAAATTCAACTCAGCAGCCTGTAATTAGATTCCTAATGGAATTAAGATTAGCTCTGAAATTCTAGAATAGAGGAAGGAGAAAATGCAATTGGTATTTCGGACTTTCAAAGGACACCCATATTATCAAGTACAAATACCTGTCCACATCTTCTCTCAATTCACTGGGTTTTGGAACCCATGTCCCTTGTCTAGTGAGTGGTACTTAGTTGATGGTGAGTCCCTTTGTCATAAAACAATTCCATTGTCCTTGATTCACATAATCAGGGTAACAACACCTTATTCTTCCTGCCCCAATAACAGAGAAACTGGGGATCCCACAGCAGCCCAAGTGACAATTTGGGCTGCTGTGGGCTCATGCTAGGCAGGGTAGGTGTGCCTATGCAAACAAGATCAGCCCCTGAAGTTCTTTTCCACAACTTGCCACAATTCACCATCAGATGCAGGGTAGAACTCATCCTGACACTGCTTACACGCATATAGTGAAAATGACCATAAAGTACAGTACACACCATATACACTAGAACAGGAGTCCTCAACCTATGGCACATGAGCTTTTTTTTTTTTTCTTTTTAATGGCAGGTTGTGGGTCCCGGATGCTGCTGAGCCCACGGCCGGCCTGGAGTTCCGTTCACTCAGCCATCAGCAGGCTGAGCAGGGACGTCGGTGTGCTGAGCAGGGCTGGCAGCTGGAACCTCAGCCCGCTGCCAGCCGGGGACCTAGTCGCCAGCTCCGCTCAGCCTCCTCCCAGCCTGGGTGAATGGAACCCCAGAGAGTTCACCTAGGCCAGCAGGAGGCTGAGCGAAGCCGGCAGCTGGGACCCCGGCTGGCAGAAGTGGGTGGACAGAACCCCTGCCTGGCAGCGGGTTGAGCAACTCATCCCGCTGCCGGCCCCTGGCCAGCCTCCTGCCGGGATCGCAGCCGCCGGCCCCTGGCCAGCCTCCTGCCAGCCTGGTTGAATGGAACCCCAGACCTTCAGTGGGCTGAGCGGGCTGGCAGCCAGGACCCCAGACCAACAGCGGGCTGAGCTGCTCAGCCCGCTGCCAGTCTGGGGTTCTGTCCACCAGTTCCTGGCAGCTGGGATCCCGGCCACTGGCCCCGCTCAGCCTGCTGCCAGCCTGGGGTTCCATTCACCCAGGCTGGCAGGAGGCTGAGAGGAACCCGACTGGCAGCGGGCTGAGGTCCCAGCTGCCAGCACCACTCAGCCTGCTGGTAGCCCTGAGTGGGCTGGGCAGGGCCGGTGGCTGGGACCCCGGCTGGCAGTGGGCTCAGTGGGACCAACGGCTGGGACCCGAGACTGGCAGGAGCTGGTGGATGGAACCCCAGAACATCAGCGGGCTGAGCGGGACCGGCAGCCAGGACCCCAGACCAGCAGTGGGCAGAGCTGCTCAAACCACTGCCAGTCTGGGTTCCGTCCACCCACTCCTGCCAGCCAGGGTCCCAGCCGCTGGCCCTGCTCAACCCGTCGCCGGCCCCACTCAGCCCACTGCCAACCTGGGGTTCCGGTCACCCAGGCCAGCAGGAGGCTGAGAGGAGCCGGTGGCTTGGATCCCAGCTGGCAGTGGCCTGAGGTCCCAGCCGCTGGCCCCACTCAGCCTGCTGCTGGCCCTGAGCGGGCTAAGTGGGACTGGCGGCTGGGACCCCAGTTTGCAGCAGGTGAGGTTCCAGCCCCACTCAGCCCACTGCCAGTCTTGGGTTCCTGCCGCTGGCCCCACTCAGCCCACTGCCGGTCTGGGGTTCTGGCCGCTGGCCCCTTACCAGCCGGGGTCTAGGCTGCCGGCCCTGCTCAGCCTCTTGCCAGCCTAGGTGAACGGGCAAGAACCTGGAGCATGGTCCCCTTAAAAGTGAGAGTCGCCACTTAACCAGGACAAGAAGAACTTGACTCAAGCCATGCTCATTCTCTGCTTTGACTCTGCCTCCCCAAGAGGAACACTTCTAACCCACAGCCCTGCAGCAGCAAATCCTACAGCCCATTGGAGCCAGCCCCCCTAAGCCTGGAGTCAGGAAGCTGGGGTCAGAGGCCACCTATGTCGAAGTCAGGGAGGGTGATGGTGGATGTGAGCAGGGCCGCGCTGCTCCTAATGGCCCTGGCTCTCTCTCATGACACCCTGGACACGATCCACTAGTTAATATGCTGTGGGGAAAGGAGGCAGCTCAGGATGAATGGGCGGGTGCATGTGTTGTGCTAATGAGCCCCTCCCCATCCCCAGGGGGCTGAGACATTGTGCGCAGGGTGGAATATCTGATTCATTGATCGCAGAGCTTTAGAAGGTGATTGTTGCCCCCAGGACGATGCTTGTATCCTGCAGGTCTCAACTTGTCATTGTCTCTCTAGATTGGGACAATGCTCGGTGTTGGGGCTGGTCCCATCCTCCCTGAACTCCTGATTCCTGAACAGCTCACCAGGAAGGAGACAGACCCCACCCCCCTCCCTGGCTCTCAAGTCCTTGGTTGGGTGAAGGGACTGAGTGTGAGCACAATCCCCCCAGGAATCTCGGGGCCAGTCAGAGACAAGGGCTGATTCTCTGGGGCCCTCCTGTTTCTCTAGGAATGAGCCTGTGACTCTTCTCTGAGGACCATCTTCTGGATCTCACAGGAGGAGTTCAGACTCTCACTCCCCAAGCCAGCCAGGGGCCCCATGGTTAGTGCTCAACAGAACCAGGCAGAGCTCTGGCTTGCTCCCAGCTCCTTCCTCTGTCCTTCAAGGAAGAAGGGCCTGACACTGCATTGCACTGACTGCCCAGACCAAGGATGGCCCACTGGAGGCCCAGCTAGGAGGATAGACTGGAAATGGATCTAAGAGTTAGGGTAAAATTGCCCCCACCCCTCTCATTGGGCTCACCTCCAAGATGTAGTGAAGCTTGTTGGTGTCTAGGGACTTTGCCAGCAGGTTCCCAGCATGGCGTCCAGGAAGTCTGGCAAGACCATATGCAGATCCTGCAAAGCAAGGGAGAGCCATAGGTCAGACTTAGGGAAACTGGGGCTACACCTGCCACAGGATGGGAGGAGGGGTCTCTGGGAAGCACTGATGAGACCCCCAAACACATATCCTGGCCTCTCTCATTCTCATCCCACTGCAGGCAATTAGCAAGGATTTGTGGCAGGAAGAGAGCTGGCTCCCCAATCCATGATTTAGCTGATCTACCTGGACTTGGGTGGTGTCCGTCTGCGTGCCCAGGGTGAAGACTGCATGCAGGGCAGCTCGGAGGAGGTGGATCTCCAGCTCCAGGGCAGGTGTCATGGTGCTGGCAAGAGAGAGGAGCCGGTATTAGACTGTACAGTGCGGGGGTGGGAGTGGCACCAACACGGATGTGAAAGTGCAGGGAAATAGGCAGAGGATGGCGAGAATGGAAACTGAGGTACCGAGCCAGGGAATGATAAGGCCAAGGTTTCCCAGACAGACAGTGGCAGGGCAGGAATGGTGCCTGTTCCCTGGATCCTGCTGCCCCTCCTGTATCTGATCCTGGGAGTCAGCCTCTCCCCAAAGCCATTGCAATGTTACTGGAATGAAAAGAACAGAGCAGCTAGGAGAGGGAGTGAACCTTCCTGCCACCTCTGCCAGAGGAGCCACCCTTGGGAGGTGACCTGGGAGTGGGAGGGGCAATGACTCCCAGCCACGGGTCTGAGCAGCACTGGGATTAGGGGAACTGGGCAAGAGGGTCCCTCGGTACCTGAGGTTGGCCACAGCAATCAGGCAGTTGGCCAGGACAGCACTGGGTGGAGAGTTATCAGGCAGCTCCCCAGTGAGCTCCTGTGAGACCCAAAGGAGACAAAGGAGCGTGTGAGATTTGGGCCTCGCTGACATTTCCCAGCATCCCACACAGCCAGCAGGATCCCCCCAGCTGCCTCCCACTCCTCCAATTCCTGCCCACTAGTTCTGTTGAATTCTCCCCAATCTTCAGCCCCACCAATCCCTGCCCTCAGCTGCCCTCCAGCACCAGCCATCCCCCAACCATTGGACCGAGGAGACCCCTGCCCCTCCCGTGTCTCTTGTCCACCCTCCAGCTGCCGGGCACTGTGTCTTGCTCACCACAATCCTTTCTGCCACAGCCGCCTTGCAGCAGTGCGGCTCCAGTGTGTCCTGCCCTCTCTGCTGTGCAGCGAGACACACGGGGTGGATGGCATGCAGGAACACGAGCTGCTGGGCCTCATCCTGTGCCCACCAGGAGGGGGTTAGGGGAGAGAGAGCCAGTTAGCCAGGGACCTCCCTGACCCAGCCACACCAGCTGCAGGACTTAGGCCTGAATGGGGGATAGTGGGGACCTGCCTATTGTCCAAATCACCCACGACTCCTACAAAAGCAAGGTCAGGAACAGGGACAGTGCCTGTGGGGGGAGGAGACCCCAGCTGGTGTGTGACAAACACCCCCAACTTGGGGGTCCCAGATCATGGAGGAGAAAGGTCCCCATTAGGGGTGGTGGCTCATGAGGGCCAAGACCCTTTGCAGGGGGTCAGAATGCTGGGAAGAAGCAGGACAATCTCAGTTCCAGCACAGCTGGGGAACATTTGTATCTTTTTTCAGCCCTGGAGCTGCTCTTGGATGTTTTTGAGAGCAGTCTCCTTTGTTACCAAGTCCACCCATTCCTCCTTCTCCTCCTCCTCAGAGTCCCTGGCGGACCCTGCACCAGGGAGAGAAGGGGACAGGGTGACTCCTGCTGCCACTCAGGGGAAGGACAGGGGCATGATGGAACAATGTGCCCCCTTCCCACCTCCAGGACATAGGGCAGATCGGGCCCCACACTCCCCCCTCTCAGTGATGTCAGCCCCCAACTCTTTCAGGAGCCCATAGCAAAGAAACCCCCCACACTGTCCTGGACTCCCTGAGAGGTGCCTCCCCCCCGCCCAATGGAGCACCAAGGACCAAAGTAGCAGCATCTAGTGTCAGTGGGGTTCACGTGGGTCAGGCCAGACACCTGGGTTGGGGACCCACCCCCATAGCACTGCTTGAGGGCCTGGGCCCAGGGTGTTCACAGCCCCCTCCTCACCCCTCCCTGAGCCCAACCTGGCTCCTCCTTGAACAAAGCAGAAGCATCCATTGGCCATGCTGCTGTCCGAGTCGCAGGCGCTGCTGCTGTCCCATGGGGAGTGAGCTGACCTGCTGGTGCTGGGAGAGGGATCCTCCACTTTCTGCCCTGGGAAGGCTGGAAGGTCCTCACTGACTGGGCAGGTGATGCCTCCTGCTGGAAATTGGGGCTGGGCTCCTGGGGCCACTGCTGCCCACACAACAAGCCCTGGAGCCACCCTGCCCGGTTCCGCTCCTGGGCTGGGTCCTGCCTGCCCAGCCGCATCCTGGCCCAGCTCCATTTTGGCCTGGCTGGTGCCTCTCCCACCTCGGCGCCTGTGCCGGGAGCAGGTTTCCTCTTCCAGAAGGCTGGGCACTTCCACCTCCTGGCCCGGCTGGGAGCTCCTACCCTGCCAGCAGGGACGGAGGGGCTGCTCCACTCCTGGGGAAGATGGCAGCTGCTTCCCTCAGGCTCTGGGGCCACCTGCAGAGCCTTCTTCCTGAACCTCCTCAGGAGCCTGGCCATCCTGGGACCGAGCGGGGAGCAGGCATGAGTCTGGGGTCAAGGCAACCTCTCACTAACCAGCCTTTTTGGTCCCTCCCCATTCTTGCCCCAGCCAGAGCAGCTCCTCCTCCGCCCAGAAGGGTGCAGGGAGGGCAAGCTACACACACTGGCAGTTCATTGCATGATCTGTTCCTTCTCAATGTTCCCCCTCATCATCCCTGGGGCTGCAAGAACCAGGGAGTCTCATCCTTTTTGAGCACCGGGGTCAGTCACAAAGACGATCAGTCACTTTGGACAAGCAGCTCCCTCCTGCCAGCCCAGGACACACTCACACTCTCCCTCCCCGCCCAGGCTAGAGAAGGAACAGAACCCAGGAGTCTGGACTTCTCCTGGGAAACCATTCCCCACTTTAAAGTCCCTAGGCATAGCAAGGCCAGGACCCCCTCGTTTCCCATTGATTTCCATGCTCAGCAGCTCACAGGGTCTGGCCCAGCTCAAAGACGCTCAGCCTGGGGAACAGTCTCCCACAAGGGAAGGGCTGGGAGCCCCATTGCTGGGACCTTGCAAAACACACTGGAGATGGCTCTGGAGAAGCCCCTCCCTGGTCTGAGAGCGAGGGGCTCCTGGGGGCGGTTTTCAAATCCAATCGCCTTTGGGAGAGATTCTCTCCCCCTCTTTCTGCCTCTCCCCAGACAGACAGGGAACGCCACAGAGGAACCCTAATGCTACTCACTTGCTCTGGTGATGGAGCGATGGATGAAGAAAGTTCAATGTCATCCTTCGCCCTCCTCCTCACTCTCCAAGCCCAAGGCAGGCTGGAGAGCGGGGTGGTGACCTGAGGAGTTACCCTGCCCAGCCAGCAGGCAGAGTGATGACACTGGGCGATTGGCTGGCTGTGAAAACAAGAGTCTGTCGTATTGCCAAGGGATGGAGAAACTCGGCCAGCAGCTGGGGGTGCAGAACACAGCCCTAGTGTGGGGGTGACAGCCCCTCCGGGATCCTGACATCCCAGCACTTTACACACCTTCCTGGAGTCTCCCAACCCCGCTGGGCTGTCGGGACTGCGACCCCAACCCTACTGATGAGAACCAGGCCTGGGGAGGGGAAGCTACTGGCTCAGGGTCACACCAAGTGTCAGAAGTATGGAGGGACCCAGCAGTCCTTCTTTCCAGGCCCCTTCACTAACCACTGCTTCACACTCTCTCCCACGGCTGGCAATTACAAGCAGGCCCTCATGTCCGCTCCCCCTGCCTCTGAGACGGAGTGTGCTCCACTGGAGTGACTGGACCAGGGGTGGGAGTCAGGACTCCTGAGTTCCATTGCTGGGTTTCCTATTGGTTCCATTGCTGGTTGTTTTCCTTTTCCTGTGGGACTTTGCGCAAGTTGCTCCCCACTCTAGGGCGTTTTGAATTCCAATCCTGTGCTCCGAAGTGCTTGGTGTCATTTGCAAATTTTAGAAGCATACTCTCCACTCCATTTTCCAAATCATTAATGAAAATATTGAATAGTACCAGACCCCGGACTGATCCCTGCCGGACCCACTCAGTACACCCTCTCCGTTGGACAGCCAAACATGGAGAAGGGCTCTTGGAGTCTGGGCTTTCAACCAGCTCTGCACCCACATTACACTAATTGCATCTAGACCACATTTCCCTCGTTTGCTTGTGAGAATGTCCTACGGGACTGTGTCAAAAGCCTTAGTAACACCAAGATAGATCACATCTACTGTTTACCCACCTCCACTAGGCCCGGAACCCTGCCAAAGAAGGAAATAGGATTGGTTTGGAATGATTTACATGGTTCTTAACAAATCCGTACTCACTAGTCCTAAGAACCAAATTATCCTGTAGGTGCTGCTGACAAACTCATTGTTTAATAATGTATTCCAGTATCTCTCCAGCTATGGAAGTGAGGCTAGCTAGTCTGTAAGTCCCAGGATTCTCTTTGTTCCCCTTTTAAAGATAGGTCCTGTCTTGTTCATGGATGGGAAGATGTTCTTTTTCAGGGATCTCAGATGAGAACTGGGGCACAGCAACGGATTTTTTAAGGCCTCAAAAATGGAGGCAGGAACCTCTTCTCTCCTGCTGGCAAGAACCCCAGGTACCTAAAAGACAGGGACTCACATCCCTGAATGGGCTTTAAAAAAGGCAATGGTTAAAAAGTTTGACCCTGACCATTTCTTGTTTCCGCAGACTAGACATTTTAGCAAACTTTAGAATTCCTTGGTGCTAAACACCGAGAAATTCCCCTAGCTCACTCAGGCTCATGACTGCCCAGAGTTCAAGAATTGTCCCTGTTCCCATTGGAAAGATGGGGAGGAGCCTGAGGTACAGAGAAGGGAAGTGACCTACCCAAGGTCCTACACAGCAAGGCAGTGGCAGAGCCAGAAAGAGAAGCCACCAGTCCTGACTTCTGTTCTAACAGACAGCAAACCCCCCCAGAGGCAGGGATCGAGCCCAGGAATCGAGAAGGTGGGGAAATGTCATTGAAACCATTTCAGTCAGAAAATCCTATTCAGACTAAACCAGTTTGTTTCCTGAAATCATAACAAATAGGATGAAACTTCTTTGCAAAAATATTTTGTTGCAAAACAAAAGCATCTCCTGTTTGTCACAGTGTGTTAAATTGTCTCATCGCACACAAAGAGGAGACACTTAGATCTCAAAAATTAGACAAGATGCTTCAGTCTGAGCTAAGTCGTTGCTGCTCTTAACAATTTCAAAATAAAAAAATACAAATAAAATAGAATATTTCAGCTATTCTATTATGTCATAATCTGATCGGAGTAAATGTGATAGGACACCTCATATTATGCACTACTCCTAGTGACACTCTCCGATGGATCCCTATCCTCCACCCACCATGAGGTAAGTAGGAGCGGATCATTTTTTTCCCTACTTGAAAGAGGGAGAAGCTAAGGCTGAGAAAGGAGGATTGATTTGTCTTAGGTCACACAGCAAGCCAGTGGTAGAGTTGGGAATAGGACGCAAGAGCCCTGATTTTCAAACTAACCATCGGATCTTGAATTTCATACATTGAATGACCTGAGTAAAGTGCTCTCAGATGAGCTCCAGACCAACAGTGCACAATAATTATTCAGCAAGTATTTTAGGAGAACTGAAATGTTAGAGAGAATCATGAACTGCTCACAGACCATTAATACAGAGAAGCAGCAAAATTTGTCAAACATATGACTGGTTATGACTTATTTACTTGGTCTTAAAAGAGAACAAGGACCTGAGTCTCCTCCCTGTCAATAACCCCCTGCTCAGCCAATCAGGGTAGAGAATGAGGACGGGAGGCTGAGGGTTCTCACCAGAGAGCCCAAAGGATGGCCCAGCTCACTGGTGGGGATCACTGCCCGAGCACTATTTCAGCCCCACATTTTTGGGTGGACCTCCCACAGTGGGAGCTGCAGAGTACTCCCCCATGACACACACACACACACACTTCCTGGTGTTGGGAGGGGAACAGGAGAAAGGACAAAAGAAGCAAGAGAAGAAGAGAAAGGAGGGAGGGATGGAGGAAAAGGTAAAACAAAAAGGACAAACCCTAATGTCCCCAGTGATTCTAAGGGACAAAATCCCAGGTGCAGAATAAAATTCTGCCTCCTTAAACTCGTGTTTTCCATGCCTAGAATTCAACTGTCACCAGATGGCTCAGACTGAACAGGTTTCAAACCTCGAGGAGGCTCTTACCTTCTAAACAGGGACTGCTGTTTTCTAGTAAAATCAGGAAAAGGAAAGAAGAAAACTCAAAAGAGGTTCCTCCTCACGCTTACGTACGTGAACCCGAATACTCTCTCAGTCATCAAAGAGAGACCTTGAGAAGGAGACTTGCTGAAGCAAAGCCACGGGGGTCTCAGAGGTTTCCCTGGCCCCTCGCCCCTGTCCTGTCTGGCTGATGTCAGCATCTCTCTGTGAGGTCATCACCTCCCCACCGCCTTTGACCAATAGTCTGAGGTCCTGCAAAAGGCCTTTGTGATGTCACTGCCACACCCCTCCCCTGCTGTGCTAATGTCCTGCCCCTGGCCAGGCACTTTGGAGGTTTGAGCTACTCCATGTGGATGACCCCACTCAAGGAGCATTCATTCTAGGAAGCAAGCTGGCTAGACAGTAAAACATCAGACGCTGTTCCCAATGCTACACTCAGTTTTTCAGAAATTGGTCAACTTTATGGCCAGAAGAGACCATTAGAGCATCTAATCTGACCCCCTGCATATCACAGGCCTCCTGTATGACACAATAGTTACTTTTGTGGCAAACACATTCCAAAAAGGCATCTAGTCTTCATTAAATGACATCAGGAGATGGGGAATCCACCACTTTCCTTGATAGCTTGTTCCTGTGGTGAATCATCCTCGCTGTTGACTATTTGTGCCTTATTTGTAATATGAATCCTTGGTCTGGCTCCCAGCCCCTCTCCAAGGGTTGCAGCTGTCTGGAGGTGCCTGCCTTCCACGCCTTCCTCATTCACACCTCATTCATTCAACAGTGCAATTGATTACAAAGTGGGGGAAAGATCTTATTCTACTTCTAGCAAAAAGACATTTTTCTTTTACCTTAATTATACTACCTTAGGGGCCCGCTATAACATATTACCAAGGTTCAATACAAAGTCATATACAAGTTATACAAAAATGCATAATGCAGAGATTTATCTACAACTGCATTGATTGACTGCTGTGTGCAGCAATATAGTGACCCCTGGGTCTTTGAATGAGACTTTATACTTAGGGGGAGGTGAGGGGCAAGTCGGGGGGGCAAGGGGTGAATCGGAGGCAGGCGGGTGGGCAAAGAGGTGAGCAGTGAGCCAGCAGGGGTTCTAGGAGCGGGCATGGGGGTTTCTGGAAGGGGAGGGAGGAGGTGAAAAGAGGTGAGTGGTGGGTGGCGGACTGACTAGGAGGGACGCAGCAAGCCAGCGGGGGTAGGGGGTGAAGAGGGGTGTGATGGTGGGGCTGAGCGGGGAGGGGGCGGGTCCTATTTTACTGCTGTGATCTGGTCACCCTATGCGTGCCATTTCTTTCCCCCTCTACAGGCTTCCACACACTGTCAGTGCCTTGCTAGTGTGCCATGCACCATGAGAGAGCTCTTCTCTTTGCATGTGACTGTGAGTGTTTCCCTTGTATGTGAATTTATTCAACAAAATCTTGAGCTTCGTAATGGATACCATGAGTGAAAAGAAAAAGAAAATCAGAGCACAGCGTTTTCAACACTGAATGGACGAATAAATACTTACATATTGAGAACGATACAAGAATCTTACCGAAGTTGCACTGAAAACGTTCAGCATTTTTGGAAGCACTTACATTTGTGAACATTTTCCATCACGAACATGAATAAAAACAAGCAATGTTCTTCTCTGACTGACGACCATTTGGAAAACATTATGAAAATATCCACTTCAAATATGACCCCCAAATACGACGACCTTGTTGCCGAAAAGAGATGTACTATCTCTCATTAAATTTGCATGTAATTATGAAAAGTTTTCTTTCAACGAAACAGGTGTTTTTCATTTTTACATGATTCATAAAAAAAATTAAAAAATCGTTTGCTTTAATTGAAAAATTCTTAATAAAGTATCACACACACACCCCAACCTTCCTTTTCGGCCCACAGCTGTTTCAGTGGGGCGGTGCTCCGGAAGGAGGGTTTGTTTCTGTAGGGCTGGGCAGTGCTGGGGGGAGTTTTTCCACAGAGCTGGGCAGCACTGGCGGGGGGGAGGTGTTTCCACAGGGACGGGCGGTTTGGGTCCTCAGTTGTTTTCTTTGGAGCAATATGTCCCTTGCCGCTTTACGAGCTGTGCAGGCCTGATGTATTGGGTGTCTCTCCTGTGTGCATTCTCTGATGTCTGATAAGGTCTGAGCTCCGACTGAAGCTTTTCCTGCACTCAGAGCATGTGTAGTGCGTTGCTCCTGTGTGGATTCTCTGATGTGTGTTAAGGGTAGACCTCTGACTGAAGCTTTTCCCACACTCAGAGCATGCGTAGGGCTTCTCCCCTGTGTGGATTCTCTGATGTCTGATTAGGTATGAGCTCCAACTGAAGCTTTTCCCGCACTCAGAGCATGTGTAGGGCGTCTCTCCTGTGTGGATTCTATGATGTGTGATAAGGTGTGAGTGCCGATTGAAGCTTTTCCCACACTCAGAGCATGTGTAGAGCTTTTCCCCTGTGTGGATTCTCTGATGTCTGATAAGCTTTGAGCTCCTATTGAACCTTTTCCCACACTCAGAGCACGTGTAGGGCGTATCACCTGTGTGGATTCTACAATGTCTGATAAGGTGTGAGCAGTCATTGAAGCTTTTCCCGCACTCAGAGCATGTGTAGGGCATCTCACCTGTGTGGATTCTACGATGTGTCATAAGGTTTGAGCGCTGATTGAAGCTTTTACCACACTCAGAGCATGTGTAGGGCATCTCCCCTGCGTGGATTGTCTGATGTGTGATAAGGGCAGAGCTCCGATTGAAGCTTTTCCTGCATTCATGGCACGTGTAGCGTGTCTCTTCCAAGTTGATTCTGTCACATGTTATAAGGTCTGAGTGGCTACTGAAGTTTTCCTCTCGCCTCTCTTGAGTGTCACAAGAATTGGCTTTTTCTTGGAGTGCACAACTTCTGGAAACATTCCCTTTGGATCTTCCTGATAACGTTCCATGTGGTTCTACTTGCTCAGCATCTCAGAATGGGGGAAGGAGTAGAACCCACTGTTAGAATGGAGATATTCAGGCCTGCCTGTAAAGCCTATACTTTAAGAACTTAGGTGTATTTCTATCACTTAGCTAGTTACAGGGGTATAAAAACAAAGAATCAAAATCACAGTCTGCCTGTGTCTGGGCCTTGTCTCACTAGGATAGTCTGAGGCCTTGTTCTTAGGCTAAGGCCTTTGGCTAAGCAGCAGGAGCAGCCATAAGCTGGGAAGCGAAGGGACAAATTCTCACATCTCAAACCAGTCAGATTGAAATAAGGTGGTATTGGGCTGTTAGGAGGACAATCCTGTCCGTACAGCGCCCATTACCACCAGATAAAGAAACAGATCTTAAGATGGTTAAAGAAAACTTAGTTTGATAGCATCCTGTCTGGCAAGAAAGCACTTATCAGTGGTTGTGGTTGTGAAATTCATTTCTGTATTGTTTTATCTTTATGGCCATCACTTTTCATTGTTAATCAGTCTGGTTCTCTAATTGTTTCTGTCTGCTGTAAAATTAATTTTGCTAGGCGTAAGTTAATTAGGGTAGTGGGATATAATTGGTTAGAGAATTATGTTACAATATGTTAGAATTGGTTAGTTACAATGATTGGTTAAGGTATAGCTGAGAATATTACTCTATAAACGGAGTCAAACGGGAGGGGGAAAAGGAAATTGGAATTATAGAATATCAGGGTTGGAAGGGACCTCAGGAGGTCATCTAGCCCAACCCCCTGCTCAAAGCAGGACCAATCTGCAACTAAATCATCCCAGCCAGGGCTTTGTTAAGCCTGACCTTAAAAACCTCTAAGGAAGGAGGCTCCACCACCTCCCTAGATAACCCATTCCAGTGCTTCACCACCCTCCTAGTGAAATAGTGTTTCCTAATATCCAATCTAAACCTCCCCCACTGCAACTTGAGACCATTACTCCTTGTTCTGTCATCAGGTACCATTGAGAACAGTCTAGATCCACCCTCTTTGGAACCCCCCTTCAGGTAGTTGAAAGCAGCTATCAAATCCCCCCTCATTCTTCTCTTCTGCAGACTAAATAATCCCAGTTCCCTCAGCCACTCCTCAGAAGTCATGTGTTCCAGGCTGTGACGAACTGGGCCTGTTCTCACTGTGGTCTGTGAATGCTGACAGGGGAGTGTGGCTGGGATAGTCTGCATTGGAGGATGGGATCTGCCCGAGGGCGCATACCTGAGTGTGTAACATGAGAACCCAGGAAGGGGTTGAAGGCCAGGTGACTCCTGAGCCCGGGAAACTGAACAAAGGCTGTGGGAGGGGTCGCTGAAGGAGAGTCTTGGGAAGCTGGGTGGTGAGATGGTGGGGAGGCAGAGATTGCTCTGACCTCCCAAGGGGGGCTGGGATGCCCTGGGACCCCAAGATGGACCTAACTGAGGGGATCCCTGCTGTCTGTGCCTGCAAGACCTGTCTTGGACTGTATTCCTGTCATCCAAATAAACCTTCTGCTTTACTGGCTGGCTGAGAGACATGGTGAATCGCAGGAAGCCGGGGGTGCAGGGCCCTGAGTCCCCCAATACTCCGTGACAACTGGTGGCAGCGGCGGGATCTACTGCACCCCGTGGACGGCGCTTCCTGCAGTAAGTGACTGGGGAGCAGTAAAACGAAGGGGGATTGACGGGGACCAGGCGTGCTGAAGAAGAGTGAGAGAGAGACGGTTATTACCCCTGGGAGTGTGTGACCAGCGAGAAGGACTTTTGCAGTAACAGGGTCCCCCGGGGGGATCGCAGCGAGTGGTCCCAGGGGCGGAGGAGTCTGCAGCTCGACCCTGGCAGAGAGGTGGTGACCTCGAGAAGGGCTGGCACACTAGGGGGCCCCCTGGGAACTGTGGGGAGCTGTGAGCACACAGGCCGGTGAGTGGCCAGCAGGAAGATGTATGCCAAGCGGCTTAAGAGCGACCTGGTGGAGCTGTGCAAGCAGAGGGGGCTGTGCATTGGGAGGCTCACCAAAGCACAGCTCATTGCCCGGCTGGAGGCGGAAGATCGCGCGAATGAACTGATCCCTGTGTCTCAGGGAAGCAGCCTGGCAAATGCAGCGCAGGCACCAGTGTCTGTCCCAGCTGGGGGTGGTCAGCCGGCTGCTGAGGGCTTCCCGAGACCCCTCCTTCCTATGCCTAGGGGAAGGGTGGGGAGGAGCCCAGCAAATACCGAAGGCGCCGTGGCCCCCCCGGCCAGCAGGGGACCCTCCCGGCGAAGCTCGCCGGCCAGCAGAGGATCCTCCCGGCGACGTTCGGCATCTGTGGAGCGGAATTGGCTGGAATGGGAGAAAGAGCTAAAACTGAGAGAGCTGGAGGATCGTGAACAACAGAGACAGCATGAACGGGAGGAGAATGAGAGACAGAGACAGGAGAATGAGAGACAGCATCAGCGTGAACTGGAACTGGCGAGACTGAGGGGCAGCGAACCCCCGGCTGCGGTGAGTGAGGGAGGACCCAGGACTGCACGGAGCTTTGATAAGTGCATCCTGGCCCCACACAAGGAGGGGGAGGACATGGATGACTTCCTGGAGGCCTTTGAGACGGCCTGCGAGCTGCACCGGGTTGATCCCGCGGACAGACTCCGGGTCCTTACCCCCTTACTGGACCCCAAAGCCGTGGCATTGTACCGCCAACTGGGAGAGGCAGAGAAAGGGGACTACGAACTATTCAAAAAGGTCCTGCTACGAGAGTTTGGGCTGACTCCTGAGATGTACCGGGAAAGGTTCCGGAGTCAGGATAAAACCCCTGAGATCTCATATCTGCAACTAGCCGTCCGCATGGAAAGATACGCCAGCAAGTGGGCTGGTGGGGCCCAGTCGAAGGAGGACCTGATTAAACTGCTGGTACTGGAGCAACTGTATGAGCGGTGCCCATCCGACCTGAGGCTGTGGTTGCTGGACAGAAAGCCAGAGAACCCGCGACACGCAGGGCAGCTGGCTGATGAGTTTGTAAAGAGCCGGTCAGGGGGTGGCAGGGAGGAGCCCCAAAGGAACAGGCCTGCCGCGATGCAGAGAGAGAGTCACCCTGGGACCTCCCAAAGGGGGAATATGGGGAATCCCCTCCCACGGGGAATGCCCAGCATCAGGGACAACCGACCGGCTCGAGGGGACCCACGGGACATGAGCTGCTATTACTACGGCCGAAGAGGCCACGTTCGGGCCCAGTGCCCCAAGCTCAAGGACAGACTGAGCAGACCGAACCCGCACCGGGTTAACTTGGTAGAGGCCCAGACGGACGAGGGGCAGGCTTCTAACGCAAGAGGGGCTGGCAGCTTATCAACTGCTCAAGAGAGAGAAGGGCCCCAGGCCAGCTTCTCTGGGGGGCCAGATGCTCCGGGTTCAAAGTTCTCCGTTTACAGGGTTGGCGCGGGGCTGTCCCTGCGGAGCGAGTGCCTTGTTCCCCTGGAGGTGGATGGGAAGAAAGTTTATGGATACTGGGACATGGGCGCAGAGGTGACACTGGCCCGGCCCGAGGTGGTGGCCCCAGATCGGGTGGTGCCCAACACCTTCCTGACCCTGACCGGGGTGGGCGGGACCCCATTCAAGGTTCCCGTAGCGAGGGTACACCTGAAATGGGGGGCCAAGGAGGGCCCCAAGGACGTGGGAGTGCACCACCATCTGCCCACTGAGGTGTTGATGGGGGGGGACCTAGAGGACTGGCCAAGCAGCCCCCAGACCGCCTTAGTTGTGACCCGCGGTCAGAGCCGGCGAGGGGCACTGCGCCCTGGCCTTGGGGGGGGTGCCTTGCCTGAGGCGCAGGACCCTAACCTGGTGGGGAGGGAACGCCCAGGGACACGGCTCAGGGAGGCTGCAGCTTCGGACCCAGCGGGCGAGAAAGAGCAGGTGGCCATCCCTGTCCCAGCTGCTGAGTTCCAGGCCGAGTTACAGAGAGATCCCTCCTTGCGGAAGATAAGGGACCTGGCCGACCTCAATGCGGTACAGACCATGGGACGAGGTGGCCGGAAAAGGTTCCTGTGGGAGAAGGGGTTCCTGTACCGAGACTGGGCTCCCCCAGGGAAAATGGAGTCAGGGGGGATCAGGAGGCAGCTGGTGGTACCCCAGAAGTATCGCCGCCAGCTGCTGTGCCGGGCCCATGACATTCCCCTCTCAGGGCACCAGGGAACCTGGCGTACCCAGCAGAGGCTGCTACGGAGCTTTTACTGGCCTGGGGTCTTTGTTACTGTCCGACAGTACTGCGGATCCTGTGACCCCTGTCAGAGGGGGAGGAAGGCCTGGGACAAGGGGAAAACAGCTTTAGGACCCTTGCCCAGCATAGAGGAGCCTTTCCGGAGGGTGGCCAAGGTAAAAAGGGCGGCTCTAAACCAAGAGAGCCCAAAGCACAGACCTCCAGACTGGAGCGCTGGGAGAAGACCACAGCCCAGTTGGAGCCCCAGAGGTATGGGGGTGGGAAAAGGGCACAGGCCGCATAAACCTTCCCACATGCGAACTGCGAGTGCCATCAAGCACCCCCAACCTAAAGGGGGGCGTGAAACTGGAGGGGCCTGGTGTAATTCTCACCAAGGAATGGGAGGGATGCGGGGGCATCCATGGGAACGGGGGTAGGTTCGAACTTCCCCGGGTCACTGGCTAAAGTGACCCTGCTCAGTTCGGTCTCGAAGGGGGGAGAGATGTGACGAACTGGGCCTGTTCTCACTGTGGTCTGTGAATGCTGACAGGGGAGTGTGGCTGGGATAGTCTGCATTGGAGGATGGGATCTGCCCGAGGGCGCATACCTGAGTGTGTAACATGAGAACCCAGGAAGGGGTTGAAGGCCAGGTGACTCCTGAGCCCGGGAAACTGAACAAAGGCTGTGGGAGGGGTCGCTGAAGGAGAGTCTTGGGAAGCTGGGTGGTGAGATGGTGGGGAGGCAGAGATTGCTCTGACCTCCCAAGGGGGGCTGGGATGCCCTGGGACCCCAAGATGGACCTAACTGAGGGGGTCCCTGCTGTCTGTGCCTGCAAGACCTGTCTTGGACTGTATTCCTGTCATCCAAATAAACCTTCTGCTTTACTGGCTGGCTGAGAGACATGGTGAATCGCAGGAAGCCGGGGGTGCAGGGCCCTGAGTCCCCCAATACTCCGTGACACAGGCCCCTAATCATTTTTGTTGCCCTCCACTGGACACTTTCTAATGTTTCCACATCCTTCTTGTAGTGTGGGTCCCCAAACTGGACACAGTTCTCCAGATGAGGCCCCACCAATATTGAATGTTTGTTAAGGGGGGGAACCAGAACAGGGATACAGGCAAGGCTCTGCGGCATCAGAGCGGGGAAGGGGGACATGGGGTAAATGCTCTGCGTCATCAGAGCTGGGAAACACTGGGGAACAGACTGGATCGGCATATCGAGATAAGCCCAACTGGTGTGAAGGCCTTCGGAATACATAATCTTATAGGTGTAAAAATTGTACAGGCTATACTACCACCCTGTGACATCATCAATAAAGTGCCCATTTGTGCCCGGGTAGCGGCCCTGCTATGGGAGGGAGGAATGCAGCACGGATTCAGGGTCGGTGGCCAGGGTCGCTGTGCATAGAGATGGGGAAGTTATATGGGGAGGGGGTAATGAATGGGAGATGGAGGTCAAGAGTTGAAATAATAATATTTAGGGGGAAAATGTATAATGAAGTGAAACTGAACAGAAATAGTACTGGCGTGTAGGCTCTAAAGTAACAAGGCTTCGGTAGGGATTCGGGGTTAAAGGTCTGTGATGCCCCGCAGCTCTAGATCCCCAAACCTCTCCTCCCTCCCACTGACCCACCCAGCCCACTACCTGGGGTGCCCTTACTCCACACTCCTCTCCCCTTCTTCCCATTACTCTCAGTCGTTACCACCTCCCGTTACCTTGGCAGCTTCTTGTATTCTCTCCTTGTCTCTCACTACCTCATCCCTCCCTGATGGTTCTTAGTTCTAACCCTGCATACACCCTCCCCATATTCTGGCACCCCAGAATTATCTCCTCCCTCCTTCTTCTCCCCTCCCACAGCTCTGTTCTCCCTTCACCCGTGGGTTCCTGAATAGCAACATTATACGCTCTCCTTTCAAAGGAGCTCATCTGACTGTCACACAAGCCATGCATGAGTCATACACCTATTTACTCAATTTAGAATTCTACAGGCAGCATATTTTCCTCTCTCCCCCACCTAGAGCTGATGAACATTCCTGGCAGGAGGGTCACATGCTCCTACAACTCAAAAGGAAAGAAGTTGATAGAAAAGTTCACAGGACTGACCCCAAAGAAGGGTGAGCAGCAAAAGGCAGAATCAGGCAACTCATCTGGGGTGCGGAGAGACCACGGTGAAGATGGTGCAAAGATCACTATGTGAGAATTAGCAAATGTGATTAAAAAAAAAATCTTTGGCCAGCCCTAGTCAAGGCATTTATTATAGTTCTCTCTCATGTGGATTTTCTGATGTTTAATAAGGCTTGAGCTCTGATTGAAGTTTTTCCCACACTCAGAGCATCCATAAGGTTTCTCATCCATGTGGATTCTCTGATCTGTGGTAAGGTATTAGCTATAACCGAAGCTTTTCCCACACTCAGAGCATGTGTAGGGCGTCTCTTCTGCGTGGATTTGCTGATGTGAGATGAAGGTTGAGCTATAACTGAAGCATTTCCCACACTCAGAGCATGTGCAGAGTTTCTCTCCTGTGTGGATTCTGCAATGTGAGATAAGGACTGAGTGCCGACTAAAGCTTTTCCCACACTCAGATCACATATAGGGCATCTCTTCTGTATGAATTCTCTGATGTACGACGAGCTTTGAACTATCAATGAAGCATTTCCCAAACTCAGAGCATGTGTAGGGCTTTTCTCCTATGTGGATCTTCTGATGTATAATAAGGCTTGAGCTCTGATTGAAGCTTTTCCCAAACTCAGAGCATCCATAAGGTTTCTCACCTGTGTGCATTCTCCGATGTCTGACAAGGTGTGAGCTCTGATTGAAGCGTTTCCCGCACTCAAAGCACGTGTAGGGTTTCTCTCCTGTGTGAATTCTCCTATGTCTGATAACGTAGGAGTGCAGACTAAAGCTTTTCCCGCACTCCTGGCATCCATAAGGTTTCTCACCCGTGTGGATTCTCCTATGTCTGATAAGGTTTGAGCTCTTACTGAAGTGTTTCCCACACTCAGAGCATCTGTAAGGTTTCTCACCCGGGTGGATTCTCTGATGTGTGAGAAGCGCAGAGCTCTGATTGAAGCTTTTCCTGCACTCATGGCATGTGTAGTGTGTCTCTTCCAAGTTGATTCTCTTGTGTGTAATAAGGTCTGAGTGGCTACTGAAGTTTTCTGCTGGCCTGCGCTGACTCTCACAGGCTTTTGGTTTTTCTGGGAGTGCACAACTCCTGGAATCATTCCCTTTCAATCTTCCTGATAACATCCCATGGGGTAATACTTGCTCAGTATCTTCCTGGTGGGTTTTCTCCTCGTTCTCACTCACCATCCCAACACCTGATGGGAGACAGAGAGAATCCAGACATAGGTCACTGCCTGCACCGGAGAGAAAGGAAATCTCAGAGAGGGGAACGGAAAAAGGGATGAACAAACCAAAATATGTGCAGGAGAGATCAAACCTATCAGGAGCTGATTATCCCCAAACCTTTCCCCAGAGGACAGAGAGGAAGGGATCAGTTCTGGGTCCTCATTGCACCATAACTCTCAGGGGAAAGTGAGATAGGGGAAGGACCTGCTGCCAGTTGTCAGTCAGGGTAGAGGGGAGCCATGAGTGACATCTGCCTAATGATTCCACATCTGCAGGGAACAATCTTGAACTTGGAGAGCTCACAAGGTCTTTGTAGGGCATCCCAAATGTTTCCTGTATTCACGGACAGTTTTTGACTTGGTTTAACCAATTCCTCACCTGTGCAGGCAGCTTTCAGGAGCACTTTTTTCTCAGCGCCATGGAGGTCTGGGACCCACGGCTCTTCCCCTCGTTCCAGCTGCGAGATCACATCAGGTTTGGAAACTGGAAACCCTACCCCAGGCAAAGAAAACAAGGGAGGTCAGTGGAATGTGTGGGATACTTGTCACAAAGAATAGTCCATGGTTTTAACCCCAGCTCAGTGGGGGAGGGATAGCTCAGTGGTTTGAGCATTGGCCTGCTAAACCCAGGGTTCAATCCTTGAGGGGGCCTCTTAGGGATCTGGGGCAAAATCAGTACCTGGTCCTGCTAGTGAAGGGAGGGGACTGGACTCAATGACCTTCCAGCTCTATGAGATAGGTATATCTCCATTTGTTTTTTTAAGCAGTAACATCCCAAGGACAGCTTCCTTGGCTCAAAGTGGCAGGAGAGTTATTATTATTATAAATCATAAGCATTACCATAGTGCCTAAGGGCCAACTAACAGTAGGTCCCCATTGTGCTAGGCAAGGTATAAACCGAGAATAGTAGATGCCCCATGCCCTGAAGAATTTACAGTCTAAATAGACAAGACAGACACAGAATGGGGGAAGGGGTAGAACCCACCAGCAGAGTGAACTATGTGAAGGCAGAGTGACAGATCTGATGAACACAGGCATACATCTTGAGATTGTCATATTTAATGTTATGACTAGGGCCATTGTTTTCCAGAAATTGCTCCTATTACTGCATTTTTTCCCCAAAACTATTCTTCATTTCTGGAATCACCCTTCATATCTGGAATTTCTGATCAGAGGGTGGGTGGGGCATGCAGGGTCGCAACCCCCCAGATTTCTGCCCAAAGACACCTGACTCCTCCGCAGAGTGTAGGGCAGAGGCTCGCTGCGGTTGAGACTTGCTGCCAATTTCTTCCCTCCTCATAGAAGTCTGGGCTCAGCAAAACCACCGTGGAGCTTCCCCTGGGTAGGAGGGGCACCTGGCAGTGGGACATCAGGCTCCCTCATCATGCTGAGGAGCGGACGGCGCTCGCACCGGCTCTCGGCTGTGTCCACAGCACCTCTCCCCTGCACACAGCTGGTTCATGCCCAGTATCCCCAGCACACAGCTGGCTCTAGGCTCTCAATGCACAGTGTCTGGGCCCCACCTCCCTCACACAGCTGGCTCCTGTCCCCTTCCCCCAATGCACTTTCATGTTGTAAAGGATTATATATTTCTCATATTTGTCAATTACTCTGTTTTCTTTGCCAGCAAACACTGGTCCTAGTTATGACTGTTATCTGTATATTTGAGCCAGCCCTTGAAAGCATGAATACTTCACCGACTATGATGCTGAGATGGGCCAGATGATACCGGGAAGGGTTGAGGGATGGATTTCCTGTGCAATCTGGTCTCACTAAGGGGTGATGAATGCCAGATCCTAAAGCTGGTTATGCAGATCTCCGTCTTTTGAAGCTTTGCCCCATGAAGAACGGGGCAGGGACTGATTTTACCTCTTTGAGAAAACTGAAGACAGACTTTTTGGGGAGAAACAGCTGAGTTTGAACTGACTGAGGGGGGTCTTTTGGGGCTACAAACTGACATGACCTGATAACTAAGAGGTAAGCTTTTAAGGAAGGCTTTAATACACTTCGGAAACAATCAGTGATTCCCAAGAGGACTGATGAAGGGGCAATGGCAAATATGCATTTAGATGGACTCGCTCCTCCGGCCGCGGCGACTGGGATGCAGGCCACATGCCACGCCCCCCTGCTCCTCCAGACGCTTTTGGAAAGGCGGGGGAAGCGGCTGCTTCCCCTGCACCCCGCTACCTACGCTACTGGTGTCATCATCTCTTCGCCTCATTCCCCAGACAAGAGAACTCCTGGAAGCACCTGAGGAACAAAGACTGAACTAGGGGAAGTGTTGATCCCAGGGTAAAGGGATTTCTAACTTGTGTATGGAAACTTGGTGGACTGCTTCTATCATCAGTCAGGGTGAGAAATTGCTAATTCAAATTCTACCCATCTAGTATGTTAGGCTTGGTTTGAGTTTTTGGTTATTTATCTGCTTTGATCTGTTTGTTACCACTTAACGCTGGGAAACTGGCTGTTGTCTTCTATCTGTCCTTGAGTGGCTTAGGTAAAGCACTCGGGTAGCTTAGTTGGATGCATGGCGCCACCTGCTGTCCTGTTGGGTGATAACAAGACTAAATCTCCAGCAAAGCAGTGTGAAAAGGGCCAGCCGAGCTTGAGGATTAGAGGGCACAGCAGTTCCCAGAAGCCCCCCAGTCTGCACCCTGGGGTGACAACCCATCACACCCTATATTACACAAGTCTCAGCAGGTTTGTCACATCCCGTCCCCTCCCTTTCTCCACCCGAGATATTTCCTGCCTCCCACCACCTTTAGCAGCTCCCACCGTCCTATGCATTTACCGCTCCTCTCCCTCCAAGCAGAACCCACCACTGGCTCCCTGATAATCCCTTACCTGAGCCAGCTCCATTGCAGCCATTTCCTTCCCCTTGGGAGGATGGGATGATCTGGAGCAAAACGTGGATGTTATTCTGTAGCCTGCCAGGGCGAGAAGGGCAATTTGAGAGAATTCATACGGGGTTTTTGTCCATTTCACATGTCGATTCCCCCCAGGATTTTCCCCTGCTAATGGACATTCTAGGTTCTGCCATACTGTGAAGCACAGAGTGACCTTATTCCAGTACAGGCCTAGCCACCTCCCACCAGGGTGTAACCCTCTGAGACATGGTGAAACCCTCCCAGTAGCAGAGTCTCTCTGTTACACTTATCAAGTTTGCGGATGATACCAAACTGGGAGGGGCTGCAACTGCTTTGGAGGATAGAATTGAAATTCAAAATGATCTGGACAAACTGGAGAAATGGTCTGAAGTATATAGGATGAAATTCAATAAGGACAAATCAAAGTACTTCACTTAGGAAGGAACAATCAGTTGCAGACATACAAAATGGGAAATGACTGCCTAGGAAGGAGTGCTGCGGAAAGGGATCTGGGGGTCATAGTGGATAACAAGCTAAATATGAGTCAACAGTGTTACACTATTGCAAAAAAAGCAAGTATAATTCTGGGATGTCTTAGCAGGAGTATTATAAGCAAGACACAAGAAGTAATTCTTCCACTCTACTCCGCGCTGATTAGGTCTCAACTGGAATAGTGGGTCCAGTTCTGGGCACCACATTTCAGGAAAGATGTGGACAAATTGGAGAAAGTCCAGAGAAGAGCAACAAAAATGATTAAAGGTCTAGAAAACATGACTGTGACAGGGCAGCCCCGCCCTGCATTAGCCCCGGCAGCATCAGACCAGTAGCTCTGGTGGCAGAAGTCCCACCCTGCTCGTACTGGGCATGCTCCAAATGCTCTGGGCATATAAAAGGAGGGAACTCAGCTCAGTCTGGGCTTGTGGCTGCAGGGGAAGTACCTAACTGGGAAGCTCCTCTGGAGGACCAGCCACCACCCTTGACGTTGCTGGGAACTGAAGCTTCCCCTGCTAGCATGAACCCCTACTGCGGGAGGAGCCTGAGGGGGCGATGGACCCAGAGACCCATGGAGATTCTGGAGATTCATGGGAGACCCCAACTCTCAAGATGGTAGGAAGCTACCCGGGAGGGGTGACGGACTGGTACCTTGCCGCCGGTAAGCCTCAGCATGTTTTAGTAGGATCTCCCCGCTGAGCCAGTGGCAAGGCCCTACAGCAATGTAACCAGGGGCAACTCTATGGACTCCGGCCACTAGGCCGTGCTACCCTGTAACCAGGGGCAACTCTATGGACTCCAGCCACTAGGCCGTGCTACCCTGTAACAGGGGCAACTCTATGGACTCCAGCCACTAGGCCGTGCTGCCCTGTAACCAGGGGCCTGTTGAAAGGTCCAGCATAAGGAAGTTAAACCGGGGGAACCCTGCCAAGCCTCATGACGGAGACGGAGAAGGTCCTAAAGTGGATGCTGGAAAAGCAGCAGGAGCAGGCAGCCCAACAGCAGCAGCAGGTGGTGCAGATGATGCAGCAGATGGCCAGCCAGCAGCAGCTGCTGAGAACCCAGCACCAAAAGCACCAGCAGCAGCTCCTCCAGGAATTAGCAGTTCAGCAGCAGACACAACAAGAGCGCGTGGTGCAGCAGATGGCCACGTTGTTACGCCCAGCGGGAGCCGCAGCTGCCATACCTGCGGGGACCGGACCCAGGGAGATTTTGGGGGAACTGCTGGTATGCCTCACTAAGATGGGGCCAGAAGACGACCCAGAGGCTTTCTTAGTGACGTTCGAATGGGTAGCGACTGCTGCCAGGTGGCCCCCAGTACATTGGACCACCCTACTAGCCCCCTATCTGATAGGACAGACCCAGGCCACCTATCGTAGCCTCTATCCCCGGGAGGCCCTAGAGTACCCCAGAGTGAAGGCGGCCATATGGGACCATTCCGGTATTAGCCCAGAGACCTATCGTCAAAGCCTCTGCAAGGAACAGTACCCCGCTTGGGCCTGGCCCTGGGCAGTGGCCCAGTGCATCCGAGACCATTGTTGGAAATGGTTGAACCTCGAAGGCTTGACGGGGCCACAAGTAGCGGAGATGGTGGCACTGGAACAGTTCACTCAGATCCTGCCCCCGTGAGGAAGGGCCTGGGTACGTCGGCATCGACCAGCGACCTTGTCAGCGGTGGTGGCCATGATGGAGGACTACTTGTCCGCTGAGGGGGCCGAGGTGCCGACCTGGGTAGCAGGAAATTCCGGTTGAAAGGGTGGGCTAGGAAAAGGGAATCCCCAAGGGTCGGAACCACAGGAACCGTCGACAGGCGCCTGCTGCACACCTCCAAAACTCCCTGAACCCAGAGCCAAGGCCTCCCGGGCACCGATCTGAAGGGACCAACAACCCTGAGAGCAAGGGAGCCCCCTGGGCGGAGGCCCAGGACCCGCCGAGGCCCGAGGGGGGCTGGGAGTGCGGACAGGAAGGGCATTTTCATCAGGATTGCCCATTTATGGACTGCAACTATGGACAAGCCTGGGTCGCAGGATGAAGGGCCCAGAAGAGAGGAACAGGAAAGCTGGTGGTCCCTGTCCGGGTCGAGGGGACCTTCACGAATGCCCTCATGAACTCGGGGTGTAGTCAGACCCTCATATGGGAGGGGCTGGTCCCAGACCTCCATCTCTCAGGCCCCCTGATCCATTTACAATGTGTACATGGGGACATCCGCCTAACCCCGTGGCCTGGGTGAAGCTAGAAGTATGTTGCCAGGAGGAGGCCTCCAGGTGGGAGTGGCCCCCAGGTTAGCCTACCTGGTGGTACTGGGGCGAGACTGGCCAGGCTTCAGGGAGGTTCTCCAGAAGTACCAACTGCCAGACCCACGAATGGACGGGCTTAGGCCTCCGAGAGCGGGGCTGCTCGGACACATGCCAAGGATTGACCCTGGAGAAGGGACCTCGGCAACAGAGGAGACCGCCGCGACTCGTCCCACAGCCAGGCCCCGTTTGGTGGAAGATGTCCAGGCAGAACTGGAGCGGGACGTGGACTTTGTACAGGAGCAGAGGGAGGACCCGACCCTAAGTAGAGCCTGGGAACAAGCCACCACCGGACCCCAATGGAGACCCGAATCTGCGACCCCCACAGGGCCCCCGCTTTGAGATATGGTGGGATCACCTATATCGGATAGCCCAGGAACCCCAAACCCAGGAGATGTTCTGCCAGCTATTGGTTCCCTGGAGGCTGCGGCAAGGCCTCCTACAAACCCCTGGGCAGGACACCTAGGGCGGGAGAAGATCCTACAGAGGGTGGCTCGCCGGTTCTTCTAGCCGGGCATACCCCGAGAGGTTCGGGACTATTGCACGTCTTTCCCAGAATGCCAGCTGGCGGGACCGAAAGGGGTAGCCAAGGCACCCCTGGTACCCATGCCGGTAGTTGGTGTACCCTTCGAGCGGATTGGGCTGGACCTAGTCGGCCCCCTTGAAAGAAGCAAGACAAGGAATCGCTTCATCCTAGTGATCGTGGACTACGCGACACGCTACCCTGAAGCCGTTCCCCTAAAAAGGCGCCAGCGCCGGCAATTGCTAATGAACTAGTGAAGATTTTTGCTAGGGTCGGGATACCGGCGGAAATCCTGACAGACCAGGGCACGAATGTGTCCTCCAAACTGATACCCGAACTGTGTCACCTCCTCCACATATGAACGCTCCGGATGTCAGTTTTGGCCTTGTGGAATGTTTCAATGGCACCCTAAAATCTATGCTAAGAAAATTCATGGAGGAGGACCCTATGCATTGGGATACTCTGTTGCCAGCCCTGTTGTTCGCCATAAGGGCGGTACCCCAGGCCTCGACGGGGTTCTCACCCTTTGAACTCCTGTACGGGAGGCAGCCCATGGGGATCTTGGACCTCCTGAAGGAGGATTGGGAAGCCCAGGAGATGCGAGTTCTCGGGAGTTGGGCCAGTGGATTACGAGGTCCAACTACCGGGGCAACGGAGGGAGATGCCTAGCTACCATGTGACTCAGCCTGTCCACCCCAGAATCGGAACTCAGGCCCCTAGTAGGGGACCCACCAGACCCAAGACCGGTGAGGCTAGGGTCGGGCCTCACCTCCGTACAGCGAGAACAACTACAACAACTGGTGGAGGAATTCCCTGATGTCTTAGCCGCCCGCCCAGGATGAATGACTCTGAGTCATCACATCACCACCACCCCCGGTCAGAAGGTGAGAGACAACCACCGACCGTTGCCCCGGAAAATGTGGGATTCGGTCCGACAGGAGCTAGAGACAATGCTGGAGATGGGGATCGTGGAAGAATCGACGAGTGAGTGGCGCAGCCCCATCGTCCTAGCCCCAAAGCCAGATGGGACTACCCAGTTTTGCATTGACTTCCGAAAGGTCAATGCCATCTCCCACTTCGACGCATACCCGATACCGCGGGTGGACGAACTGCTGGAATGGCTCAGGGGAGCGAGGTACTTGTCAACCATAGATCTAACCAAGGGATACTGGCAGATCCCCCTCACACCAAACTCCTGGGAGAAGACAGCCTTTCCAACACCCTTCAGCCTCTTCCAATTTATAATCCTGCCATTCAGGCTACACGGAGCTGCTGCTACATTCCAGCGCTTGATGAATAAGGTCTTACAACCCCACGACCAGTATGCAGCAGCATATATAGATGACATCGTAGTCTACAGCAACAACTGGGAGGACCACCTATGCCATCTGGTGTGGGTGTTACAAGCCCTTAGAGCAGCCGGCCTCACAGCTAACCCAGCAAAGTGTCACCTTGGGCAAGAAGAGGTAACCTACCTTGGATATAGTGTGTGTGGGGGGGAACTGACACCCCAATCAGCAAAGTGCAAGCTCTCAAAGACTTTATACAATCTTTCCTGGGAGTGCCCCCTTTCATGGGCTGGGCCTAGTTTTAGCTTTTGACAAGCATGACCCCGGGGGCTCTGAGACTGGGCCTTCTTGCCTCAGCACACATGGTTTCTTTCTGTGGCTCCCCAGTGAGTCCAAATAAGTAGATACTCCTGATAGAGACTGTGAACATAAGAACGGCCCACTGCATCAGACCAGTGGTCCATCTAGCTCAGTGGCCAATGCCAGGTGCTTCAGAGGGAATGAACAGAACAGGTAATCATCAAGTGATCCATCCCCTGTCACCCATTCCCAGCTTCTGGCACACATTAGCTAAAGACACCATCCCTGCCCATCCTGCCTGTGACACTGGCAGATGCGGTGTTAGCTCTTGCAAAAGCCCCCATGTCTTAATTGAACATGGACAAACGCATAGCTGGAATCAGTCTGGCTTTCCTGTGTTAGTATTGTTAAAAAAGGTATTAGAATTATTAGAATATGTTTAGATTTTATTGAATGCTTTATTGAGTTGCTGCCTGGATTAATATCTGACTAGTTGCATTGTGAGCCTCTGTGGCTATGTAAATCACCAGACAGGAGAGAGACTTGACCTAGGTGAAGTGCTGATTGGCAACAGAATGCATTACATCCTGCCTGGCAGGAAAGGTCCATCAACACCAGATAGACTATTATGGGATGTTAAAGAAGACAAAAGACTGTTGTTGTGCTCTTGACCTCCCATTAGCTGAGCTTGCAGCTAAGAGCACATGGGAGGAAGGGGATAAAAAAACCCCATACAGAACTAACTGATTATCTGTATGCTGCTTAGACTCTGGGGGGCAAAGTTTCTAGGCATAAGTAAGAGATCCCCAGCTGCTTAGCTGGGGTTAGTCCTAAATAATATGTAGGGCTTGCTTATTATAGAAGCTTGTATTACCTTTTGAAATTTAAGACTGTAACTCGTCTGTATCTGCTTTAACCTGCTTTAATTTTTTAAACAATTCTCATTTCCTTTTAAATAAATCTTAATACAGGTTATTACAGGACTGGCTACAAGTGTTGTCTTTGTTGGGAAATCTAAGATTCAATTGACCTAAAGAAGTGGCTGGTTCTTTGGGACTGGCAGTAACCTGAACATTGCTGTGATTTGTAGTGTAAGGCAGTGGTTCTCAGCCAGGGGCCTGGGGACCCCTGGGGGGCCACGAGCAATTACCAGGTGGGCTGCCAAGCAAGACCAGCATTAGACTCGCCGAGGCCCAGGGCAGAAAGCTGAAGTTCCAGCGCATGGGGCTGAAGTGCAGGGCCCTGAGCCCCACCACCAGGGCCTGAAGCCAAAGCCTAAGCAATGTAGTTTTGTGGGGGCCCCTGTGGCATGGGGGCCCCAGGCAATTGCCCTGCTTGCTATCCCCTAACACCAGCCCTGGCTTTTGTATGCAGCAAACCAGTTATTGAGGCCCACATGGGCCATGGAGTTTTTATAGCATGTTGGGGGGGGGGGGGGAGGGCTCAGAAAGAAAAAGGTTGAGAACCCCTGGTGTAAGGGACCATCTGTCACAAAGGTAATCTCACCTGCCTGGTGAGATATATGGGATGACCCAAAGGGGCTGTCTGTAATTCCATGTTAATGCTGTTACAGTGCCTGAAGTGTTTACACTGGATTCTTGGTTGGTGAAATCTACATATAGACCTCACAGCCAATTTGGGGTTTGTTCCCTGCTTCTTACCAGTCTGCCTCAGGCTGGTGCTCTCGAGTCACTGAAGACAGCATTACAGAGACTTACGGGCACAACGCCACCAGCAGCAATTGGCAGCAATGCAGAGCAGGCTTTACAGTGACACCGTATGGGCCAAATGGTCTATGGACTCAGTCAAGCCCCAGTTCCCCTCCAGTGAACATCAGCATCCTGGCAACCTTCAAGGACGGTCAAGGCTGCCACTCCTTCAGTGATGATGAATCTCCAGCATAGAATGACCTGCGCCCCATGACCCTCCTTGTATCCTGAGACAGAGGTGAGCGATATAGGGTGCACAACGGATCCTGGGGGGGTAGGGAAAGGGATAACAAAACACACCTTCTGGGGGTCACCCCTCAGGAAGTGAAGGTGACACGCATTGTGGTGGCAGTAAACGGGGAGGGGAGGGAGTGGGAGCAGCATCTTCAAGGACAATGCTGCCAGTGGGTCGCCCCACCACATCAGGCATGGGGCTGATAGGGGGCCATTCCCTGGGTCTGGGTGCCTGTGAAGGGCTATATAAACCCCACGCTGGCACAGAAGGGGTTACACTGCTGATTTAGTCTGGACTGGCCCAGCCCCTCCACACCCGCAAACCATGCCAGGACTGAAGCAGGAGTTAACAGACGAGACCTACTCTACTGAGAGGGAGGCCACCCTGGGAAGGGAACTGTCTGTGGAGCATCTCCAGCCCCAAAGAGAGGGCTGGAAGCATTTGGGGATCTGGCCTTCACTGAGGGAGGGTGGGGATCCTCAGAGCTCAAAGGGGGAGCAGGCTGAAACTTCCACTAGAGACCCAGTAAACTTTGAAGGGGACAGAGATGCTCCCAGGGCCCCCAGAGGTAAAAGGAGCCCTTCTCCTGATGGGATCTGTCCACAGTCCCCCCTACTTCTTTTCTTTCATTACTTTATTTATCCTTGTTTGCTGACAGTCGGTTCTTTTGCTGTTTCACCTGGTACCCCGAGCGAAAAAGAAAATGCCTCGAGGTCTCAACCAGAAGGTTGAGCCCTGACACACTAGAATGACATGTCCCTGTAGCACTCCTGGGGCAGGAGGAAATTGGACTCACAGAGGTGCACCCCAGAAGGCCTGAGGCCCAGCAGTTGGGCACCAGTTGATGGGCTGGATGGCCTCTCACTGGGGGCTGCCAGCAGCCTGGCACATGGAGTAGATAACGGGTGGTCTGGGGAGCAGGAAGCAGGGCGTCCCAGACAGCACGCCGAGAAGGGAAATGGAGAGGGGACGAGGGGCACTGCAGTGAACTCAGCACCTGTCCTGAAGGCCATTGGCAGAAAGTTATCCTCTCCATTCACACAGGCAGCAAAGCCCTGGGCAAGGCAACTTTCAGAAGCAAAGAGAAGGGGATAGAGCTTAGAGGTTCTCTGCCAGTCGGGAAGGGGTAGCAGCGAGGGAAGACTGACAGCTGATAGTTGGAGGGGTGAAGAGGTTTGGGGTATGGTGGGGGAAGAAGCGGCTGGTACTGGGTAACCTGGGACTGTGCAGTCTCCACAGGGGACATTTGCTCCTCCTGTGCTCCTTCCACACCCTCTTGCGAGTAGAGAATGACCACCCTGTCCCCACCCTCAGAGGCAGCTGTGTCTCAGGACTCTCCCAAGTCACACCCACTAACTCTCTTCCCATTTGGGGTATAGCTCAGGGCAACAATTTCCCACCAAGATGAACCCAGCTGACTGATGGCTGTTCTGGTGCCACAGGGGCCTCTGGTGGGTGAAAGGCAGAACTGCAGCACTTCTCGGGCAGAATGTATCTTCTTCATACAAAAAAGAAATTCTGCACTGGACGTGAATTCTGTGTGTATGCAGTGGCGCAGAATTCCCACATGAGTAACTCACACCCGGCACAAACATAACCTGCTCACTTCCATCTCTTCTCCCTATGTCTCCGCGTCCCAGAGCTGCTGCTGCTGTCATTAATGCACACAGGCTTTCACTCCTGTTAGTGCTGGCAAGACCCCAATCCAGAGACAGGACTGAACCCTTATTTTCCCATCACATGGGACAGTCTCAGCTGAGGAGGAGGTGAGAGTGGGAGGGGGTACAAAGGGGAAAGAGTTGTTGTAGCCATGTTGGTCCCAGGATATCAAAGAGAGGGATTTTTAATTGGTCCTAAAAGAAATTACCTCACCCACCTTGTCTCTCCAAGAAATCTGAAAGTGGCAGGAGGAGACAAACAGGAAGAGAGGTCAGGACTCTAAACCAAACATTTTCAAGCCCCTGGAAGAAACTACATTTCCCTTCTGCCCCTAGGTATGTTTGTGTCCTATATGAGGGATCACCCCATTCCTCTCACAGCAGCAAGGGCAGACTGCAGCCAGCCCCAGATGGTCCTTCCCCATCCAGAGATGTGTGCTGTGAGGAAGTTTGGGTGTGGTGGGTGCACAGGCTGGGTCCCCAGACAGCTAGACCCATCTGCAGACTGGAAAACCAGGGCAAGTCCAGCACAGCATATGGCTGTGGGCAGGGGTAGCAGTTCTGGAGCTGGGCCTCTGCCCCCTCTAGGTCCCATGGCAGATGGCTCTGGCAGCATCAAGTGCAGGGGAAGGCTAGGGTAGTGTCTGAGAACGGGGTGAGGATTGTGGGGCGGGGGAGGGTCCATGCCCAGGAATGGGGGATGGAATTCACCTCCCCACCCCTCTGCAGAGCCCAGCAACTAGGGATTTATCCAGTGAAGTGGGTGACTTTGAGTCACCCACTGAAAGATCCTTGTGTCTTAGGTTCCACACTGGCCATAGGAGTTTACTAGTACTCCCTCCCCAGACTCCCGGGGAGAGCCAGGGATATAATTAGTGGGTTATGGGAATTGTAAAATGAGAATTCATTAAGAACTATGATATGTGTGTGTGTTGTTAGATCCCTAGACACCCACCAATCGCGGTCCTTCTTCCAATGAGCTATAAATATATAAGACGGGGTGGCTAACCTGTGGCTCTGGCGCCATGTGCGGCTCTTCAGACGTTAATATGCGGTTCCATGTATAGGCACCGATTTCGCGGCTGGTGCCAACTTTCCAGTGTGCTGGGGGGTGCTCACTACTCAACCCCTGGCTCTGCTGCAGGCCCTGCCCCCACTTCACCCCTTCTCGCCCCCTCCCCTGAGCCTGCAGTGCCCTCACTCCTCCCCTCTCCTACCCAGAGCCTCCTACATGCCACAAAACAGCTGATCGGGAGGTGCGAGGAGGGAGGGGGAGGCGCTGATCAGCAGGGCTGCCGGTGGCCAGGAGGCGCTGGTAGCAGGATGGGGGAGCTGATGGGGGGCAGCTGACATATTACTGTGGCTCTTTGGCAATGTACATTGGTAAATTCTGGCTCTTTCTCAGGCTCAGGCTGGCCACCCCTGTTCTAAGAGATTCTGCTACAGATCCTGCAGTGAGTTTCTGCTCCTCCCACTTTCTATAGCAGCACTTTTAAGAACAGGCCAGGGAAACATGTAAATTCTTTGAACCAAATTCCAGAAGCCGCTCAGCATGCACATGTCGGTATAATCTTATCTGGAACTTTATACAGTAAAATGCCTTATTTGTAGCCCTCTGGCAATTGCCTGGTGTCACTACAGGACAGAATTAAGTGGGGGCCTTAGGCTTGAATTTCCATCATCTAGCATATTCTGATTGCTGTTCATTTCAATAGATTATATCGATATTTATTTTTAAGCCCTTTTTTAATGTTTACAATTTCAATGTTCAGAGCTGTGGGAAGTTATGGGGATGGTCAGACAATTATTTAAGTACAGTAAATGTTGAGAGTCAAAGAGCCAAATCCTATAACTGTTCAAAAACAAATTGTAAATGTCACATGCAAAATATACAGTGTAAATATCCTTATATCAAACTCAGACTTCCTCCAGAAGCATTTCTGTGTTTTACATATATACATATTTTTTCATCTGTGTGTGTGTGTACAGTGAAATCAACATTTACTGCAATTTATTCATAAAAATCCAATCCTTAATGAAGTACTTGAATTCTTTCATTTCCTGGACTGTAATGCTTGCTTTGAAGATAATTACACCCTCCCTGTGATGTATTTTACTCTCAGTACCGTAACCCCATCGTGAGGTAGCTCCTGTCTTGGAGCTCTGCTGAGGCCAGTGGCATTATGATCAGAAGGTGACACTCTGACACATGAGCAGAGACACATGGGGAGGATGAGGTAACATGGAGGCTACCAGATGGCCCTACTGAGTGTGGGGAGCAAACTCTCTCTCAGCCTCTCCTCTCTCCCAGAATCAGTAACTCAGCACCAGCCCCCTGCCTTGACGAGGGGGATGAAGAACTGCAGTAGAAATGGGTTAGGCTGGGAGAGGGCACAGCTGATGTGGGACTGGGAGCTGAGTTGATCAAGAGGCCAGAACTCATGGGGGTGGGGGGGAGAGGAGGGGAAGGGGTTGGGAGAAGAAATCAACAGGACTGGGTAGAGGCATGTCTGTGTAATTTTCCCGTTTACCATCCTGCCATGTATTTAATTTATAAACTTTTCATTCACATTTAAACACACTGGAGCTAAGCTGTGTTGATGCATTTCCATTTATAGTGGTACAGTTTTAATTAGATGCTTAATCAGATGCTTACAAACACCAGGGGTTCTCAAACTGGGGGTCAGGAGGTTATTACATGGGGGGCTACGAGCTGTCAGCCTCCACCCCAGGCCCCGCTTTGCCTCCAGCATTTATAATGGTGTCAAATATATAAAGAAGTGTTTTTAATTTATAAGGGGGGGGTTGCACTCTGAGGCTAGCTATGTGAAAGGGCTCACCAGTACAAAAATTTAAGAACCACTGTGCGACACAAAACAGTCAATAATTGGTGTGCTTTCCTTAATTAACTTGACTGTGTGCTGTGCATCACTTTTAAAAAAAAGATGGTGTGAGCAAGTGTCAAAATTTCAGGCATTAAGAAATGGAAATTAGGTGTCAGTTCATTTCTCATGCGTTTAGCTCGTGATTTTAATTTCAGTTTTGAATCAGTATTAATACCATGTTGTTTTAATAGTGTTAAGGTCTATTTGTATAATTGTTTGCAAAATTTCACTGGATACTGTGAACCAGCCGTCTTAACCTTTTATTTTGAGATTCCTAAATACAATCCAGCACACCACTCCTGAAAGACTGCAAGCCCTGGCTGTGACATATTTCCTAGAGAGCAAACACCTGACGAGCCCTTTTGCCCTAAAATCGCTTTTGGCTCTTTGACATTTCTTTATCCACCCCACCAGAAAATGCTATAGGTAACCAGGTAATTAAAGCATACCTTCACTAGGTATAGTTCTACGTGACTGTGTGCCAAAATTCAAATGGTTCTGTTAGTTTTATCTTTCATTCAGTTTTGCAATTATTAGATCCCATTTAAAAACTGGAAGTGAAATAACCAAAGCAAGTTAAGAAGAGAGTGGCATAGGTGGGGGTAAAACAATAAAGGGAAAGAACTGAATATGCAAAAAAGGAATATCCCAAACTATCAGAGCCCCAGAACCCGGTCCAACTGAATATACCCTAGCCAGGCATATCAAGCTGAGCCCCTGAAAAATCGCCCATCCCGTCTGGCAGTGAATGCTGCGTGTTCCAGATGGAGCTATGGTGTGTGTGTCTGCTCTGCTGACATGCTGCTTTGGTACAGAATGCACCACGGCCACAGGGAGCAGAGACATGGACTCCTACAAAACACAATCCCAGATACACCTCCAACATCCCATCCCCGCACCCACCTCCACATGGCCATTCTCAGCCTATTGCTAACAGTTCCTTCCAGCCTTCAGCACTATAAATAAATAAAACATGGTGTTACAAAAGGTAGATGGTGCCAGAGAAACCCGATCTCCTTCTGTGAGAAGATAACTAGATTTTTGGACAAAGGAAATGCAGTAGCTCAAATCTATCTGGATGTCAGTAAGGCATTTGATACAGTTCCACATGGGAAACTATTCGTTAAATTGGACAAGATGGGGATTAATATGAGAACTGAAAGGTCGATAAGGAATTGGTTACAGGGGAGACTACAAGGGGTCATACTGAATGGTCAGTTATCAGGCTGGAGGGAGGTTACTAGTGGAGTTCTTCAGAGATCAGTCTTGGGACCAATTTTCTTCAACATTTAGTACCTTGGCACAAAAAGTGGGAGTGTGACACAAAGCTGGGAGGGATTGCCAATATGGAGGAGGACAGGAATATCATCCAAGAAGATCTGCACTACCTTGAAAGCTGGAGTCAAAGAAATGGGATGGGTTTCAGCATGGTAGCCGTGGGATGAAATTTAATAGTGCAGTAAGTTAGTACTGTTATACAAAGCACCAATGAGACCTCATCTTGCCCCAAAGAGATCACAATCCAAGTAGACAATGGGTAAGAGGAAAACAGAGAGGGTCTGTGACTTCCCTAAGGTCACCAAGCAGGTCAGTGACAGAGCCAGGAACAAACCCCGGTAACTCCAGAGCTCCGTCACCCGCAGCTTGGAAAGGTCCCCAGACACCATTCTATTAGGCTGCAGGAAGAGGTGGTTTGTCCATGGATGCACAGGCTGTCTTGGCAGGGCAGCTCAGCTGCAGTCCCTGCACACAGCTGGGGGTGTGTGTCCTGGGTCAGGAGAAGTCAGTGTCCAGTCCTGTGGGGCTGTGCTTCTGGCTCATACCTCCAGCACTCACTGCTGCCCTTCTGTTACCAGCTGCACTGTTCAGCCAGCCCCAGGCCTTAGTAAGGTCACTGTCCCCCCCAACCCCAAACCTTCAAACTGGGACATGGTGCACCAGTGCCAATCAGAGTGCCCTAGTGTAAATTTTGTCTATACTAAGGGTTTTCACCAATGCCTAAAACACCAGTGTGGCAGAGACCTTCAGTACCCAAAACAGCAGTACGGTGGCACTAGAAATGGAATATTTTTCTAGCTCTGTCACGGCAGCCTGGGTGACCTTGGACACGTCAATGTTTCTCCTCCCAGCTTTAGTCTATTTACACAGCTGTCCACTCACTGAGGTCTCCTCTCTCCAGAGCTGCTCACCGCTAAAATCTGTGTGGTGTCACCAGAGCTAAAGTAATTCAGTTCTGGAATAGTCTTACAAGGGTGGCTTTGGAATCTTTTTCCCTGGAAGTTTTTAAGAACAGGTAGGACAAACCTCTGTCAGAGATAATCTACATAAACTTGGTCCTGCCTCAGCAGAGAGAGGTGGACTTGATGACGTCTTGAGGTCCTGTCCAGCCCTACATTTCTATGATGCTATGCAATATATACATACAAAAACACAACATGCAGAAAAAAACCCACCACAACATAACAAAAAAACAAACTACACTCCACAGCATAAAATGACAATAAAAAGGAAAAGAAAGCAACACAATGCAAACTAACACACCCTAGGACAAAAGCACACAATGGAAAGAGCTCAACTCAAACCAACAGAACACAGGCACCAAACAAGCTGAGGCAAAACAATTCACCATAAAACTATGCTACACAACATGGTGCATCACACTTCCAAATGACACCATGCAAAACAGCTCAGCGTAGAGTACGACACAGCACAAAACAGACTTATTTCAATGGCATAGAAGGGATCTTGAGAGGTAGTCTACTCAAGCCTCCTGTGATGAGGCAGGACCAAGTATCCCTAGACATTCCCAGACTGGTATATCTCTAACCTGGTCTTAAAAACCTCCAGTGAAGGAAATTCCACAACCTCCCTTGGAAGCCAATGCAAGTCAAACACTCAGACCAAAACAACGCTGTACACACACACACTGGGCTTGTGGATGAGGGAAGAGGCAAGAATTCAAACAATCTGAGTTAAGTTCCCAGTTTTGCCCCAAATTCTCCATGCAAACTTGAGCAAATTACTTCAGCTCTCGGAGCTTCAGTTTCTCCATCTGTAAAATGGAGAGTCGCCTCCCACCATTTGCCTATTTAGCCTTTGAGCATTTTGTAGCAAGGACTCTCACTGTGGGCATGTCTACACTGCAGTTAGACACCTGTGGCTGGCCCGTGCCCGCTGATTTGGGCTCACACGGCTCAGGCTGTGGGGTTGTTTAATTGTGGTGTAGATGTTCCAGCTTGGGCTGCAGCCCAAGGTCTGGCACCCTCCCATCTCGCAGGGTTCTATAGCCTAGCTCCAGCCAAACCCAGACATCAACACTGCAATAAAACAGCCCCTTCCCCTGAACCCCATGAGTCTGAGTCACCTGGCATGGGCCAGCTGTGGGTTTTTAATGGCAGTGTAGCGATACCTTTGGTGTCTGTTCAGCACCTGTCACAATGGGGACCCTGATCTTGGTCAGTGTCTGTGTAGAGCCCTGCACAACAGGGGGCCTGACCTCAGTTGGGTTCTCCACAGTGCCGAGCACAACAGGGGTGCAGATCTCAGTTGGGGTCTCTGCAGCTCCAGGAACAAGAAGGTCCCTGATTTTGTTTCCAGTCTCTGCAACATCTGGCACAATGGGAGCCTGATTTCACTTTGTGTTGATGCAGGGCCTGGCACAACAGGGACCCGCAGCTCAGTCAGAGTCACTGTAGCACCTGGCACAACAAGGTCCCTGCTCTCTGTAGGGGTCTGTGCAGTGCCTGGCACAAAGACTGCCCCAAACTCAGTCCAGGTTTGTGCAGTGCCAGGCACACCAGGGGACCTGATCTCAGGCAAGGCCTGAGCCATGCTCAGTACGATAAGAGACCTGATCTCAGTCAGACACCTGGAGAGAAAAGCAGAAAGATTTTCAAGAACTGGATATCAGTATTTCAGAATGGAGGAGAAAATGGGGCACAAACTGAATATTTGCCAACGTAAGAGAGAAGCACCAACATCTGTGGAGATTTTATGTCACCATTCAACGGTTCAAGAGAAAAGAGGGGAAATTTGAGGGGATTATACAGCGATATTCAATCAACAACAGAATGGGGTGGATTCTTCTTCTCTCACATTCACATGGCCAACAGGGAGCCCTGGGTAATGTGGTTTTCACAGGGGAAAGGAGTGGGGCTGGAGTCAGAAGGTAACTGGATGTGGGGAGGGGCTGGCAAGGGGGTCTGGAAATGTGACTAGCAGGTGATGGCGGGGGGGGGGGTTGCTGAGTTGGGCAAGGTTGGGGAGGGGGAAGTAGCTGGGACTGGGAAACCTGGGGCTTGACTGTCTCTATGGGGGACGCTTGCTCCTCCCTTCCCTTCCTGGGCCTTTCCATGCCCTGTTGCCAGCAGAGAGTGGCCCCCCTGCCCAGCCCAGCCCAGAGGTGTCCCTGTCTCAGGGACCTGCCAGCCTCTGCCCATTAACCCTCTTCCCAGTTCAGAAATCACTCAGGGGAACGATTTCCCACCTAAACAAGGACAATGACCTTCCTGACACAAAGAAGAAACGAGAGGAGCAGAATACGGACCCTGGACTTCAGAAAAGCAGACTTTGACTCCCTCAGGGAACAGATGGGCAGGATCCCCTGGGAGAATAACATGAAGGGCAAAAGGGTCCAGGAGAGCTGGCTGTATTTTAAAGAATCCTTATTGCGGTTGCAGGAACAAACCATCCCGATGTGTAGAAAGAATAGTAAATATGGCAGGCGACCAGCTTGGCTAAACAGTGAAATCCTTGCTGATCTTAAACGCAAAAAAGAAGCTTACAAGAAGTGGAAGATTGGACAAATGACCAGGGAGGAGTATAAAAATATTGCTCAGGCATGCAGGAGTGAAATCACACTTGGAGTTGCAGCTAGCAAGAGCTGTTAAGAGTAACAAGAAGGGTTTCTTCAGGTATGTTAGCAACAAGAAGAAAGTCAAGGAAAGTGTGGGCCCCTTACTGAATGAGGGAGTCGACCTAGTGACCGAGGATGTGGAAAAAGCTAACGTACTCAATGCTTTTTTTGCCTCTGTCTTCACAAACAAGGTCAGCTCTCAGTCTGCTGCACTGGGCAGCACAATATGGGGAGGAGGTGACCAGCCCTCTGTGGAGAAAGAAGTGGTTTGGGACTATTTAGAAAAACTGGACGTGCACAAGTCCATGGGGCCGGATGCGTTGCATCCGAGGGTGCTAAAGGAGTTGGCGGATGAGATTGCAGAGCCATTAGCCATTATTTTTGAAAACTCATGGTGATCGGGGGAGGTCCCAGATGACTGGAAAAAGGCTAATGTAGTGCCCATCTTTAAAAAAGGTAAGGAGGAAGATCCGGGGAACTACAGGCCAGTCAGCCTCACCTCAGTCCCTGGAAAAATTATGGAGCAGGTCCTCAAGGAATCAATTCTGAAACACTTAGAGGAGAGGAAAGTGATCAGGAACAGTCAGCATGGATTCACCAAGGGGAAGTCGTGCCTGACTAACCTAATTGCCTTCTATGATGAGATAACTGGCTCTGTGGATGAGGGGAAAGCAGTGGATGTATTATTCCTTGACTTTAGCAAAGCTTTTGATACCGTCTCCCACAGTATTCTTGCCACCAAGTTAAAGAAGTATGGGCTGGATGAATGGACTGTAAGGTGGATAGAAAGCTGGCTAGATCGTCGGGCTCAACGGGTACTGATCAATGGCTCCATGTCTAGTTGGCAGCCGGTTTCAAGCGGAGTGCCCCAAGGGTCAGTCCTGGGGCCGGTTTTGTTTAATATCTTTATTAATGATCTGGAGGATGGCGTGGACTGCACTCTCAGCAAGTTTGCAGATGACACTAAACTGGAAGGAGTGGTAGATACACTAGAGGGTAGGGATCGGATACAGAGGGACCTAGACAAATTAGAGGATTGGGCCAAAAAAAACCTGATGGGGTTCAACAAGGACAAGTGCAGAGTCCTGCACTTAGGACGGAAGAATCCCATGCACTGCTACAGACTAGGGACTGAATGGCTAGGTAGCAGTTCTGCAGAAAAGGACCTAGGGATGACAGTGGACGAGAAGCTGGATATGAGTCAGCAGTGTGCCCTTGTTGACAAGAAAGCCAATGGCATATTGTGCTGCATTAGTAGGTGAACTGCCAGCAGATTCAGGGCCCCACACTACAGAATGGATATGGACAAATTGGAGAGTCCAAAGGAAGGAAACAAAAATGTTTGGGGGGTGGGGGGGCTGGAGCACATGACCTATGAGGAGAGGCTGAGGGAACTGGGCTTATTTAGTCTACAGAAGAGAAGAGTGAGGGGGGATTGGATAGCAGCCTTCAACTACCTGAAGGGGGGTTCCAAAGAGGATGGAGTTCGGCTGTTCTCAGTGGTGGCAGATGACTGAACAAGAAGCAATGGTCTCAAGTTGCAGTGGGGGAGATCCAGGTTGGATATTAGGAAACACTATTTCACTAGGAGGGTGGTGAAGCACTGGAATGGATTACCTAGGGAGGTGGTGGAGTCTCCTTCCTTGGAAGTTTTTAAGGCCCGGCTTGACAAAGCCCTGGCTGGGATGATTTAGTTGAGAATTGGTCCTGCTTTGAGCAGGGGGTTGGACTAGATGACCTCTTGAGGTCCCTTCCAACCCTGATATTCTTTGATTCTATGAAATCACTGCAGGTAAAAATGGAGGAGAAACACCCCAAACTTGAGATTTGAACTGGACATTGGCGAAGTGGAGAGAAAATGGGACACAACCGGGGGACGAGATCAGAGACCTTCTCAGGGATTTGAGGGAAAGGGGGTGTCACCCTGGATGTTGCTCGTTGCTCTCTAGAGAGAAAGGGGGCAGGGCTGGAGAGGATGGGGGATCCCCACGGGAGGGGGCAGTGGTAAATCCGAGGGGATCTCAGCCCCCCCTTCTCTCCCCGCTCCTCGGGGGTCACCTGCTCTTCTCCGCCCCCGGCCATGTCCGGGCTGCACAGACATTTTCCATCCGTCCCTTTCCCAGGTCTCCCCCCCCCCCCGGCCCCACACAGGGACCCCAGTGGGGACCGGTACCCCCCATGGTGCCCCAGGGCAGAGCCTGGCCGGGCCCGGGGGCGTTGGGCTCCTGCAGGGACAGCAGCCCCGAGTCCCCCGCGGGCGCTGCGAGATACCGGGTTCCCCCCACGGACACTGCGGCAGAGTCACCGCCCGGCCCAGCACAGTCCCCGGGGCTCGCTCCGGTACCTGGAGGCTGCAGCTCCGCAGCGGGGCGGGCAGAGCCCGGGGCGGGCAGAGCCCGGGGCGGCCCCAGGGCGGCTCCCGCGGGAGCAGGGCGCGGGCCGGGCACGGAGGGGTTAATGAAAATCTCCCCGGCACAGACCCTCCTGCTCCGCCCGGCCCCGCAGAGCCAGATGAGCGCTGCATCTGCGCATGCGGGACAACCGCCCCCACACATCTGCGCATGCCCAGAGCCGGGAGACACGAAACTCTTCTCCGGCTTCGGGAGAGGCTCTAATGGCCCCGCACGAGCTAGGCAGAGCCGCAGCGCCCCGCGAGTGTTCGCAGCCCGGCTTGTCCTCCCCCCCCGCCAACGTCACTTCCGTTCCAGGGAGAGTCAGAAACTACATCTCCCAGCCTGTCCCGCGGCCGTTTCCGCTCTATTCAGCTCAGGGAAGGGAGGGTTTCAGTAGCTGTTACTGCGCATGCTTAGTGCGAGCCCCGTTTGTCCTCCCCACTGCCCAACGTCACTATCGCTGCTGCCTCCGTGCCCAGGGGGGGTCTTCCTCCAGTTGGGACCCGCCCCCTGGGCAGCCCCGGGGTCTGGCCGCACCAGCCCCCGGGCCGGAGCCCCCCGGTGAGTGAGAGACCCCGGGGGGAGCGCTGGGGCCGGGCAGGAAAGTGACTCTCCGCCCCGGGGAACCTGGGAGAAGCCTCAGAGCTGCCTCAGCCCCAGTGGAGCTGCAGCAGGATCTGCCCCCGGCCCCGCTGGGATTGGGGGGCAGAGACGGGGCCCCGGGGGGGGAGGGGGAGTGTTGGGCAGGCGGGGAGAAGCCGGAGTTGGGGGCGGGGAAGGTCAGTAGGACGCGGGGTTGGGGGGGGGGGGAGGGTTGAATTGTCTCTGCAGCCAGGAAATCCCCGGGGGAGAAGTGGCAGGCGGGGGGTTAATAGGATCTTGTCCTGGACCGGCTCTAGGCACCAGCAAAACAAGCTGGTGCTTGGGGCAGCACATTTTTAGGGGTGGCATGGCCGGCGCTAGAATGCTGCCCTTAAAAATGTGCCCCGGCCGCCCTAGCTCACCTCCGCTGCTGCTGCCACAGCGCGCGAATCAGCTGTTTTGTGCCCCGCTACTCGCCCTCCCAGGCTCTCAAGCCTGGGAGGGAGGGGGAGCAGCGGCACGCGAATCAGCTGTTTTGCGCCGCGGCGGCTCGGGGTCTCCCTCTCCCTCCCAGGCTCTCAAACCTGAGAGGGAGGGGGAGATCCCGAGCAGCCGTTTCGCGTGCCACTGCTCCCCCTCCCTCCCAGGCTCTCAAACCTGAGAGGGAGGGGGAGACTCCGAGTGGCCGCGGCGCCACTTCTCCCCCTCCCTCCCTCCTAGGCTTGAGAACCTGGGGGGAGGAGGCAGGGCTGGGGATTTGGGGAAGGGGCAGAGTTGAGGGGGGGCCGGGGGTGGGGTAATTAAAGAACAGGGCGGGGGGCTGCCAAAATTGTTTTTGCTTTGGGCGGCAAAAATCCTAGAGCCGGCCCTAATCTTGTCCCTGTTTGTGTCACTTGCCTCTCACCCACAGATACAAATTCTCTCTAGTTCTTCCCCTTTTCTCTCTCAGTATCTCATACGTGGCTATAAAATCCAGGGAGACTCCCCCTTTCCTTTCAAATGATATGCTCTCTCCTCTCCCCCGATTTCCCCCTGTTCTCTCCCTAATTCTCAAATGTCCATTTAAAATCTCTCCGATGTGGGGGATTTTCCCACCCATTTTATTTGCAGTGATTTGTCCTTGTTTAGATGGGAAATTGTTGCCCTGAGTCATTCCCCAAAACATGGCTACCCCTGGATTGGGGATGGGATGGGATCCTGGTTCTCTGCCAGGGCCAGGAAGGGAGGAACATGTGACCCCCATGGGGACTGCCCAGACCTCGGTTTCCCAATCCCACTTGTTGCCCCCTAACTGCCAACACAGTTGCCCCCAGCCCTCAGTTGCCAGTCACCCACCCATCCCCCACTGCTGGCCCCTTCCCTCACCCAGGAAGCCTTCCAGCTCCCTCTCCCTTGCCCTCTTAAATCAGCTCCTCAAAGGGCTCCCTGCTGCCCATGTGAATGGTGGCAGAGGGGGGAATCATCACTTTCTGTATATGTATTGACTGGATTTTATATGACTGTCCAAACAGTCCCCCTTTTCCCTCTAGTTATTTAATAGCAATATAAAACCCCCTCAGATCTTGGTGTTTTTCTCTCATGTTCTCAGTTGTGTAGTTTCTGACACGTATTCTCTGCAAATCTCAAAGATTGATATAAAAAATATCCTAATCCCCACTTTTTCTCTAACTGTCTATTTCTAATTGAATATGGCCTGAGATTTTCCCCTGTCTCTCTAATTATAAAATACTAAGAAAATCTCAGATTTACACCTTTTCTCAGATTCCTGAACATGGATATAAAATGTTTGCAAATGTTGCCCATTTCCTCTCTATTCAGTTATCAAATATTGATGTGAAATACACTCAGATTTTACCTCATATCAACAACTGATATAAAATCCCTCTGATTTTCCACTTTCCTCTCTATACGTATTTAATACACATCAAAGCCAGAGGCCACCCCCTGTTTGGGGGATTAGTGGTTCCCAGCTGGTTACAGGAGAGTTGGCTGGACCCTTTTCTTTTCTCCAACTGGTACAGGATGAGGAGATCATGCTGAGTGCAGCCTGGGTCCAGAAGTATCCCAAAGTCCATGATAAATGGTCAGTGTGCGGGGTTGCTTCCCGCAGTGCTAAGATGTAGTCACCTCTGGGGTGGATCCGTGGTGGCCATTATTTGCTAGCGACAGGGCATGGACATTTCTTACCTATTTTGGCTCTCCATGCCTTCCATTCTCCTGATAAAGAAGCATCCCCCAGGGCTCCCTCTGCCTGTGTGACTGGCCAGCAGGGGGCAGTGATAACTTTCTGTCCACTTAGCAGACACTGTAAGGTAACACTGTTGCGGGGGGGGGGGTGCATGCCTCTGTGGGGAGATTGAGCTGGAGCTGAAGGGGCATTGCGGGTTAGGGGGAGGCCTCTGGGTGACCGGGCAGGAGGTACCCTAGTCAGGTTGGTGGTTTCTGGAGGTTTGGGGTTTCGGGGGGGGGGGGGCGGGGTTCTGATGTGCCCAGCCCTGAGGCTATGGGTCCTGGAGGCGCGTATCGCTGAGGACTTGTTGGTTGCAGAACAGTGAGGGTGGGTGTCTTTTGGGGAGGTGGGGCAGGGGGTTAGAGGGTGCCTGGTGCTATGCCAGGGGCTCTGTCATGCCCAATGCACAGAACTGTATGGGGGAGTCCCAGGCGCTAGGGAGGGGTCCTGCTGTAAAGCATCAGTCAAACGGCATGGCAGAACTTGCTGGAGGACAGGTGGGGGTCCTAGGCAGGCAGTGGGGGAATCTCAGGTAGGCAATGAGGGACTGAATTCCCAGTGGGGGGTCCCCTGGGGGGTGCTCCCTGGCTTTTGGGGGCTCTTGTGGGAAAACCTTTGGGATTCCCAGCCTGGCAGTGACCGTCTGGTGGGGGTTCTCTGGCCGGTGGGGCTCTGAGGGGTAACGAGTCCTGTTCAGGGATTCTGGGGGTTGGGTCCCAGGGAATATCTGGTGGGACCCTGACTGTGGGGTCTGGGCTCTGGGTACTGGGGGTGTCTGGGGGCACCTGGATGGAGGCTCTGGGGGCTGCTACTAACCATGCTCCTTCTCTCTGATCAGCTTGTGCCATATACCTTGGTCAAGCACTGCCCGGCATTCCCCAGCCACATGCCCGGTCTCTGTGATAACTTTCTATCCACTTATCAAGCATCTTGAAAACTCCAGGACCTTCCAGTTCCATTGGGAAAATTTGTGCCCCGAGTCCTTATCCTAGATCTGGGGGCGGGGGTGGTGAGGGAGGTGGGAAGGGGGTTAGCACTGCCACACAATGGTCTCTTCCACAGCATTCTGGACTCATTCTTTCTGAAATCTGGTTTCATTGAGAACATTGTTAATCCAGAGTCACTGCATGGAAAGACAAGGAGTGACTCCAGATGGACAATGGGGCAAATGAGATCAGCAATTCTCCCTGTGAGGAGGGGCTCTCATTAGCTGCTCTCTCCAGAGCGCTAAAGGAGGGAAGCTGCTCAAACGCTCTGTCCCTCTCTGCTCAGGATATTGGGGTTCAGCTTCCTGGGTCAGATGCTGCAGCCTCCATTGTGATCTGGGAGACCAGGCTTAGCAGCTGCTGCTCTCCCAACAGGGGTTCTGTGCTGGGAAGTGACCTTAATTAAAGCTTCTCTGCCCGGCCCAGGCGATGACTTTCTCCAGCTGGTACTAGCCCCCTGGGGCAGACCTGGGCTCTGAGCTATGGACTCCAGGTTACTGAAACACCTCAGACAAAGTACTGGGGACTGGCATGAAAGTGACTCTGCACAAACAGCCCCTCATCATTTCTCCTCCCATTAGCAATTGCCAGGAGAAAATCCAGCCAGGGGAGAGCAAAGAACCCAGGAATGAGACTTTTCCAGCTAGAGGGGCAGGGAGAGAGGACAGGGAAGGGAAGACTGAAAGAGGCAGTGGTAGAAATGAGTGGGGAGAGAGATTTCCAGCTCTCTAATCCACCCAGACACGTCTTGCAGCATCGCTGGGGAGAATCACTTTCCAGTGAACAAGAAAAGGATCAGACAGGGGAAAAGCCAGTTCCTGACTCCATATCCCTCCTGCTGGAGTGTGGCTGCCCTGGGGTCAGTGTCCGAGGGAATCCCCCACAGTGATTCCTTTGGTTCTGCTCTTTTCTAGCATTGTGCTCAGAGACTTTGTTACAGGGTATTGGGGAGGGAGAAGGGAGGTTAAAAATCTCTTTGTGGGCTTAGCCTGACAGGAGGGGCCAGGTCTACACTATAATAAAGAGATCAAGCATTTTCCCAGCATGGCAGAATCTAGGATGTCTGTCTGCAGGGAAGGGGTCTGGGGGAATTATGATGTGAAATTAACTAAGCCTGTTCTGAAACCTCCACAACTGCCCTTCTCACCCAACCAGGGCTGCAGAATGACGTCCATGTCTTGCTCCAGCTCATCCGATCCTCCCATGACACAGGGAAGAAAAATGGCTGCAGTGGAGCCAGTTCAGGTAGGGATTATTGGGGGGTTGCTGGTGAGTTCCTACTGGAGGAGAGGGAGAGCAAATACGCTGGAGATGGGAAGGTTTGCACAGTCTGGTTTGGAGGTTGGAGCGGGGCAGGAAATGCACAGGGTGGAGAAAGGGAGGAGGACAGGGTGTGGCAAACCTGCTGGGAATTGTTTAATAAGTAGCCTAGATTCTAGGAACAGACCCAAGAGGTTCGGCGGTGGAAATACTCTATTTTGTGGAGCAGAAAATAACCCAGCTACATGGGGCTGGGAAAACTGACCAGACTCATAGTGCTGGAGCCCGATCCGACTAACCAGTGGCTGCTGTGAGATATGAAGGGGGCACCCACCAGTCAGGCTTAGGGGAGATTCCCCTCCCTTTATATCGAGCTCGTCACAATGAGGAGGGTGTTGGGCTTCCTACCAGGGAGCTCTCCCTGGTCCCTGCTAGGGCCTCCCTCTCCTGTATCAGTCTGTGACTAGTAGGTGTGTGATGGATCTGCTGAGAGAGACAGGGGGCTCTCTCTTCGTTCCCTCACCCTGGTGTTTCCTGGATGCTCTGAGCTGGGTGAGGGTGGGACTCTGTTAACTGCAATCCACCCAGAGCTTCCCTTTGATTGGCTCCTCTCCCCCATGAATAGTGGTGTGTGAGTGGGGCAGCAAGTACTGAGTGTTGGACTCTTGCACTTTCAGGGGCCGGTGACCTTCGAGGAGGTGGCTATGTATTTCACCAGGGAAGAGTGGGCTCTGCTGGACCCCACTCAGAGAGCTCTCTACTGGGATGTCATGCAGGAGAACTATGAGAATGTGACCTCTCTGGGTAAGGATTCCTGTCCCCTTGGTTCTTGGAAGGGGAGAAGAAGAGAGAAAATGTTTATGCCACCCCCACAATGCCACCTCTACTCTGTCCTGTTTCAGCATCACCCCAATATGCCAGTGACACACACACTACCAGAGACCCTCCCCCACTGCAGAACACTTTGGGAACAGAGCACAGGAGCAGTATCACACAGTGTCAAATATCTCCTGTTTGGTCAAGTAAAATTGAGCGTTAAGTGCGGCATAACCAACAGAAGCTTCCTACCCCTGACCTCTCAAACACTGAGCCTTCTCCACCCAAACCTGAATGTGCTTGGGGTGTAACGAGCAGGCTGCTGGAGTCAGAGCTGCTGGTCCAGGGTTACTTATCACACAGACACTCCGTGCATCCTTGAATGCTGGCTGGGAGTACCCAGAGAAGGAAGCTCAGTGGTGGATTTAATGTTAGTGGGGCCCTGTGCTCAGCTTCATTTTTGGGGCCCCTCCTTGGGACCCAGCCAAGAAAAAGAACATTCTCTCTTATCCCCCCACCCCCATTTTTCATTATTTTTTTCTTCATCCTCCTCCTATAAGTAATAACTTATAGTAGTCTAACTTATTTTTCCACAGAGCACTTGTAAATCACTGAGGGTCTCGGCGGATCACTTAATGATCTTTCCAAATATTATTTGTACCGTTAGCTAACTAGTGTAAAGTGCTTTGGACAAGAGCCCTTTGAAAAAAAAATGTAAAAAACATTGTGGTGCGGGGTCTGGCCAGGATTTAGGGTGTGGGAGGGGGCTCAGGGCTGGGGCAGGGGGTTGGGGTGTGGAGCGTTTACCTGGGGCAGCTCCTATTTGATGCGAGGGATGTAGGTGGGGATGTGTGTGCGGGGGAGCAGGAGTCAGAGGGGTCTGGGGGTGCGTGGGGGGCAGGAGGTATGGAGTTGCAGGAATCAGGGAGGTTAGGAGACTGGGGTGTGTGTGAGAGGGGTGAAGGAGTAAGGGCTGGGGGTGCAGGGTCTGTGAGGGAGTTAGGATGCAGGAGCAGGCTGGAGGTTGGGGTGCAGGGTCTGGCCAGGTGTTAGGATGCAGGAGGGGGCTCAGGGTTTGGGCAGATGGTTGGGGTGTGGAGCGCTTATCTGGGGCAGCTCCCATTTGGTGCGAGGAGTACAGGTAGGAATGTGTGTGTGGGGTGTACAGGAGGTCCCATTTGGTGCTCAGGGTGGGGGTGAGGGTGTGGGGTGTCACGGAGTGTGGGGGAGTCAGGGCCCTGTACCCCCACTTCCTGCGATTCACCGTGACTCTCAGCCAGCCAGTAAACCAGAAGGTTTATTAGGTGACAGGAACATGGTCTAAAACAGAGCTTGTAGGTACAGAGAACAGGACCCCTCAATTGGGTCCATCTTGGGGGGCAAGGAGGCCAGAGTTCCATCTGGGCCTCCCTCCATTTCCCCAGCCATGTTGGGTGTGCTTGATGGCACTTGCAGGCCGCAGGTGGGAATGTTTATGCGGCCCGTGCCCTTTTGCCACCCCACAACCCCTGAGGTTCAAACTGGGATCGGGTCTTCTCCCAGCGCTCCAGTCTGGGGGGGCTTTGATTCGGGTTCTCCTGGTTAAGTGCCCTCATCTAGACATTGGCCACCCTCTGACCAGGTGACTCTGTCACCAGCAGCTTGGCATAAGCCCCTTTCATTTGATGCAGCCACATCGGGGCATAGGGGTCAGTATACACCGCAAAGTGTCGCCCAAATAGATATGGCTGCAGCTTTTTAAGGTCCTGCACCATGGCCAGGCATTTCTTCTCTATGGCCGGACAATTCTACTCCTGGGGCAGCAGCTTCTTGCTCAGGTACCCGATGGGGTGTGTCTCTCCCTTAGTATCGGCCTGCATCAGCACCGCGCCCAGCGCTGCATCTGAGGCGTCAGTGAACACTTTAAGGGCTTGGCAACGTCCTGGTTTACCAGATTTACCGGGCCCTGGATTAGAGCCTCCTTCAGCGCACAGAGAGCCCTCTGGAACTGCTCGGTCCAGACCACCACGTCTGGCTTCCCCTTCTTACATAGCTCAGTGATGGGGATAGCTAGGGAGCTAGAGTGGGGTACAAACCCCTGGTAGTATCCCGCCATCCTGATAATGGCCTGGACTTGTTTCTTGGTCTGGGGAACGGGCCAATCTCTGATCATCTTCACCTTGGCCAGATCTGGGCTTGAGCAGCCACTCCCCACCTTGTGGCCCAGATACATCTCCTCTGCCATCCCCACCCTCTGGCTGGGAACCTGCAGCACTGCTGGACTGTGTCACAGACTCCGGGCCAGTAAAAGTTCTGCAGCAGCTGCTGCCTGGTGCAGTGGATCCCCTGGTGTCCAAATTCAAATCCTCGGCCGTTACAGGAGCAGGGCCTGGATCCTGCCCCAAAGAGACAGTCACCCCCCAACAGTCCTCACAGCCGATATCCTGGAGAACCCCAACGACCAGCCAGCCCAACCCCTCCTTGGTCTGCACAGGGATCTGGGCCATAGGCAGGGTGAGGGGCTTCATCCCTGGGACCTTCACGCAGGTAACACAGCGCCTCAGCATCTGGTGGGGTGCACCACCCTAGGCCTGACAACAGTTCTCTCTGTCCCAGGATCTCACCACTCCAGGAATGTCTCCCCATTGACCATCACCTGCTGCTCCCACTGGGGGTCCCGAGGGTCCTGAGCCCAGGAGACTCCACACAGACACATAGGTTGGGGTCAGAAGTGGAAGCCTGACCACCACCCCACCCATCTGGCTGCTGGCGTCTATGGCCTTGGGACCCAGCAAGAGAGCTAGACACTGGGCTTTTCTGCAGGATCCCCCTGGTTCAAATCACCAGCCTGCTCAAAGGCAGTGTGGTGGGAATCCACACATCCCCCCTCCTTAACCAGGGGCAGCAATTTAGTATCGAGGTTCCCTGCAGAACTGGCACCCTGGGGTCTATCCCCACTCACCCCTGGGAAGTCCCCTATGCCTCTCCGCTCCACCACCACCAGTCCATGCTGCTGCTGCGTCTCCTGCAGCTTTTTCTCAGGCTCTCACTGTCTCTCACGGTCCTCTTGCTCTCTCGGACTCAGCTCCAATCCCATCTGTCTCCGATCCCCTGATGGGGAACCCTATCGTGAAGACTCCCATTTGGTTGGGGACAGGAGTTTTGGGGAGGCCTGGCTTCCACTCCAGCTGCTCCCAGATCCTCTTGTAGCCCCATTTGGGTCAGGAATCTGCTCCTTAGAGCGGTCATCATCTTCCAGCTGCCCGATTAACTGTGCTTTGGTGAATTTTCCAATGTGTAACACTCTCTTTTTGCACAGGTTTACAATGTCCTTCTTAAGGAGATGGTGATAGGGCATCACTCCACTGTTCCCAAGTTGTTCTGGACTCACCGGCCTGTGTGCTCTCAGCTCCACATGGTTTCTAGGAAGAACCCCTAGTGTGCCAGCCCTTCTCCAGGTCACCACCTCTCTCCCAGGGTTGAGCTGCAAACTCCTCCACCCCGAGATTGCTTGTCACAGTCCCCAGGGGGACCCTGTTACTACAACAGTCCTTCTCGCTAGTCAGACACTCCCAGGGGTTAAGTGTAGCTCCTTCGCCCCCTGAAACCACCCCTCTAGGAGCCTTCAGCATGCTTGGTCCTCGTTAACCCCCCTTCGTTTTACTGCTCCCCAGTCACTTACTTCAGGAAGCGCCATCCACGGGGTGCAGTACATCCCACCACTGCCACCAGTTGTCATGGAGTGTGAGGGAGTCAGAGCCCTGCACCCTCACTTCCTTTCATTCACTGTGACTCTCAGTGAGTCAGTAAACCAGAAGGTTTATTAGGTGATAGGAACATGGTCTAAAACAGAGCTTGTAGGTACAGAGAACAGGACCCCTCAATTGGGTCCATCTTGGGGGGCAGAGAGGCCAGAGTTCCATCTGGGCCTCCCTCCATTTCCCCAGCCAGCTCCCAACTGAAACCCCCTGCAGCCCCTCCTCTTGCCTTTTTCTCTTTCCTGGGCCGGGAGACCACCTGATCTTTGTTCTCCAACACCTTTAGTTAGCATCTTGCGGAGGAGGGGCCCAGGCCATCAGTTGCCAGGAGACAGTGTGTCGGCCATTCTCTGTGCAGACCCCCACACACCCCTGCCCCTCCAGGGCTCTGCAACAATCACACACCCTTATCCCACCACCTAGACACTCAAGAAATGCATTGGGGAAACTGAGGCACCCACACAGTATTCAGAGAAACCATTAAGAACATTCCCACTTCATTACGGGGGGGCTGCAGGATTCAGGGCATGGGGTGTGGGAGGGCATGGGGTGTGGGGGGGTTCAGGAGTCAGGGCAGGGGTGTGTGGGCTGGGGTCATGGGGGTGCTCCCGGCCCCCTGCCCTGAGTGGCTCACAGCAGGGGCTGAGGGTGGGGGGTATGTGATAGGGGAGTGCAGGGGCTCTGCCCTGATTCCACCCCCTTCCACAAGGCCCTGCCCCCACTTCTTATTCGCCTCCTTCCCCAAGCATGCTGCAGTCCCAGTTCTCCCCCTCCCTCCCAGAGTGACCTGAGCTCCGGCAAACAGCTTTTTGGCAGAGGGGGAAGCGGTGGGGAGGGGCAGGAACACAGTATGCTCCAGGGATGAGGTGGGGAGCGTGGAGCTTGACTGTCGGTTGGTGCGGCGCCTGCAGCAGGAGCCCCAGGAACCGGCAGGACCAAGCTTCTGACCCCACAGCTGCTCGGCCCTGGGGTCTCCTGTCATTGGGGGCCCTGTGCCAGGGCACCCTGTGTTTTAATATAAATCTGCCTAAGAGGGAGCTCCAGCAGCAGAACATTGACTCTCACCCAGGATTACAGATGACACAACTCCTCACTGCACTGGATTGCACCACAGTGTGTGAAAATGGCTTAGGTTGGTAGTAAAACTTCCAGAGACCTGGAGAGTCTTGCTCCCCCATCACCATTTGAAATAGCCACAATCTCTCTTCTCTGCAGGCTCCTTGGATTTTTGAGTTCCTCATTGCCACAGTCACATAACCCCGATTCTTATTTTTCACATTCTGCTTTACCAGACTAATTAGAGTCTGCTGCTCCCGAATTATAGCTTCTAATTTCCCAGTGTTCTCCACACCCAGGGATTTTCCTACTCCCTCCCATTACACTGAACTCATTAGATTCCCTAGTACATAAAAACAGCCACACTGGATCAGACCAAAGGTCCATCTAGCCCAGTATCCTGTCTTCTGACTGTGGCCAATGCCAAGTGCCCCAGAGGGAATGAAAAGAACAGGTAATCATTAAGTGATCCATCCCGTTGCCCATTCCACAGGTTGACTGTGCGTTGTGTGAAGAAATATTTCCTTTTGTTTGTTTTAAACCTGCTGCCTATTAATTTCATTGGATGATTCCTACTCCTTGTGTTATGAGAAGGAGTAAATAACACTTCCTTATTTACTTTCTCCACAGCAGTTATGATTTTATAGACCTCTCTCATTTCCCCCTTCGTCTCTTTTCCAAGCTGAAAATTCCCAGTCTTTTTAATCTCTCCTCATACGGAAGCTGTTCCATACCCCTAATAATTTTTTTGCCCTTTTCTGGACCATTTCCAATTCCAATGTATCTTTTTTTTAAATGGGGCGAGACCACATCTGCACGCACTATTCAAGATGTGGGCGTACCATGGATTTATATAGAGGCAATATGATATTTTCTGTCTTATTATCTATCTCTTTCTCAGTGATTCCCAACATTCTGTTCGCTTTTTGACTGCCTCTGCACCTTGATTGGATGTTTTCAGAGAACTATCCACAGTGACTCCGAGATCCCTCTCTTGAGTGGAAACAATTAATTTAGACTCCATCATTTTATATATCTATTTGGGATTATGTTTTCCAATGGGCTGCAATATGTGTTATCCTGACATCTAGTACTGTTGAGATCCTTCATTTAGTAATATACCTGCTCTTCCTGTTCCCTTTCTCCACCGAACCTCACCAGCCCATGCTTACTGTTCCCAGCTTCCCCAGGACTCTCTCTTTGTCTCTGGACCTCTCTGAGCAAGAAGCAGTGCCAGGGTGACTTGCCCTCAATCTGGAGTCTTCGATTTCTGGGACATGGATTTACTTTCTCTGTGTTTTAGGAGCCTCTTGGAAATTGAGTGTCTGTGACATTAACCACAGTGCAGTCTGGACTGTTGAACAGCTGTGTCCCCTCAGTTCCCCAGGCTGGGGTGCATAGGCATGCGCAGCACATTTCATTAGGGTGTGCACCCAGGGAATTTTATTTTTTTTAAAAGGTGAACATTTATTGAATACTCAGTCATAAGGAACATTATTTTTATTCATCAAACAAACTAAAGAAACTAAAACTTAACTAAACTTATTTTTTTTTAAATTAACAACTAAACTTTACTTAAAAAATACAAACTTAAAAAATGAGACACAAAATACCAAATTTTTGCTGTAGTGATAACCAGACGTATACAAAGATACAGTCAATTTTCATGATCTTTATCTTTAACCAGATAATGAGCTAACCCAAATTGACCAGATTAAGGTTTCATCATCTTCCTGTCCTAGAGAATGAGACGTCGCTCACCGGGTGTTGTGGACTTAAATTCCTCAATCACATCATTGTAATTAACTGATGAAGCCAATTCTTGTTCAATGTACAAAATCATGAGTGAGTCGAGGCGCTGTTGGGACATTGTACTACTTAGTTTGTTTTTTTACATGTGCTAGTTTCAAAAAGGCTCTTTCACATGAACAGCTTGTAACAGGTAAGACTGCAAAGCACTGAATAGATTTGTAAAAGGCCTGGAACATGGAAGACCGATCCGATTCCTTTAGCCAATCAAGCCACTCTCTGGTGGTGTTCGTAGTGCTACCTTTAGGAACAGATCCATCATAACCCCGAAGCAATCAGACTTCAGCTTCCAACTCATCCAAGGACACTTTAAATTTGTTGGCAATGATTCTCATATCGTCCCTGCCCAATGTCTAAGCTCAGCAGTTTTCCCATTGCAGTCACAATTTTACAAGTGTCCTGTTCAAATTGCTGGTCAATGCCGGTAATCATTGAGTCTAGGAGTGGGTAAAATGAAGTTATTCTCTCCTGCTCCTCTTTTGTATCAAAGTGATGCTGGGACTCAAACACATCAACAATACGAGTGCACATTTTTCTCTTCTTAACTGGTGCAATCGATATATCATTCTCTACACACATTTTCATACTGTCATTGAAAATATTCTGGGCCACTTCACATCGCAGCCAAAGAGTTACGCAAGCTTTTCACCCCTGTCATTGCAGTAAGTAAGTTGAGATCTGGAGCTTGAAGAGCCTTACTCACTTTTACCACCATCTGGAGAATAGGGTGCATCATGTGAAGGGCAAAGATGAACTTGAATGAATTTAGTTCATGGATAAGGCCCCTGGCTTTTATTTTAGCATTAGCAAAGCGAGTTTTTTCGATAATCTCTTGTAAAGCTTGTAAAATGATGGAGTAGTTTTGTTTTACAGCAGCCACTGCTTCTGCTCTGCATGCCCATCTTGTGTTTGACAGTCTTTAACTGGGATCCTACGTCTTGTGAAATCTTCTCCATTACTGCATGTTGCACAGGACTCCCCTCCATGAAGGCATAAAGAGTCTGAATAACACCAAAAACATCAAAGACGGTTCTGTTTTGTTTACTTGAAGTGCATGCATCTACAGGCACTGTGCATAGCAGTGTACATAGAGTATTTCACTGTTTCTTTACATTTCATTTGGACTCCCGCAGTACATCCAGACATAGTAGATGTGCCATCAAAACAGACAGACATCACTGATGACCAGTCAGTGTTAAGAATGCCAAGGACATCATTTAACTGGTCAAAAATAGACTGAGCATCAATTGTTAATAGTCTCTGAACAGACACAAAATGTTCAACTGGACTATGTTTTTCATTGTCAAAATACCGCACCACAATGGACATCTGTTCATGGTGTCCACAGTCAGTAGTGTCGTCGGCAATTATTGAGACCATTTTTCCATTTACCGAAGACACAATCTTTTGTTGCGTAACGTTGTGTCATTTTGTGTCAAATCATTTTGGATGCGATTACTCAGATAGGTAGCATTTCGAGGAGATTGTTGCACATGCTTTGCCATTACGGGATCATATTTTTGGACCATATTGACAAGATTTAGAAATAAACCTTTCTCAAAACTGTCAGCTTTTTCATTGTGACCCCTGAATGGTCTCCCACCTTTCGCCAAACACAGAACAATGTCAATCGGTCGCTCCATTACACTTCGGTTATGGCACCGTTCTTCTTGTTTAGACAGATAAGCCTGCTTGCCCTCATCCAACAGTACATCAATATGTGTCCCTTCATTAAAACTTGACCATGAAGATCAGCTTAACACATGAGATTTTGACAGGTGGTGGTTTTTAAAACATTCGTTAGCCCTATGCCAGTTTTTTAATCCCTTATCAATTAATGCTGGATCAGTGTGACCTTTGTTTGCTGCATCATTAGAGGAGAAGAAACGGCAGTAAAAGCAAAATGCTGCATCCTTTGATGAGCTATATTCTAACCATCTATACTTTTCATACCAATCGGACTGAAAACTTCTTTGTTTATTCCCTATTTTACTTCTAGGAAACAAGCTCAATGTAGGCTGATAAGGACCTCTAGATAATCGAGACTGGGGGTTAAATCTATTTTTGGAATATCACAGACCGGGTCATCAGATGGAATGTTTGATGGCTTTGAATAGGAACTACGCTGACCTGAACTAAGAGACAAAGTCTGTTTCTGTTGGTCATTACTCAGTTTATTGCACAGGCTGGAACTGGTGGCAGCATTATCTTCATGTAAGTTCTTAACCGAGGAGTCCGAGGTATTTGCACTACTATCAGCACATTCATTATAATTCAGTTTGTCTGCGCCTTTTCTTATCTTAACAATGAACTGATCCATATTCTAAAATTAAAAGGGAGTACAATACGATTGAATTAAAACATAAAGCCACGGGCTTGTTATGCTGTTTCAGTAGAGTACACGCGACAAAGATGACAAACACTGTAGACACTGCGCTGGGCACGCCTGATGCGGCCGTTTATATAGGTCAAAGAATTTTCTAGAATAGCAGTCAGAGGGGGAGGGGAGGACCAATGGTAATGCGGCGCCGCAGTAGTGGGGACGCATGCTGCGAGCAAATGCGGGCTTTCTAGATAGAGTGTATCACGCGATTAAATTTAAATTAAAACACAAAGCCAATTTTTTTTGAGACATTAGGGCAGGGATGGGCAAACTTTTTGGCCCGAGGGCCACATCGGGGTTGCAAAATTATATGGAGGGCCAGGTAGGGAAGGCCCTGCCCCCTAGCCACCCCCCACCCCCTGACAGGCCCCTGGGACTCCCACGCCTATCCAACATCTCTGCTCCCTGACCGCCCCCTCCAGAGACCCCTGCCCCTAACCACCACCCTGGAATCCCACCCCCTATCCAACCAGGGGCGGCAGGTTTGTATAATTTTTGGTGGTGCCCAAGCAGAGCTGTCCCATCCCTAGGACGGATTGGGTCAACCACCCTGGACCCTGCACTTTGCGAGGCCTTGTGCTTTAGGGAGACACAGGTTCCAGGGCAGCCTGGGGGCTTAGCGGAGGGCCTGGCACCAGCGAGCAACCCAGCCCCTGCATGCCTCACTCCACCCCTTCCCCCCCACCCCACTCCACCCCTTCCCCCCAAACCCCTGCCCCTGAGCAACGCTGGGAGCTGGTGGGGTGGAGCAGAGCGGGCTGGGACCAGGTCACTTGCTGCTGCCAGCGCCAGGCTCCCCACTATCTCCCCAGGCTGCCCTGGACCCCTTGTCCCCCTGAACAATGGGACAGGGCTAGGCACCACCATGTTGCGTGACGGACACTTGACAAAGTTATTGGACTTAGTGATGGACATTGTGGGAGGTAGGGGGTATTATGTCATTCAACCGGTAAAATAGCACACAATTTTCCACACTGAAAAAAAAAAGTAACCTAGTTAATAATAGTTAATAATAATAAAATCAACTCATATAATTAATGAAAAATGTGTGTATACTGTATATGAGATTATTATATGAGAAATGAAAATGAGCTTGCTTTGGGATTTTACAAGGCACTTATATCATTTAAACACATTTGGTACCCTAAGTAATGATAACACTTCTTGAAAATCACATAAATAGGGATATCATGATCCCTTTCCTTCACCCCATTGCAAAGGTGCAGGTGTTATTCCTGGCTGCCCTAGGGCTGCAGAAAACCCTATGGGCAAAACATATGGAAATAAGAGGATCAACTTATACAGAGGGCTGAAGGGGGAGTCCCATTGTGCATTAATTAACACTTAGATAGAATGGAATGCCCAGAAGAATGAATGACTTGAGGACAATTTCCTGAGGGACCCATGCCCTTGCAGAGCTTTTCTAGCTCTGGCATTTACATTTCTACATAGGGTGGTTTGGCCCACAGAAATAAAAATCTGCAGATCTTCCATGTGGTTTTGGACCAATGGAAAAAAACAGTTACAATTCAAGTGACTTTTAAAATTCCCTATGAAACTGAGTTAACAAAATAAATGAGCTTATGGACAACCAGAAAATATACTTCTCAGGTGAAAAACTATAACTGGGCTTCTTTGCAAAGAAATTGTACATTTTCTTACAGGAAAAGCCACAAACTGTCTGGAAAGGAAGAGTAGATTAAATTACTTGCCTCAGTGAAATTAAATATCCGGAGAATTGCTGTGCCTGTGATGATGATGACTGGGGTTTGCTCACCTGTGGCTCCCCCTCCCTGTGCTGTGGAGGCACAGCCAGGCAGGTCTGCATTTGCAAGCAGGCCCCCTGCCTCAGGTGCAGCTCCCATTGGCCTTGGTGGCCAACAGTCTGGGAGCCTCCTGGCCAATGAGCTGGGGGTGGGAGAGGGAAGTCAAAGGGGAAGATTGTATGGAGCTCGGGAGCAGGGGAGGCAGTGGGGAGGGGAGCTGTCTCTGGAGGCACAAAGTGGGGCTCTCTGGAGAGGGGTGATGGCACAGAGGCTGTTGAGGATCTTTCAGGGGGGCAGAGGATAGTGTGGGTCTCTGTGGGGTGAGGGGGAGTGATGGACAGAGCCAGCTGCAGCCTGGGTCTGGTCTGTGGGGGAAGGGAGTGTTGCTATACCCCCGCCCCCAGGAAGCCCCCTCTGTAGTGTGTATTTTATGCCAGCCCCGGGGTGCCCATCGCTGCTCCTTTCTGCTCCCCTTATCCTCCCAGCCCCCCTAACCATGAGGCTCCTAGCAGCGTTTGGCTCAGCACAGAGCCAGACATGCTGCCCCAGAGCTCTGCCCTGCATTAGGGTGTGCCTGGGCACACCTGGCACACCCCATGTGCACGCCTATGCAGGGGTGCTTTACTGTGAGAGCAGCCACTCCTGGGCAGTTAACACACAGTCTCCAGCATGTGACTCGCTCCCAGCAACACAGTACTGCTAGTCAGCCACTCACAAATTACAGTACACCACAGGAGAACCCCATAAAATTCTCTGGTCCCACACTTCCCCTCAGAAATGTGCATCTTGCCCTGTCCAGCACACTACTGAACAATACAATTTCATGTGAAGTCTGTCATTTCATCAGTGGAACATGATATGCACCAGCCTTGTTATCCCAAATGGAGTTTCCAACATATATTAATCCAAACACACTGATTTGATAAAACAATCAAACAACGTTATTAACTACAGGGAGAAAGAACAGGAGTACTTGTGGCACTTTAGAGACTAACAAATTTATTAGAGCATAAGCTTTCGTGGACTACAGCCCACTTCTATATGCATCCGAAGAAGTGGGCTGTAGTCCACGAAAGCTTATGCTCTAATAAACTTGTTAGTCTCTAAAGTGCCACAAGTACTCCTGTTCTTTTTGTGGATACAGACTAACACGGCTGCTACAGGGAGAAAAAAGATTTTCAGTGACTATGGGTAATGAGGCATGAAAGTCAGAGTTAACAAGCTAAAATGAATTCAAAGCAAATGTTTCTCTCACATATGCTGAGACAGGCTGGCTTTCCTTTCAGCCAGGACTTCCCCTAACCTGCCCCTGCCACCCAAGGTCAATTCTTCAGGAATTATCATGAGCAGAGGGAAAAGGGAGAGAAAGAGGCTCAAGCATTTTCCTCACCTCTTTTTATAATTCAGTCCTTTGTACTAGAAACAACTTCTGTTCTCAGCTGAGTCATGGTGACAGGCTGTCTGCTGTAGATAGGAGCTTCAAGTGGTCCCTGTGATGGAATGTAAATGTCTTCTTCACACCTTCCCCCTGCCGGAAAATGGCTATTTGACCAGCTCGTTTGCCTTGCTGTTTGCTGAGGAACTTAGGGTTAGGGTTGCAACTTTTTCAGTAATATCATACAGTAAAATCTGATAACTTTACATACAGTGTTGCTACACATTTTAACAAGAGGATAATATTCATGAGATTGTCTTTTCAAATGATACCTCACAAGCCATACTGTGATAAATGAAGGGGAGGGGAGGGAGCTCCCTTTTATTAATCACCCAGCCAGCCAGTTAGCTGTAAAATCCCTGTTGGTGTCTGTTCTCTGCTTGCTTTACCTGTAAAGGGTTAACAAGCCCCAGGTAAAAAAAAAAGTAGTGGCACCTGACCAAAAGAGCCAATGGAAAGGCTAGAACTTTTTGAAACGGGAAAAAAACTTTCCCTTTGTCTGTTCTCCCGAGAAGGAGACAGGGAGTAGCAATGCTGTGTACAGCTTGAAGCAGGTATGAAAATTCATCTTCCATACCTAGAAGAAATGATTGGGATAGGAAATGTCTGGAGAGACACAATCAGGTTTATTTTTTATTTTGAATTTTGGATCTCCTCTATGCTATCCCAGATGCTTTTCTTTGCTTGTAACCTTTAGCCGAACCCCCAAGAAAGCTATTTTGGGTGCTTACAAAAATTAATTGTGTCTTTTAAGATCAAGCAAAAAGCCTAAGTTCCAGATGTATTGTTTTCCTTTTTGATTTTAATCAAATTTACCTTTTTTTAAAGAATAGGATTGGATTTTTGGTGTCCTAAGAGGTTTGTGCATGCTGTTTGACTAGCTGGTAGCCACAGCTAATTTCCTTTGTTTTCTTTCTCAGCTGTTTCCCAGAGGGGAGGTGAAAGGGCTTGAGGGCACCCCAGAGGGAGGAATTCCCAAGTGCTCCTTCCTGGGTCCAAGGGTTTTTTTTTTTCATTTGGGTGCTGGCAGCATTTGCCAAGCCAAGGTCAGAGGAAAGCTGTAACCTTGGGAGTTTAATACAAGCCTAGAGTGGCACGTATTAATTTTTAGAATACTTGCAGGCCCCACTTTCTGCACGTGTAGTGACAGAGTGGGGATTCAGCCCTGACACATACTACGTACAAAATTGATCATAATTTTGTAGAAGAGTGAGCATAGGGGTACAAACTGACACAGCGTCTGTCTATGTGTGTTCCCAGCAGATATGTGGGTATTTCAATCCATTATAAGCAGAGTGTTCAGCATCTTCAAGGACCTGGGGAGCTGATCCTGGGAATTCACTGGTTTATTAGGTGTGACACTGTCTGGAATTGTGAGACACGTTTTATTATTATTATGTTATTATTAATACCAATATGATAAAATTGCAATGAATATGCCATGTAAGGTGTAAGTGAAAATGTTATGATTTTCCAAGTATGATAATTTTGTTTCTATCTTTTGTATCACCTTTGTATTTTGAGTTATAGATATGTAGGGTATATCTGTATTTCCAGACTTGAGCAGTGTTTCTGGGTGACAACCCCAGATGTATTGGTATCACTGCTGCCTAGCCTGTTTGATGGCCCATCCACGGTCATCAGCTGTACTATGAGCACATGGAAAGGACCAAGGGGATACACCTATTAAGTCTGGAAGACATGCAGGGGTATGCCTGTATAAGGAGAATGCCAAGACTTTTCCATGCCATGTGCTGTGAAGCTTGTATTTGGGACACAGGAAGTACAAGCCACATGGCAAAAGGAGAATAAAGGACACCTGAATCATCTGGATTTTGTCTTCAATCCCTCTCCCTACCTCTGGAGCAACTTCTCTAGAAACTGAAGCCTTGACCAAAGGACTGAATGATGTGGGTGTGTTCCAGATGGACTTTCAAGCCAGCAACTCACCAATACTGCTAAGAACCAAATACATAGATTTCCGAATGTATCTGACTGCTTTCCCATTTAACAACTTCTTTCTCTCTTTCTTTCTTTCATAATAAACCTTTAATTTAGATGCTAAAGCATTGGCTGGAAGGATGGAATTTTGGGTAATATCCAAATCTATACTGACCTGGCAATGTGGCTGACCCTTTGGGGTCAGAAGAACATTTTGTCTGTGTGCGCAGAGTTTTTAAATAACCTCTCACTGTACTGGACCTAGGTGCTGATTGGGAGTCAGAGAACTGGAATGCAATAAAGGGGGCTGTGTGATTTCTGTTTTCAGCTTCTCGATAACCAGTGTGGGGGACCCAGGAGCACAGTTTGTGACTGGTCATTGAGTTTAACTTCAGTGTTAACCACTAGCTTTTGGAGCATCTGCTCTCCCTTTTTCAGCCTGCCCTGACCTTGGCATTTTCAGTGAGGACTACCGCAGGCACACCAGGTCACACTAATTACTGAAGATAAATTAATAGAATGTTTTTTATGACCAAATCTTATGAAAACAACTGAACTCCTTTGTTTTCTTTCATCTGAGCAGGGTTTCCAGTTTCCAAACCTGATGTGATGTCCCAGCTGGAACAAGGGGGAGAGTCATGGGTCTCAGACCTCCAGGGTTCAGAGGAAAGAGAGATCCTGAGAGCTCCCTGCATAGGTGAGGAAACATAAACCAACACAAAATCTGTGAATGTCTGAAGGAAACATCTGGGATCCCCTACAAATCCCTTTGGAGGTCTCTCAGTTCATTATTGTCACTACCAGAGGTCATATCCTCAGGGTAACTATACCTCATGGCTTCCTGTAGATTCTAGCAGATGGCAGGCCGTGGCTTCCTTCCTTCCCCCTGTGAATTTGGATGGGATGTGAAGGCCGAATCGATCCCCTCCTCTCTACTATTTGGGAGAAGAGTTTGGGGGAGTTCAGTTTCTGATTTTTATTTGACGTCTCTCCAGAACTTGTTTTGGTTTGGTCTTCCCCTTTCCATCCCTGTTTGAGGTTTCTGTCTCTATCACAGCAGGTGATGCAATGGTATGTGAGAAAGAGGAGCAGAATTCTCAGCAGGAAAATGTTGAGCAAGTGGATAAACACAGAGCGGAAAGGAATGTGTCCAGGAGTCGTGAGCAGGAAAAATCTTGTGAGATTCAGTACAGACCAGAAAGAGAGCAGGGAAACCAGCTAGGGAAGAAAGTGGGTAAAGGTATTTCCTGTCGAGGAACTCAGAAGGATTTCAAAGAAACCACAACACAGCAGGAAATCCTCAGGGGAAAAAGAAAAAATATATGCACTGAGTGTGGAAAAAACTTATGTGACTACTCAACCCTTATAAAGCATCAGCGAATCCACACAGGAGAGAGGCCCTATGAATGCATTGAGTGTGGGAAAACCTTCAATCGCAGCTCGCACCTTATTAGTCATCAAAGAATCCACACAGGGGAGAGGCCCTATGAATGCTGTGAGTGTGGGAAAACCTTCAATCACGACTCGCACCTTATTAGTCATCAGAGAATCCACACAGGGGAGAGGCCCTACGAATGCAGTGAGTGTGGGAAAACCTTCAATCGCAGCTCGAACCTTATTAGTCATCAGAGAATCCACACAGAGGAGAGGCCCTATGAATGTAGTGAGTGTGGGAAAAACTTCACTAACAGCTCAAACCTTAGTAGGCATCAGAGAATCCACACAGGGGAGAGGGTCTATGAATGCAATGAGTGTGGGAAAAACTTCACTCACAGATCAGGCCTTTTTGAGCATCACAGAATCCACACAGGGGAGAGGCCCTATGAATGCTTTGAGTGTGGGAAAAACTTCACTCACAGATCAGCCCTTTCTAAACATCAGAGAATCCACAGAGGGGAGAGACCCTATGAATGCAGTGACTGTGGGAAAAGCTTCAATTACAGTTCGCACCTTATTGGGCATCAGAGAATCCACACAGGGGAGAGGCCCTATGAATGCAGTGAGTGTGGGAAAAACTTCACTCACAGATCAGCACTTTCTAAACATCAGAGAATCCACAGAGGGGAGAGGCCCTATGAATGCAGTGACTGTGGGAAAAGCTTCAATTACAGTTCACACCTTATTGGGCATCAGAGAATCCACACAGGCGAGAGACCTTATGAATGCAGTGAGTGTGGGAAAAACTTCACTCACAGATCGCACCTTATTATGCATCAGAGAATCCACACAGGGGAGAGGCCCTATCAATGCAGTGATTGTGGGAAAAGCTTCACTAGCAGCTCAGACCTTTGCAAACATCAGAGAATCCACACAGGGGAGAGGCCCTATCAATGCAGTGATTGTGGGAAAAACTTCACTAACAGCTCTGCCCTTTCTAACCATCAGAGAATCCACACAGGGGAGAGGCCCTATGAATGCAGTGAGTGTGGGAAAAACTTCACTAACAGCTCAGCCCTTTCTAACCATCAGAGAATCCACACAGGGGAGAGGCCCTATGAATGCCATGAGTGTGCAAAAACCTTCAGTCAAAGCTCGCACCTTATTCGGCACCAGAGAATCCACAAAGGGGAGGCCCTACGAATGCAGTGAGTGCGGGAAAACCTTCTCTTAGCACTCAGCCCGTGTTAGCCATCAGAGAATCTGCAAGGGAGATCAACACCATAAAAACCTTTAGGGCTATTAATAATTTTTTTTTCTGTAATACTTTGGCTGATTCCCACATAGTAATTTTTAAAGCTTTTTCAACAGTTTGCAGCACCGTTAACCCTCAGCTTGTCCAATGAGGGGCCCATTTTGGCCTTTTGCAGTTTGCCCTGTTTTGAGATGGACCCATTTGTCCTTTCTATCAGCTCCATTGTCCCATAAGTAATTCGAGTGTTCCCTGCCTATCAGGAGCCAGGGAGCATCACGTTTGTACCATTGCTCCTGTTGCAACATTATTGTTAAAGTAAGCAATGATACAGATCGTATCATTGCCAGTTTTTCTCATGTTGCTCTAGGTTGTGCTGAAGAGCAGTTATATTGGGAACTTTTCAAATTAAATTATTTAAATAAAGAGGAGCAGGGGCAGGAAAAAGTGTCATTTCAGCCTCTGTGACACTGGAAGGAGATGGGGTGACTCAGAGATTCCTTCCTTCCCCATAACGGCAGAACTGTTACCTTTTGTCTGAGCTATGCAGAGTTTATCTTCATCACATTCTATCCATCCACTTCTCAAAGTGTCATGTGATGAAGTGTTCTTAGTTGTCTTTGATTAGAGATGATACTTTGACTTCTTTAATCCTATACTAGAGTCGCTGTGACTGGAGATGAAAGTGTCAAGGACCTGGAAGGGAAATTCAAATGGATCCCAAACACAGTGTGATCATTTGGAGTTTAAATCCCAGGTTCCATCTATTGATAACGCCACTTCTAACAAGGTGGTTGTTTTGTCCCCCATTATGGGGATGCTAGGATACTAAAAAAAATTGTAAATAACATAGCTGACTATTGAGACAGCGCTGAGTGAAGCAGGATTGAATCATTCAGAGGAGACTGTGATGGAAGAATCTCTTGTCCTGATTCGCATGATCAGATGTAACCTACTCTGGAGTTTCACTTGACACTTTCATTGTCATGTATTCTATCTCTCTGAGATGTGGCTTTCTATCTTTCCTGGAGGCTCTTTGGTCACCCAATTGGATATTAGTTCAGTTTGATAGGATTGTAGCTCAGATTTTTGGAGACTTTAAGAGAAATGAACATTTGCTAAAGTCATCATTTTTCACTTCAGTTTTGATTTTCCCCACCCCTCCATAATGACATGGAGAAATTTCAGGTGCAGTTCTGTCAACAGGAGAGACCTCTCCAATTTACTGGAAATGCTAACAAAGAAACAGTGGTGATTTAAAATCCCCACTCAGAAATGGTGAATAACAGCAGAAACCCAACTAATTGGAGGAAGTGCATATGATCAGAGTGTAATTCAATTGTTTAAGTCAGTATTGTTTCAGATGATCTGGGGAAAGTATTCCATGGTAAGTGGTTTTGAACTAGGCAAAATGTCCATGTATTTGGTTCCCAAAGCATTTGTAACCCAGGTCCCATAAAGGTCTCTACTAGCTAATCTTATGGTATGGTATGTGCCCGTCATGGCACAGATGTTGAGGAAATAGAAGTGTGGGTTTTGTTTAATTTATCCTTTGATAGACCTTTGGTCTGACCCAATATGGCCGTTATGTTCTGTGAATAAATATTTCCTTTTATTCATTTCAAACCTGCAGCCTATTCATTTCATTTGGAGACCCCTCCTACTTCTTGTGTTATGAGAAGGAGTAAATAACACTCCCTTGGTCCTTTAAAAGATATTATGTGACATCCTGCCCCCTTGACTCTCATGTCCTGGGACCAACATTGATACAACACCACCACAACAAACAAGGTTAAAAGTCAATGCAAATAGGAGAAACATCTTATGTTTCATTCCTTATGTCCTGGTCCCATCATGTGGCTATTTCCTTTTCCTCCTTTCTGTTAAAAGCTTTGGTGTTTTTCACAGAAACATTATTTCCCAGGAGAGACCTAGGAGTGGGGTCTGCATTCCTGTACCAAACAGTCACTAGAAGGGGGCAGACAAAGGACTTTAGGACAAGGCGTCCATCACTATCAAAAAATCATCTCCCTCCTGCAGGTCACTGGCAGCCTGAATTTGTTCCTTATCCTCCTGGAGTCTGGGGGCTGGACTCAGCACTATCCAGCCCCTCTGTATGTAGCAGTAACAAACACAAAACTTGGCTTTAAAACGAGGTGTTCCCCTTCCTTCTCAGGGAATATTTTTCTATGATTGAAGTTGAGCTTCAGTTCCCCTCTCCTAGGGGCAGGTTGGGTGTGGGGCCAGCTCCCAATGAGATCTATTTTCACCTTTGCCCACTTTCAGTCACTCTGGGATCCTAACTCTGCTCCCGGCTGCCAGGCAGCCTCCAGCCCATCCACCCTGCTTAGTAGCTCTATGGTCATGTGTCACCGCTTTGATAGCACCCATAATGTGCAGGAAAGGCATTCCCCACCAGATGCATTGGTGGTGTAGTGGTGAGCCTAGTTGCTTTCCAAGCAGTTGACCTGCGTTCTATTTCCAGCTAATGCAATAGTGATTTTTCTCATTTGTTGTTTTCTTGTCTGGAAGTGGTTTCATTTCATTCACATTGTGTTATAATCGCATTATCCATAGAATGAGACAATAAATGTGTCAAAGCCCAGTAGGTCATACAGGATGGAGACACAGAAGGGGCTGGAATGTGACATCTGTAAAAGACAGAACACTTGGAAACCTGCATCTCCCATCCCCTTCCTTTCCGTGTTATGATTCCAGCTGTGTGTGATGTTTGCATGATGTTCCTACATGATGGAGAAATAAAGTTTTGGGTCAGTTTTTGCTCCTGCAGATTCCTTTGCTGTTACAATTATAATGACATGAACAAAAGGGAGGCAAAATAAAAATAAACTCAAAATTGCAATGCAGTTTGGGAAAGAGAAGATCACAGTTAAGTTAAACACTTCCAAATAAAAAAATAATACTAAAGAGGGATGGGGGTGGGAAATAGATCAGGTATGTGGAGATCCCCTTGATATTTGAACTCACGTTACTAGAATCAAAGTTCAGACTTGACACTGTGGAACACCTGCTGCTGTCCGTCTCTTTGAACACCTGTGATGAGCAAGATCAAGTTGGAACACCTGTTTTGCTTCAATCATATAGTCTCTGTGTTCTCTGTCTCTTTCTTCTCCCCCACTTTCTTGTCTCCAATGTCTCTGTCTTTTTCCTCTTGCTCCCTTTCCCCCTGCCCTTTCCCAGGAACTCACACTCTACAGCATTTAGGAAAAGCCAGAGTTTCCATGTTCTGCACATGATCCTGTGTCAGAGGATGTGTGACCCAGGTCAGAACCAGTCACCAAAACAATATGACCCTTTGTGGGCGACTTCTCTGCCTACTCTGCAATTTACACCTCCCCCCAACTAAAGGGGGGGTTACAGCTCTGACTGAGAGGCCCCACAGGAGAAATTTCAGCCAAATACAAATTTGTGTGAAATGTTGAGAAGTGAAGAGCCCCCTTCCCTTCCCCCCAAATCCCCAGAACTCTAGTGTTACCCCCATGGCACCAGCAGAGGGAACCCAGTGAGATGGGATTACAGAATACAAGGAGGGAGGGAGCAGGGGAGAGAGGTGACACGGAGTCTCTTTTTCCTTCCCTCTTCACTTTCTCTTCCAGGAACTGCAGTCACAGCAGGGAGGAGTTTGTTTCATTGTAAGGGATCCGTGTCTGTCCCAGAGGTCACAGAAGTGACAGATTCTGTGACCTCCTGCAACCTCTCTGACTTCTGCAGTGGTCACTGTGGCTGACTCCAGGGTCGCACAAGTAGCTGGCCCCAGGGACCACACGAGCAGTGGCCAAAGAGGCTGGCCCTGGGGACCTGCTTGAGCAGCGGTTCTGAGGCTGGCCAGAGCAGCCGCAGCTTAGTGGCCCCCGGCAGTGGTCCTGGCATGGCAGGAGCAGTGGCTGGCCCCCTGGGCCTCCCCCCTTGGCAGCAGCTGGAGTGGCAGCAGGCCCCCAGAGCTTCTCCCTTGGTAGCTGATGCCACAGGCCCCCTGGTCTCCTGCCCCATGGCTGGAGTCGCAGATCCCCTGGGCTCCCCTCCTCAAGATTCAGTGAGGGGTATTTATGGTATAAGTCATGGACAGGTCACAGGCAGTGATTTTTTGTTTCTTGCCCATGACCTGTCCATGACTTTTTCTAAAAATACCCGTGATTAATTTGTCGCCTTACTCATTGTCAATCAAATAAATTGAAATGCTTCCTCCTGCAAGTGGATTTAGCCCAAGACCCTCAGAGTCAGCAGCTCTTACACCCTCCACTGAGCCCTCTGGTCAGCTGTCCTAGCACTGGAAGCCTCCTGTTTAGATCCTAAAATAGCATTTTTGCACCAGGGGGGCTCAAATTTTGGACTGGATATTGTAGCTCCACTGTTATTTTATTGAATTGCTTCAAAACAGCAAGTGTAGAAAGTCTCCTAAGGGCCAGGCTCTCTGCCATGGAAACAGCTGCCACTGCTCTCCAGGAGTCTGTGCGTTCCACCCTGCAAAGTACAAACCTCCTCTGAACTGAAGGGGGGTTAGACCAGGACAGGGTTGGTAACACAAATACTTCAGACTGTTAACCCTAGGTCCCTTTCTTTCTTTAACGCAGGACATCCCGGTCAACTGTTAACCATGGTGTTATCTTCATCTTAAAATACCTCTCAGTACATTTAACAGAGGAAGTGAAACTCCCTCCCACACATGGCTCTCTGTTAAGGAGTTGTACCATAACTGCCCCTGGAGACTGTCTCGTTTTATACTCTTAAGAGCTTTTTCTCTTCAAACCCCTCCTTATCCCAATCTATGGCCAACCTCCATATTTCAGAGTTTAGAATTTACTCTCAGCACCCTAGTAGGACACTTTCTATGTGAATTAGACAAAAGTAAGTGGGGGAAGCTACATGGCTAATGAAAACCAGTGCTCCGGGGGAGACTTGAATTCACACCCACAGGAGTATTTCCCCTTGCACTAGCCAGTTGCACCACTGTAGGTGCTTCTTAGGCCTGGTCTACACTACGAGTTTAGGTTCGACTTAAAGGGCCCTTTAAACTGGTTTCTTTACTCCACCTCTGACGAGGGGATTAGCGCTAAAATCGGCCTTTGCGGGTTGGATTTGGGGTAGTGTGGATGGAATTCGACGTTATTGGCCTCCAGGAGCTATCCCACAGTGCTTCATTGTGACCGCTCTGGACAGCACTCTCAATTCAGATGCACTGACCAGGTAGACAGGAAAAGCCCTGCGAACTTTTGAATTTCATTTCCTGTTTGCCCAGCATGGAGAGCACAGGTGACCACGCAGAGCTCATCAGCATAGGTAACCATGATAGAGTCCCAGGATTGCAAAAGAGCTCCAGCATGGACAGAACAGGAGGTACGGGATCTGCTCGCCATATGGGGAGACGGATCAGTGCTAGCTGAACTCCGTAGCAGTAAATGAAATGGCAAAATATTAGAAAAGGTCTCAAAGGCCATGAAGGACAGAGGCCATAACAAGGAGGCACAGCAGTGCCGCGTGAAAAGTAAGGAGCTAAGGCAAGCCTACCACAAAGTCAGAGAGGCAAACGGAAGGTCCGGGGCAGAGCCACAAACATGCCGCTTCTAGGCGGAGCTGCATGCCATGCTAGGGGGTGCAGCCACCACTACCCCAACCGTGTGCTTTGACTCCATCAATGGAGAAGCATGCAACAGGGAAGTGGGTTCGGGGTACGCGGAAGATGATGATGATGAAGACAACGAAGATAGCTCACAGCAAGAAAGCTGAGAAACCGGTTTCCCCAAGAGTCAGGATATGTTTATCACCCTGGACCTGGAACCAGTAACCCCCAAACTCACCCAAGGCATGCTCTCAGACCCTGAGGGCACACAGGGGACCTCTGGTGAGTGTACCTTTGTAAATATTACACATGGTTTAAAAGCAAGCGTGTTTAATGATTAATGATTAATTTGCCCTGGCAATCGCAGCCAGTACAGCTACTGGAAAAGTCTGTTAACATGTATGGGGATGGAGCAGAAAACCTCCAGGGACATCTCCAGAAAGCTCTCCTTCATGTACTCCCAAAGCCTTTGCAAAAGGTTTCTGGGGAGAGTTGCCTTATCCCGTCCGCCATGGTAGGACACTTTACCACACCAGGCCAGTAGCACATAGTCTGGAATTATTACATAACAAAGCATGGCAGCATATGGTCCCGGTGTTTGCTGGCATGCAGACAACATCCATTCCTTATCTCTCTTTGTTATCCTCAGGAGAGTGATATCATTCACGGTCACCTGGTTATGCCTTTCTAGCAGGATTGGGAACCATTACTAACAACTCCCTGAGTATGGTTATCCAGCCAGTTATGCACCCACCTTATAGTTCTAAATTGTATTTGCCTAGTTTATCGATAAGAATATCATGCAAGACCGTATCAAATGCCTTACTAAAGTCTAGGTATACAACATCCACAGCTTCTCCCTTATCCACAAGACTCGTTATCCTATCGAAGAAAGCTATCAGATTGGTGTGGCATGATTTGTTCTTTACAAATCCATGCTGGCTGTTCCCTATCACCTTACCACCTTCCAAGTGTTTTCAGATGATTTCCTTAATTACTTGCTCCATTATCTTCCCTGGCACAGAAGTTAAACTAACTGGTCTGTAGTTTCCTGGGGTTGTTTTTATTTCCCTTTTTATAGATGGGCACTATATTTGCCCTTTTCCAGTCTTCTGGAATCTCTCCCATCTCCCATGATTTTCCAAAGATAATAGCTAGAGGCTCAGATACCTCCTCTATTAGCTCCTTGAGTATTCTAGGATGCATTTCATCAGGCCCTGGTGACTTGCAGGCATCTAACTTTTCTAAGTGATTTTTAACTTGTTCTTTTTTATTTTAACTGCTAAACCTATCCCCTTCCCATTAGCATTCACTATGTTAAGCATTCCTTCAGACTTCTCGGTGAAGACCGAAACAAAGAAGTCATTAAGCATCTCTGCCATTTCCAAGTTTCCTGTTACTGTTTCTCCCTCTTCACTAAGCAGTGGGCCTACCCTATCTTTGGTCTTTCTCTTGCTTCTAATGTATTGATAAAAAGTCTTCTTGTTTCCCTTTATTCCTGTAGCTAGTTTGAGCTCATTTTCTGCCTTTGCCTTTCTAATCTTGCCCCTGCATTCCTGTGTTGTTTGCCTATATTCATCCTTTGTAATCTGTCCTAGTTTCCATTTTTTATATGACTCCTTTTTATTTTTTAGATCATGCAAGATCTCGTGGTTAAGACAAGGTGGTCTTTTGCCACATTTTCTATCTTTCCTAACCAGTGGAATAGCTTGCTTTTGGGCCCTTAATAGTGTCCCTTTGAAAAACTGCCAACTCTCCTCAGTTGTTTTTCCCCTCAGTCTTGATTCTCATGGGACCTTACCTATCAGCTCTCTGAGCTTACCAAAATCCGCCTTCCTGAAATCCAGTGTCTCTATTTTGCTGTTCTCCCTTCTACCCTTCCTTAGAATTGCAAACTCTATGATTTCATGATCACTTTCACCCAAGCTGCCTTCTACTTTCAAATTCTCGAGTTCCTCCCTATTTGTTAAAATCAAGTCTAGAACAGCTTCCCCCCTAGTAGCTTTTTCAGCCTTCTGAAATAAAAAGTTGTCTGCAATGCAATCCAAGAATTTGTTGGATAGTCTGTGCCCCGCTGTGTTATTTTCCCAACATATATCCAGATACTTGAAGTCCCCCATCACCACCAAATCTTGGGCTTTGGATGATTTTGTTAGTTGTTTAAAAAAAGCCTCATTCACCTCTTCCACCTGGTTAGGTGGCCTGTAGTAGACTCCTAGCATGACATCACCCTTGTTTTTTACCCCTGTTAGCCTAACCCAGAGACTCTCAACACTTCCATCTCCTATGTCCATCTCTACCTCAGTCCAAGTGTGTACATTTTTAATATATAAGGTAACACCTCCTCCCTTTTTCCCCTGTCTATCCTTCCTGAGCAAGCTGTACCCATCCACACCAACATTACAATCATGTGTATTATCCCACCAAGTTTCAGTGATGCCAACAATGTCATAGTTGTATTTATTTATTAGCACTTCCAGTTCTTCCTGCTTATTACCCATACTTCTCGCATTTGTATATAGGCATCTAAGATACCAGTTTGATCTTTCCTCCCAGTTTTGTCCTGACCCTCCTTTCTCTCTGCCAAGATAGCCCACACTCCCTCTCATTTCCGACCCATCTCCCAGGTCTCCATGTTCCCCACTTACCTGTGGGCTTTGCTCACCTGTGCCCATCGAACCTAGTTTAAAGCCCTCCTCACTAGGTTAGCCAGTCTGTGTCAAAATAGGGTCTTTCCCCTCCTTGAAAGGTGAACGCCATCTCTGCCTAGCAGTCCTTCCTCGAATAGCATCCCGTGGTCTAGGAAGCCAAAGCCCTCCTGGCAACACCATCTTCTCAGCCAGGCATTCACCTCCATGATGCATTTGTCTTTGCCTGGGCCCCTACCTTTGACAGGAAGAATCAAAGAGAATACCACCTGCGCTCCAAACTCCTTCACCCATACTCCCAGAGCCCTGTAGTCACTCTTGATCCACTCAGTGTCACACCGCGCAGTATCATTTGTGCCCACATGCATGAGTAGCATGGGGTAGTAGTCAGAGGACTGGATAATCCTCGACAATGCCTCTGTAACATTTCGGATATGGGCTCCCGGCAGGCAGCATACCTCCCGAGATGAAATGTCAGGGTGACAGATGGGCGCCTCCGTCCCCCTCAGCAGAGAGTCTCCGACCACCACTACCCTACGTTTCCTATTCGCAGTGGTGGCAGCAGACCTCCCAGCCTTAGGGGTACGAGTCTTCTCCTCCTTTACTGTAGGGGGTGATTCCTTCTTTCCTGTATCAAGAAGAGCATAACGGTTACCTATTACCATGGCGGGAGGGTTCGGAGCAGGGGTGGAGCACTGCCTGCTGCCAGAAGTAACCAGCTGCCAGTGTCCACCCTGAGCCATCTCCTCCTCCACCAGTGGTGTATCAGCAGTCCTGTGTACTGGGACAGCTACCTCAGCTGTCTCCACATGGACCCTGTCCAGGAATTGCTCGTGGATTCGGATGCTCCTCAACCTAGCCACCTCCTCCTGTAGCTCTCCCACCTGCTGCCTGAGAGATTCCACCAGCAGGCACCTTTCACATTGGATGGTCCCCTAGCCTGGATATCAGTAAGTGGAAATTGCAAGTTACAGTCTCTGCAAAACCACACCAGGATCTGGGTAGAAGCATCCGTGCTCAGGCACTCTGTCTGGCTACAGGCGCAGGTGGAGGAGACAGAAGCAGTGCTGGCACAGGTGTTGCGGGTCTTCCTAACCATCGTAAGCCTCCCTCTGTCAAACTCCCGTCTGCAGCCCCCTGTCCACTGAAAGGGTTATTTAATCAAGAAGTTTAGGTTTTAAGGCGAATAAAGGGAAAACAGATAGAACCGGCAAGGGACCCACTCCCCTTCCAAACTCCCTTGCGAAACTCCCTGTTAGCAGCCCCTGGTCACAAAAGATCCCTGGTCGCTTGTGCGCAGCTTTTTAAAGCCCTGTCCTGTATGAATGCCCCACCCACTGTTTAAGGCTCAGCCACTTACCAGAGGCTTCTAGCTTTCAAACCTTCCTTGAAGCTCACAGCTTCTAACTGCCTGCCACACCAAACGGTCCCCAAAAGGGTGCTGTATTGCTCCTCCTTCACCTGGAGAACTCCCTTGTGAAACTCCCTGTTAGCAGCCCCTGGTCGCAAAAGCTCCCAACCCAACGGGTCCTTGGTATGGGAAATGAGGGCGCTGCTGTTTGAAACCATTCCCACATGTTATGAAGGTTTAAAAAGCCAAAAGACTGTGGCTTATCATGGCTGCCTGCAAGCCGAATTCTGTTGCCTGGCACTGCATGAGTGATCTCTCACACCAAACCGGCAGGCCCTCAATATAAGAGGAAAAATGCGACCTTGCAATGAAAGCACATGTGCTGTGTAATGTGAACAGCAAAATTTAATGTGAAAGACTGTACCCATTGTTCTCTAAAATGTGTCTTTTTAACCACCTCTCCCTTCTCCTCCACCAGCAGCAAATGTTTCTTCTTCGCAGAGGCTAGCGAAGATTAGAAGGAGAAAACGGTGGACTTGGGATGATATGTTCACGGAGCTCCAAATGTTCTCCCACGCTGAAAGAGCACAGCAGAATGCATGGAGGCAGTCAATGTCAGAGTGCACAAAAGCACAATATGAACGAGAGGAGAGGTGGCGGGATGAATCGCAGGCTGAACAGAGCAAGTGGCGGGCTGAAGATGATAGGTGGCGTCAGCTTGCAGACAGAAGGCAAGAGTCGATGCTCCGGCTGCTGGAGCATCAAACTTATATGCTCCAGCATATGGTTGAGCTGCAGGAAAGGCAGCAGGAGCAGAGACCGCCGCCAGAGCCCCTGTGTAACCAACAGCCCTCCTCCCCAAGTCCCATTGCCTCCTTACCCAGATGCCCAAGTCCCATTGCCTCCAGCCACCCAGTCACTCCACCCCAGATGATTGCCCGAGCATCGTAAGGCTGGCCTTCAATAAGTGTTAAAGTTTTAAAGTTTTAAACTGCAGTGTGTTCTTTTCCTTCCCTACTCCCCCACCCATCCTGGGCTACCTTGACAATTATCCCCCTAGTTGAGTGATGAATTAATAAAGAATGCATGAATGAGAAGTAACAATGATTTTATTGCCTCTGCAAGCGGTGGTCGAATGGGAGAGGGGAGGGTGGGGTGGTTGGTTTACAGGGAAGTAGAGTGAACCGGGGGGGGTGGGGGGGTTCATCAAGGAGAAACAAACAGAAGTTTCACACCGTAGCCTGGCCAGTCACAAAACTGGTTTTCAAAGCTTGTCTGATGCGCACCGCGCCCTGCTGTACTCTTCTAACCGCCCTGGTGTCTGGCTGCACGTAATCAGCAGCCAGGCGATTTGCCTCAACCTCCCACCCCGCCATAAATGTCTCCCCCTTACTCTCACAGATATTGTGGAGCGCACAGCAAGCAGCAATAACAATGGGGATATTGGTTTCGCTGAGGTCTATCCGAGTCAGTAAGCGGCGCCAGCGCGCTTTTAAACGTCCAAATGTACAATCCACCATCATTAGGCACTTGCTCAGCCTATAGTTGAACAGGTCCTGACTACTGTCCAGGCTGCCTGTGTACGGCTTCATGAGCCATGGCATTAAGGGGTAGGCTGGGTCCCCAAGGATAACGATAGGCATTTCAACATCCCCAACGGTTATTTTCTGGTCCGGGAAGAAAGTCCCTTCCTCCAGCTTTCGAAACAGACCAGAGTGCCTGAAGACACGAGCATCATGTACCTTTCCCTGCCAGCCCACGTTGATGTTGGTGAAACGTCCCTTGTGATCCATCAGGGCTTGCAGCAGCATTGAAAAGTACCCCTTGCGGTTTATGTACTCGGTGGCTTGGTGCTCCGGTGCCAAGATAGGGATATGGGTTCCGTCTATCAACCCACCACAGTTTGGGAATCCCATTGCAGCAAAGCCATCCACTATGACCTGAACATTTCCCAGAGTCACTACCCTTGATATCACCAGGTCTTTGATTGCCTTGGCAACTTGGATTACAGCAGCCCCCACAGTAGATTTGCCCACTCCAAATTGATTCCCGACTGACCAGTAGCTGTCTGGTGTTGCAAGCTTCCACAGGGCTATCACCACTCCTCAACTGTGAGGGCTGCTCTCATCCTGGTATTCTTGCACTTCAGGGCAGGGGAAAGTAAGTCACAAAGTTCCATGAAAGTGCCCTTACGCATGCGAAAGTTTCGCAGCCACTGGGAATTGTCCCACACCTGTAACATGATGCGGTCCCACCAGTCTGTGCTTGTTTCCCGGGCCCAGAATTGGCGTTCCATGCCATGAACCTGCCTCAGTATCACCATGATTTGCACACTGTTGGGGCCTGTACTTTGTGAGAGGTCTATGTCCATGTCAATTTCCTCATCACTCTTGTTGCCGCGCTGCAATCGTCTCCTCAGCTCGTCCTGGTTTTGCTTTGGCATGTCCTGGCTCTGCATATACTCCAGGACAATGCGCGTGGTGTTCGTAGTGCTCATAATTGCCACGGTGATCTGAACGGGCTCCATGATCCCAGTGCTATGGCATCTGGTCTGAAAAAAGGCGCGAAACTAGTGTCTGACGGAGGGAGGACAGGGCGAGTGACGACATGGCGCACAGGTACAGGGAATTAAAATCAACAAAGGTGGCTGTGCATCAGGGAGAAACACAAACATCGGTCACAAAAAAATTGCTCCCCCCACCCCCAAAGATTGAACTCAAAATCCTGGGTTTAGCAGGCCGTTGATTTCACGGAGGGAGGGGGAAGCAAATGAATACAGAACAAATCTGGTCCATCTATTTTTTACATCTTAAGCTGGCAGCAGACAGTGCAGCATGACTGATAGCCATCGGCATCTTCTGGGTGCTTGGCAGAAAATGATGTACTACGACTGATAGCCATCATCGTCAAGCATCAGATGCCTAGAGTGGAAAGTTTGGTGCAGTATTTCTTAGAGGAATCTGCTGAAGAACTTTCCCGGGTGCCTCTGATTGAACTCACTGAGGAGTACGACGATGACGGATACCAGTCGTAATACACCATCCACTGCCAAAAGGCAAGGAGCTGCTGCTGTATAGCAATGCAGTACCATGTCTGCTGGCACCCAGATGACATATGGTGACAGTGAGCTGAACTGAGCTGAGCGGGCTCCATGCTTGCTGTGGTATGTTGTCTGCACAGCTAACTCAGGTAAAAAGGCACGAATCTATTGTCTGCTGTTGCTCTGATGGAGGGGGAGGGGCCTGATGACATGTACCCAGAACCCCCCACAACACTGTTTTTACATCATCAGCCATTGGGATCTCAACCCAGAATTCCAATGGGCGGCGGAGACTGCGGGAACTGTGGGATAGCTACCCACAGTGCAATGATCCGGAAGTCAACTCTAGCCTCGGTACTGTGGACGCGGTCTGCCAACTTAATGCACGTAGAGCATTTTATGTGGGGACACACACAATCGACTGTATAAAACCGATATCTATAAAACCGGCTTCTATAAATTCGACCTAATTTCGTAGTGTAGACATACCCTTAGATTAATTTGGGCAGTAGGCTTTTACCTGTGTCTATGCTTAACACCTTTAGCTGGTAACTGAAAGGCTGATGGTTAAAACCCAAATAAAGATGGAGGGTTTTTTTAGGGATGCGAATCCAGTACATTTTAACAGGAAGAAAATCTCCTCTATTCTGGTCTAGCCTTATTTGACTCCTTCTGCCCATCTTCTTCCTCCCCTGTCAGTGTCTTTCCTTCCCCACTGGGGATATGCAGAGATGAGCCCTGGTCAATCTGTGTCACAGAGAGTCTGTATACCATAGAGCAGTGGTTTTCAAACTGCGGGTTGTGAGCTAGTAGTGGGTTGTGGAATGTAAGGCACTGGGTCATGGCAGCTCTGCTCAGCACCACTGACCAGGCCATTAAAAGTCCCATCGATGGTGCTGGTCAGCTAAGGCAGGCTAGTCTCTACCTGTTCTGACACCGCGCTGCACCCCAGCTCCTAGGCGGGGGGGTCCACAGTGCCTGCAGGCAAGATCCATGCAGAGCTGCTTGTGCACCTCTGCCTGGGAGCCGGACCTGCTGCTGGCTGCTTCTGGGGTGCAGCATGGTCTGCAGTGCCGGAACAGGCAGGAAGCCTGCCTTAGCATTCCCACTGCGCTGCTGACTGGGAGCCACCCGTGGTAATCCCCCAACCCCATACCCCAATCCCCTGCTCCAGCCCTAAGACCCCCCCAACCTGGACCCCCTTCCTGCACCCCAAACCCCTCATCCCTTGCCCCACCCCAGATCCTGCACCCCCAGCCCAGATCCATAACCCCCTCCCACACCCCAAGCCCCTGCCCCAGCCTAGAACCCCCTCCCACACACTGAACCCCTCATTCCTAGCCTGAACCCACAGCCCTCACCCCCACACCTCAATCCTCTACCCCAGACCTGAGCCCCTCCCACACCCCAACCCCCTTATCCCCAGATCCATTGGGTCATGGGCACCAACAATTTTCTTCAACTGAGTCACCAGAAAAAAAGTGTGAAAACCACTGTCCTAAGGAATGTGGGTGAAGGACTCTGGCTGAGAACTGAATTAACTCCACTCACCTGGGTTAGAAACATCTGTTTCTTTCAAGTAGATAGTGGGAAATGGGACATTAATTCAGTCTCAGGAGGCAAGGAAGAAGCTTCATGATCTTGATCCCCAGGAAGGGAGAGAGGAAAAGGCCAGAGCTGCCTTTAGACCCAAGCTGGGATCTCCTGGAAGGTGGAAAAATCCCTTGGATACTAAAGATCACATGGGATCTTGCTGCTTCAGATTCTCCAGAGTCCTGGGTGCGGGGAGGGGGTCACTGCACAATGTGAAATGCAAGGGAGAGGACCCTGGAAGGGAAGGGAGGAACAGAAAAAGGAGAGGAATGAAACAGGGAGAAAACCCCTCTTCTCTCTGCCCTCCCCCTCCCAGCAAGAAGTGTGATCAATGGGGAAACTCCCCACCATGAAGGGCAGAGAACACAGAGACATTTGCCACACACTGAGCAGTGATACACTTATTGCCTCCTATCCCAGTGACAGCAAAGAGCAACCAGAGCTGGAGGTGTGGGCTGCTGTGCTTTCCTTCCCAGATGCTGGAATAATTTGTAGCACAGAGACCTGGCTCAGCACTGATCGGGCAGAAGATTTGCTTGCCCCAGTGGGTGGGGGGGGGGGTCCTCAGGAGAAGAGGCTGAGTGGGGGCAGGGCATGGGGGCAGAGCACAGGCGGGGCCATGGTCTCAGTGCTGGTGGCTCCCCCACTCCTCGGGGGGTTCTGTCCAAAGGCAGCGGCCCAGCCCCCCTCCAAGGGAGGTGCGTCACATTCAGCATTTTTTGCCCCATTCAGCCTCCCTGAGCCTCGGGGCCTGGGGTGTGAAATACCTGGATGAAACTGGCTGCCTGAGCCCAGCCCCTCTGCACTCAGGGAAGCAGTGAGGGGGGAGGGGGCTCAGTGAGTAAATCCTCAGAAATCTCACCCTGGGTTTGTAATGTCAGGCTCCATCAAACAAGTCCCTCTATGGGTGATGGGAGGGGCTGTGAGGGGGAGGGTCCATGGGGGAGTCAGTGTGAAGGGAGGGATTGTGAGAAGGAGGGCTATTAAGTGTCTCTGTGAGGGGAGGGACTATAAGGGGAGGGTCCATGGGGGAGTCAGTGTGAGGTGGAGGGGCTGTGAGGGGGAGGGTCCAAGAGGGAGTCAGTGTGAAGGGGAGGGGGTATGAGGGAGAGGGCTATGGAGTGTCTCTGTGAGGGGAGGGGCTGTAAAGGGGAGGGTCCATGCGGGTCTCAGTGTGAAGGGAGGGGTTGTGAGAAGGAGGGCTATGAAGTGTCTCTGTGAGGAGAGGGGCTATGAGAGGGAGGGTCCATGGGAGTGCAGTGAGAGGGGGAGGGACTGTGAAGTGGAGGGCTATGGAGTGTCTCTGTGAGGGGGGAGGGGCTGTGAGGATATGGTCACCTCCCGGCAGCAGGAGCCCCCTGACATGGGAATTGAACCTTCCCCCAGGTGCTTTGGGGTGCCCTAGAGCCCAGCATGGAGCTGCTGTTCCTGCAGGGTCCCTGGGAGTCACAAAGGGGTGATGTGAGATTACTGCCCCATCAGTCCTGGGGTGGGGGACTGAAGCCCCCGGAACAGCCCTATGGGGACTCAGCCCTGTGGGGAATTCATTGTCTGTGGAAAAACACTTCTAGGCATTGAGATTCCCAGCTGTATTAAAGGGGCATGAAGGAGAAGAAAGAGTTAATGCTTTAGAAAAGTCTGGGAGCGTTGGATATGAAGGACGGTGCCCAGCTCTCAATCTGCATACGGCCAACCCCAAACGTTCAAAAAACATGAGATTGGCTTTAAAATCATGAGATTATATAAAATTAATAGATTTGGGGATCTTTTTATTTACCTTCTGCTTGATGAGCCTTTAGGGCACACTGGGGTCGAATTTTGAATCTTTCTCCACAGTCACAAGGGCTAGAAACATACTGTATCTTTACGAGCAAAGGCTGAAATCATCACATCTCCACTTGACTCCAGAAGCTGGGACATTAAGGAAAACAATTCTCATGAGACTCAAGACAAAATCATGACAGTTGGCAGCAGTGAGTCGGATTGAGTCTTTATTCTCCGGGATTCCCTGGAGCAGGGGTTCCCAACCTTTTCCTTTCTGTGGCTCCTGCCCAACATGGTATAAAAACTCCACAGCCCACCTGTGCCACAACAACTGTCTAACGCCAGCCCTGCTTTCTGGTTTCTTTTGGTGGACCCCCTCTCCAAACCTGCTCCCTGCCCCCTGGCTGAGAACCATGGCCTTGGAGCTCTGTTTAGAAGGAGAGAGAAAAGCTGCTGCCTTTCCTGATGGCCAAACTCAGGCCCTTAGAATGGGCTATTCCTGCACTACTAGCTACACCAGGAAAGTTCACTGAGTAGCTGCCTGTCCTCAGGGACGGTCTAAACCTGCAGGGCCCAGGGGGCAATGAAGCAGCTGGGTCAGGCTGTGAACCTTGATTCCCAAAGAACTGCCCTAGCTCCCTTTTCAGCAGCAAAGAAGTCAATTTCCCCACCCTTGATGAATCAGTCTGGAGCTACGTGCAGTGTTGGGGGTTTCTCCTTTCACTCCTGCTGGGGAGTGGCGGGGTCCCAGGGGCGTTTCTAGAAGAGCATTTGGAAATGAACTGGGGAAACCAGCCTTTCATTACAGAATGCTCACATTCAGATGACATCTTTATTTACAGTTTTTTATAATATGATATAATCCTTCTATCCTAGTGTCACCATCGATAGCATTGCTTGTTCTGCCTGGTAGTTTACCAAGAGTAAAACTAACCATCTCTTCAAATACAAAAGATTGGAGATAAATCACCTTTCAGAGTCAATTTGGGGTAATCAATAGGCAGATGGGGGGGGGGCAAATAGCTTTTGAATGGGCCCCAAAATCTTTTTATTTACTTATTATCATTATTGTTACTTTTTATTATTATTTTCTCTGAAGTCTGGACCTTAACCAATTTTGGACCTTGACACAAAATAATGGATTACCTCTAAGAATGGTGTTGTGTTACATTCTTTATGTCCTAGTACCATCTTGTGGCCATTTTCTTTTCCCCTCCTTTCTGTGAAAAGCTTTGGGGTTTTTTTAGAATCTTTATTTCCTCAGTACATGCAGGCAGCATGTTCCAAGCACCCACTAGATTAGAAGGTGACCGACAAACACCCTTAAGAAGAGGCCACCGTCCCTATCAAAAAAATCATCTCCCGTCTTCACTTGAGTGACAGCCTGAATCGTTCCTTATTCAGGAAGAGCCCAAGGATTGGAATCAGTGGCAGCAACAAACCCTTCTGTACGTAGCAGGAACCAACACAAAATGTGCTTTAAAAAGAGCTGTCTCCTTCCTTCCGGGGTAAAATTTGTCATTATGGTCATTGATTTTCATTTCCCTTCTCTGAGGGCGGAGATGGGGTTGGAGCTACCTCATGCTGGGATATAGTGCCCATGTCTGCATCTGTCAGTCACTGTGGGAACCTTTCTTTGCTCACAGCTGTCAGGCTGCCGCCAGCCTCTCCAGCCAGCTCCTTAGTGCTGGGTGTGTGTGAATCATTTGGTAAGCATAAGTGGCACATAGGAGACGTACTTTTGGCAGATGCATTGGTGGTATAGTGGTGAGCATAGCTGCTTTCTAAGCAGTTGACCTGGTTTCAATTCTTAGCCAATGCAATGTACATTGTAATGCAACTTACAATGATGTAAGTTTTTTTGGCTGCTAATTGGTTTAATTTCAGTCACATTGTATCAGTTTATCAATGGAATGAGAGAATTAATGTCCCAAATCCCAGCAGGTCATTAAACACACAGTGGAGGAAAAAAGGGGCAGGACTATACAGTGAGCTGTTGGAGTCATCCTTGTATTACAATGTTTGGTTTATTTTATTTTTAAAAAAATATTTACTTCCCGCTCCCTTTTAGACTCAGAGCCTTTAAGGTCAGTGGGCATGTGAGGAAGTTGCCTCTTCTGTAAACCATGCCCTGAGTCTGGGCTATCAGGAGCCCTCCCACAGAGCAGGGAGCCCCCAAACTACAATTTGAAACTAACTCCTGCTCTCCCTGACAGGGCCTCCTCTAGACCAAATAGCACCCCAGGTAAGAAGTGCCCTTGGTGCCCTCCCCCATATTTTAACCTTTAAATACCTTATTTTTATTGCATTTGTAGCTCATTTCATTATTTTGATACACAATTTGGATGCATGATTTTCTCTGTCATATAAGATGATAAATTTGCATAATAGGATCTGTAAATCTGTATTTATTCATGCCATATAAAAGCAAATAAAATAATTCATTTCCTCTAAGCATATAGAAACTTTTTAATTTGAACAGTAACTGAAATGTACTAACATCTAGACATTGAACTGTCACCAACACAGGGTGGACCAGTATTAAACAGTGTTACAGTAAGAGACAGCACTAGAATGTTAATCCTAGTCCTTTAGTTTAAAGGTCACTTTTCTCACCTTTCCCCTCATGAACTGAAGCGCAGCATTAGAGCGAGCCAAAGACTGGCCAATGGCATTTTCAAGTGACAAAATAGCAAGCGATGTCGGTCTCGCATTGGCCATCGTCGAATGAAGATATGTTTTATTAAGCCTGAGCTTCGAGGCGAGGGTGGCTCTGTCCACCTACTTCCGCTGTGCTGCTGAGCAGTCAGTAGGTGAAGCTGGGACAACAGGGTCGGGCAGCAAATGACAGCAGAACTCTTGCTGCTGGGGTCTAGCTGCCCAACTTCCTCCCAGGTGCCTAGGTCAACCCATTGGTTCGAAGGGGTTGAGCTGAAGGCCTGGTGACTTAGTCCATAGGGAAAGCAGGTGAAGCCAATTCTCCTGCATGTGGGGGAGGTGGCTGCTGAGGTTTTCCCTTCCCGCTTCCTGCTCCTCTGCACCCCAAAATCGCTGTCAGCCACCCAGACGAGCCTGGAGAGAGGAGCCAAAGGGGCTGGCTCTGTCCATCTCCTTCCCCTGTGCTGCTGGAGCCCAAGTACCTGGCAGCCAGCAGGTGAAGCCAGGACAACAGTGGAGTCAAGACTCTTGCTGCCAGGGTCTAGCTGTCCAAATTCCTCCCTGTCCTTCTGGGCCCCAGTCACCTTCAGCCACCAGGTAACCCAGGAACTAAGGCAGGAATAGGGCAAGGAAGCAAGTCAAGCTGAGCAAGGCAGGCAAAAATTCATCTTGCCTTCATGGGCCGCTCACAATGATGTCCTTTTTCTGTGCCACGGCTGACAAAAACATCTAGGACAGAGAAGCAACAGGCCTAAAAGATGCCCTGCAGGTGCTGAAGTAGCTCAGTTGCAAGAGCATAAGCCTGAAAATCTAGAGGTCCATGGTTCAATCTCAGGCTTTGGCATGCTCTTTGTGTGCTGGGGTAGGCTGTTTTCTAGAAGCGCAGTGGTACCTCTATCCGCCATAAGCCCCTCATTTCAGGCTTCCCAGCAGGAAAAGACAGGGTGGGCTTGTGCACCCAGTTAGCCCACCTGAGCTTTATTTCTTCTCTTGCTCTTTCTCAGTAAGGGGGAAAAAAAGAATCTCTCCTTCAAGCTGGAGTCACAAGGGCAACATAAGGATGATGACTTCCTGAGTGCAGGCTCCAGTCCTTTGCTCTATTAGCCGACCTATCGAAGGGCTGCCACCACTTTCTCCAGATTTGCCCATTGGTGTGTGCCAGGGCAAGCGCCAGTCAAGTGGATGGAATTTGGGGGGAGGAGCAAGACAACGTGACAGAGTTTCTGTAGTGTAGTTGTCATCATGTTTGTCTAACACACAAAAGATCTCTGGTTCAAAATCAGGCAGAAATAGGAGAGCTTACTTTTCCCAGCTCCCCTAGCTGTCCATCAAGGTGCTCCTCCTTCTGCCTCTGGCCTGTCCCTGGGATATGACCAACCCCTGCAGGACAGAGGGTGGTGAAATGAGCTGAGAAAGCACCTTGGCATCGGCTGGGGAAAGCTAGATGATCTAGGCCAGTCACCTTTTGGAGGCTTGTGGCTTGGCCTCCTCTGCCCTTGGAGGTTGGCCTATGGAGGCCAGCTCTTCCTGCTGGCCTCCTTTGCATGACTTGCCAAAGGAGGAAGTGAGGCAGAATGGGGCAAAAGAGGAAAGTCATGCTGAGGAAGGCACAGCAGAAGCTAAGCACGTCAGTGCAACTAAGTGGGGTTAGTAGAGTGCCACCATTCATTCTGTCAAAGCCTGGGGAGGTGCGGTTGGCTGCTGGGAGGTAGAATCCTGTGCCTGCCTCTTGGCTTCCCAGGGATGGCTACTTGCAGCCCAGGAGAAGAAGGATGGTCTGGGTGAAAGGAAGGCAAGCAAAGCTATGGGAGGAAATTTGGGTGCGGGGCATGGGCTCTGCGCTGGGGCAGGGGGTTGGGGTGCAGGAGAGGTGGCGCTTTCCTCGGGCAGTGCAGCTCCCAAAGCGACCAGCACACACAACCCTCCAGCAGCAACTCCTTGGTGGGCGGGGACAGGGGGTCTCCATGCACCACTGCCTGCAAGCACTGCCCCCACAGCTCCTATTGGCCCCAGTTCCAATGGGAATTGCGGAGTTGGTACTCGGGGCAGGGGCAGCATGTGGAGACACTCCCCCACCCCGAGGGGATGCCAGGACATGCCAACCATTTCCAGGAGTGGCATGGAGGCATGGAGGCAGAGAGGGCAAGGAGTCACCTTAGTGCTGCTGGCACGTCTCTGCACACCCATTGGTGGGAGGGGAGCAGAGGGCCTCCGTGCGCTGCCTGGGATGGGGGCAGAGCACGGAGCTGCCTCCCACCCCCAGCCAGGGGGCTCAGAGATGTGCCAGCAGCCAGCCGCTTCTGGGAGGAGCCTGAGGCCACCAGCCTAAGCCCTGCTGCACTGCCAGCCTGGACTCGGGACCAGGTTGTCAGATGAGATTTGTCCTGCATTTTGAGGGTCCCCTGTCATTGGGGGCCCTGGGCCACCACACAGTTTGTTTAATGGTAAATCCACTCCTGGCCTGCTACAGCCCTCCGCTCTACCATCTAAGCTATTGAAGGGAAGCTTATTTGCAACTGCTACTGCCTGTTCCTCCAAGTTAACCTATCCATGCACAGTTTTGCAGCAGTAACGCACTAGGCCAGTAAGTCAGAGGTCAATGGACTGACACTATTCTCTGCTAGCAACAGGCCCCCTTGTTTTTATTCTGGATCTTCAAGTGTGGCAGGGGCCTGCAGAGCAACAAGAGCCTGGCCCCTGAGGTCAGGGACCTGCTGAAGCTGCATCCCGCTAGGAAGGTCCCTAGCACTTCTCGTTGGCTCTGATGAAGTCAAAGGGCACTGCCATTGGAGGTAAGTGCCTCATTTCCTGGCCTGAAGCATCGGTGTTTGTTTGTCCCCTTCTCCTACCCAGAGAGGCAGGCAGCTGCTGTGGGGACATGCGAGCGAGGTGCTCAGGATATCGGTCAGCTAGGTCTGGCTGGCAGGGGAAAGAGCCAAGCCTTCCATCTCAGCCTGGCATTGGCCCATATTGCTCTGTGCTTGGCCAGCCATGGGAGGTGGGACTGTGGCTGTAGCTCAGGCTTGGGCCGCATGGCCATGCTTCCCTAGCAGGGTATGCCACAGGCAAAGAGCTGGGCACAGTCTACATAGTAGCGGGTGAGAAGGAAGGTGGAGCCTGCTCATCTCATGGGTTTCTCCCTCGCTACTCAGGCAGAAGCAGGAGGGGAACAACAAAGTCCTGGCTGAAGATTTTGCACTTGGACTGGAGGATTAAGCCTGAGGCCCTGGCGTTGCTGCTCAGACATGGTGTTTTGTGGTGTTGCCCCCATGGTCGCCCGTCCACTAGGTCAACACATTGAAGCCAAGGGGACCGGCTTGGAGGCAGCAAAAGGGGCCATTTGCGGTAGCCAGCAGTTCTCAAGGAGAATCTGACATGTACGCCCTGAGTGCCATTCCCCTCTGGGCATGGCACAACTTTGTTTTGGTTTGTCAGCATGAAAAGGGGTTTGTTTATGAAAATCTAACCTTCACTGCTGTGCCATGATAGAGGGTGGATAAACCTGATTTATCCACACTGGATTGTTGCAATCTGAGGCCTCCCCATCCTTTTTGGTTGCACAGATCAATTTGTCCCCTGTTTAAATATGAAGCAGGATGGCCACCATTTATCAGCCCATTTCTCAGGTGCAGCCATGAACCCCAACAAGTGTGCCTGGTATGCAGAAGTTTTGGGGTCTCCAATTTTGGACTTGGATAGAAAACTCCCTCCCTCACCAATGATTCCCATTACATTGCTAGTCCACAAACCCACTCCTCTCAGCTCCAGTTTTTCAAAGGCTATGTCTACACTACGGGATTAATCCGAATTTACAGAATTCGATTTTTGGCAACAGATTGTATAAAGTTGAATGTATGCGGCCACACTAAGCACATTAATTTGGCGGTGTGCGTCCATGTACCGGGGCTAGGGTCGATTTCCGGAGTGTTGCACTGTGGGTAGCTATCCCATAGCTATCCCATAGTTCCCACAGTCTCCTCCGCCCATTAGAATTCTGGGTTGAGATCCCAATGCCCGATGGGGCCAAAAACATTGTCGCGGGTGGTTCTGGGTACATCCTCCCCCTCCCTCCAGGAAAGCAACGGCAGACAACCGTTTCTCACTTTTTTCCTGGGTGAACAGTGCAGACGCCATACCACAGCAAGCATGAAGCCCGCTCAGCTCAAGACAGCAGTCATGAACATTGTAAACACCTCGCGCGTTATAGTGCAGTTTATGCTGAACCAGAACCTGCAAAACCAGGCAACGAGGAGTAGGGCTATGGCAGCACGGCGACGAGAGTGATGAGGACATGTACATGGAATTCTATCAAACCACAGGCCCTGGCGCTTTGGAGATCATGCTGTTAATGGGGCAGGTTATAGCCATGGAACGCCAATTCTGGGCCCATGAAACAAGCACAGACTGGTGGGACCGCATCGTGTTGCAGGTGTGGGATGATTCCCAGTGGCTGCGAAACTTTCGCATGCGTAAAGGCACTTTCATGGAACTTTGTGACTTGCTTTCCCCTGCCCTGAAACGCCAGTATACCAAGATGAGAGCAGCCTAATTGAGAAGCGAGTGGCGATAGCCCTGTGGAAACTTGCAACGCCAGACAGCTACCGGTCAGTCAGGAATCAATTTGGAGTGGGCAAATCTACTGTGGGGGCTGCTGTGATGCAAGTAGCCAAAGCAATCTCTGAGCTGCTTCTACCAGAGGTAGTGACTCTGGGAAATGTGCAGGTCATAGTGGCTGGCTTTGCTGCAATGGGATTCCCTAATTGTGGTGGGGCGATAGATGGAACCCATATCCCTATTTTGGCACCAAAGCACCAGGGCAGCCAGTAAGTAAACCGCAAGGGGTACTTTTCAATGGTGCTGCAAGCACTTGTGGATCACAAGGGACATTTCACAAACATCAACGTGGGATGGTCGGGAAGGGTTCATGACGCTCGCGTCTTCAGGAACACTACTTTGTTTAAACGGCTGCAGCAAGGGACTTATTTCCCAGACCAGAAAATAACAGTTGGGGATGTTGAAATGCCTATAGTTATCCTTGGGGACCCAGCCTACCCCTTAATGCCATGGCTCATGAAGCCATACACAGGCAGCCTGGACAGTAGTCAGGAGCTGTTCAACTACAGGCTGAGCAAGTGCAGAATGGTGGTAGAATGTGCATTTGGCCGTTTAAAAGGTCGCTGGTGCACTTTACTGACTCGCTCAGACCTCAGCCAAACCAATATTCCCATTGTTATTGCTGCTTGCTGTGTGCTCCACAATCTCTGTGAGAGTAAGGGGAAGACCTTTATGGTGGGGTGGGAGGCTGAGGCAAATCGCCTAGCCACTGATTACGTGCAGCCAGACACCAGGGCAATTAGCACACCAGGAAGCGCTGCGCATCAGAGAAGCTTTGAAAACCAGTTTCATGACTGGCCAGGCTACCATGTGAAAGTTCTGTTTGTTTCTCCTTGATGAAAACCCACCCGCTTGATTGACTCGTTCTCTATAAGCAACCCACCCTCCCCCTTCGATCCCAGCTTGCTTTCAAAGGAAATAAAGTCACTATCATTTAAAAATCATGCATTCTTTATTAATTGATTATAAAAAGAGGGAGAGAAATGACAAGGTAACCCAGGTGGGGTTTGGGAGGAGGATAGGAGGGAAGGAAAAGGCCACTAAAAAAGTTCAATATAATGACAGCCTTTTGGTTGGGCTCTCCACTGGGGTGGAGTAGGAGGGTGCACGGAGCCTCCCCCCCGCGTTCTTGCACATTTGGGTAAGGAAGCTATGGAACATGGTGAGGGGGGAGGGAGGTTATACAGCAGCTGCAGTGGCAGTCTGTGATCCTGCTGCCATTCCTGAAGCTCCGCCAGATGCCGGAGCATGTCCGTTTGATCACGCAGTAGCCCCAGCATTGCAGCCTGCCACCTCTCATCTCGAGCATACCTCATGGCCTCACGTTCACTGGCATCTTTCCTGTACTTTAATACTGTGTCTTTCCATTCATTCAAAAGTTTGCAGGGCGTTTCTTGTCTACCTGGCCAGTGCATTCGAGTTCAGATTGCTGACCAGAGAGGTCACAATGGTGCACTGTGGGATAGCTCCCAGAGGCCAATATCGTCGAATTGCCGCCACACTAACCTTAATTCGAAATGGCAATACCGATTTCAGCGCTACTCCCCTCGTCGGGGAGGAGTACAGATATCAATATTAAGAGCCCTTTATATCGAAGTAAAGGGCTTCATTGTGTGGATGGGCGCAGGGTTAATTCGGTTTAACGCTGCTAAATTCGAGATAAATTCCTACTGTAGAACACGCCAAAGAGTGATGACTCGAGATAGGTTTCTCTTCCAGAAACGCTTTCTCTGCCTCAAGACATAATGCAATTGCAAATGAAAAGGATTCTCTTTTATTAATCACAGGGGTTTTTTATTCAAAGAAAAACTGCAGAGAAACCTCAACATTAATGAAAAGGTGATTTTAAGAAAATGTCAGTTTCTTTTTTGGGGGGCATTACAAACTTGTTTGCACCTTTATTAAATATTAAAATATAGTTATAAGAATGTTACAGCCAACATGTCCAAAATATTACAATATATATTATATCTAGTTTTGTTGCAAAAGGTTAAAACTAACCAATTTCAACAGGTTTCTATTGTTGTCGCCCAAGCACAACCAAATATAAAAGTTTAATACCCTCAATGTGTTTGCATAGACCTGCCTTTAAACTGCATTTGGGTTTCATTTTATACTATTTTCATCTGTTATGTTATGTTAAAAAGACATGGTGGTTGTTAAAGTTTGTGCTTTCAGACAGTTAACAAAAGTTGAATTGCTATCACAGGGGAAATTAAGAAATTTGGGTAAATATTCTGTTACTAACTCATTTGCTAAAACAGAGAACTCAGCTGGGGAGAGCAATTCACCTTCTCACAGAAGATTGTTGTGAGCACCTATTTTAGCAGTTAAGCCCTATATTTAGTATAAATAATTAGTAACGCACATGGCAAATGAAAATGAATGTGGATACAACAACTGCAAAAGCATGTAAAACAGGTACATTCATGCTAAAGAATTGGGAAAATCAGAACAAAAACATAGTTTGTACTATAAAAGACTTGGTACCTATTACACGAAGGAAAGTTAACCTGTGTATTAAATTTTGGTTATTGAAAACCAGAGAAATGTAAAACAAACAAGCAAAAACTTGATTACATTAACCAACTTAAGCTGTTTAAGGGTATACCAATGACCAAAGACATCAAAGGACATCAGAGAACAGTGAAACCCTTGAGTGTTGGAAGAAGAAAAGATAAAGTGCCCTATAAATAAAAATCTTGTCAACTATACCTCAGTCTATCACATAGGGACAACTGAGTATGCAATCGTCTATGGCGACATTATAGAAATAACTACTTGGGCCAGATCTAACAGTTATTTAAACTGTAAATTATTAAGCAACATGAGTTCCGATGCCTGTGATTTTAAATGTTTATCACTGGAAAATCACTAACATTTTGTTACTATGTAAAGGCAACTGTACCTTTCTTTTCAGTAACATGCATGGAACCTGAAGACTGGGCAAAAGACTATTCCAGAGTCTGATATCTCTCAAACTAGGAGACTCCAAAATTGAAATGGAATTATGGGTTTCATTTCAAGATTATCTGAATCTGGAGTATCTATTTGGAACAGAGTTATATATATATATATATATATATATATATATATATATATATATATATATATATATATATATATATTACTCTGTTCCAAATAGATATATAATAAGATATGTGATAGACTGATATATATATATATATTACTCTGTTCCAAATAGATATATAATAAAAAAACCAAAGCATTAACTATTTTGACCACTGGGCAGCAGAAACTTTCTCTGAAACTATAATTCATGGTATTAAGGGTTGGCTACTGAGGAAACAGTACACCATTGAAAATCTGCATGCATTGCTAAACTTTTTAACCAAACACAAATAAAAATTAATGAACTAATTTCAGGAAATAATATGAAGGCAAAATTTCTTAAATAATTTTTTTTTTACTGCTTAGCAGAGTTATATAACTACCATAACAAGTCATTAGAAAACATTTAAAAACAAAGAGAGAGAAAGTTGCCTAAACTTATTAGTAATAAACAGCTAATTGGCATTCCCCTTAGAGTATAACCAAACAGTAGTGAATTGGCCATGTGTCAAATTGTTAAAATAAATTCCCTCTTAGGACCAGTCACAATCTGGGGTCAGTGACACTGCATCCTAACTAGGTACATGTTATTCAAAACAGGCTTGTTCACTGACCAGTTACCCATACTGAATGCAGACACAGCAATATTTGATAAATTGGTTACTGTCCATTCAGTAGGTTATTTCCTACTTATTCATAAATAATGAAGATGCTCTAAGTGGATGGGAGAGAGCTGTCCCATCCGTGTAGTTAATCCACCTCCCTGAGAGGTTGTAGCTATGTCAGTGGGAGAAGCTATGTTGGTGGGTGTGCAAGCTGGGGTGCCTTCATGTATATATAAAGTTTAATCAAACCCCATTTTTAAAACCACTGTGGTCTGGGAATGGAAAAGAAGCTTGCTGAGGCAGGGCCTGTCCTTCAAGATCCTTAAGATCACTGACTTGCTAGTGTAAGTAGCATGAGGATATAGCTCAGTGGTAGAGTGTTTGACTATAGCTCAAGTGGTCATTGGTTCAAATCCAAGTGCCCTTTTACAAACCTGCTCCTTCAATAAAAATATATGCATATCCATTTCCATTATGTTCAGGAGTTCCACTTAATAGGGGTGTCTGAAATCAGTCTGCCTAGATAATCAGTAGGGGACTCTCCTTAGTTCTGTTTACAGTTGGTAATCTTTGTCCAATCCATTTTCTTAGGGCAAACCTCCATAATGGAGTTTAAGAGACTGTCCCTAGCCTCACTCAACTCACTCTCAATTCCAGGGTCAGCACCGGGCCAATCAGCCTGTTTGGAAAGCCATTGTCGAACTTTGGCTGGCATAACTACCCGCAAGAGTTGGTTAATATCCACCCAAGATGGATTATAACACTGGATCACTGTCCGGAGCTCTTCTCTAAATTTTTCTGGCTCCTCCCTAACATTAGGAAATTCCTTTACCAAGTTTCTAAGATCCCCTGGTGTCCAAAGGGCATGCACTATAACTAATTCCCCTGCAGCCCCAGGCAATTCTCTTAAAGGAGCCTGGAGTGTTGGTACCTGGCTTCTAGTAAAATAATGGACAATTTCATCAGGGTTGGGCGAGCTACTGGAAGGATCAGAATCACCCCTTTGTGGTGAAGAGGAGGATTCTCTCCCAGGAGAAGAAAGAACAATCTGTGCAGTTGATACACGCTGTGGTGAACCTGACACTACCAGGTGAAGCTCGTTAGCAGGCACAGCCTGCGGAGGGGGAGGAGGGGGAGGCAAAGGCTGTGGCCGTGGGATATTGCTGAAAAAATCCACAATGTCCTCAGCAGCTTCCTCCCCACTCTCAGTCTCAACTAATTGGGGATAAAGAGGAGCAGAAGGAATTGCTCGAGCAGGAAAACATCCGGATGCCTTACATTTAAGTTTTAAATCCTGTACTTGAGTTTTTAATTTTTCTTGGGAGTCCTTTAGACTCCGCACCCGAGACTCATGGAGTCTCTTTCTTGCTTCCTCCCACCAATAGACAAATTGCTCCCACTGTGTATCAGAGGCTTTTGGTGATGTAAGGGTCCCTCTGAGGTATGTAAGTTTATCTAAATCAAAGGTACCTTCTAGTGGGCAGTGTTTAGATGGATTTTCACGCATGTAAAGATTCCAATTTTCTAAATATCTGCAGGTTTTAGGACCATAATGTACATACATGTAATATGCTGGGGTACCCTTAGGGGGTGAGAGGGAATGCTTAGACTGTCCCCCACCCATTGTCCAATCACACACATACAAGGAGGGATGGTGCCACTTACTGTCATTGCTTCCAGTGAGATGATCAGACTGTCAGTGGCTCACACGGAGAGGAAAGGGGGAGGGAAGATGGGTTCACGCCCTCCTAGACCCAGGCAGGTCCCTCGCCGGACGATGCCAGGCAGAGACAGCCCACCTTGGGTTGGATCTTTTACCGATCCACTAGGTGGAGTCACTGGGCTTGTGTTAGAGTATTTCTGGTCACAAGCCCACGGCTTCGCAGAATACCCTGAGCGTCTTCCGGCGACTCTCATACACAGTGGTGTACACACATACACCAAGGCCTCTGTTTCTAAATACCATGATGCATCTGTACCTTATGTCCGGACTCAATACACTTTCCCTTATGAGGCAGTAACAACCCCTCAGCACCGGTGTATTAACCTAATGCATTTCCCTTATGCATTAACCTTGTTGGGGGTGGCAAAACTAAGTCCCCAACACCACATCAAACTAACCTTATTAGGGACGGCAAAAACAGTTCCCCAGCACCGCTCTGCATCTGATCTTGCTGCACAGTCAATAAGTTCAGATGGCGTAATCCAAACAGGGACAGACGGCCCCATGGATAGTCCTCCTCCGACACCCCAATAGAGATTTCAAAAGGTCTCTTACCTCTATTGTGGCACCATGGGGTTCGAAGGGGAATGATTCGCAGCAGCTGCCAATGTCTCCGAAGGCATTGCCATCCCACATGAGCCCCCAAATTGTCGGAGAAAAACAGAGTTCTCACTCTCTGGTTGGGTGCAGAAAATCAGATACTTTATTAGTTCTAGCAATTGCGTGGAGGGAGAGAGCTAAACAGGTCTCTCTACAGGTAAACAATTACAGCAAGCATTTATACCTTTTGTTACATACAATGATGAGCAACAGCTGCATTTTGTTTATACATAGGTAAACCTGATGCCTTATTTTTCTCACCTCTATTTAGACTATAGTCTACATTCCATACTTACCTAACACAAGGCCGCAACAACTTCTCACACGGTTCTTTCCCACTTGCCTCACACAATACTAGCTTCTACAAATCTCACATTATTAGGGTTACAGTTAGCCTGACTCTTGCTCATGGAGAGAACTGTTTGCATTGAAATCCCCTTCAAATCCCTGTCAGTTCTTGCTCTACTTCCACACCACGTAGCTCAGCGGTGTGGATTTTTCACACCGCTGAGCAATATAGTTATACCAATCAATGTCTTTAGTGTAGACCAGACAGGTTTCTCTTGTGTTTTATGCATTTACATCACTTCTCCTCTACTTCCTCCTACTTTCAAAGATTGAAAAGTGTGAAAAGAGAGGCATTTTTCCTCATGATGCAAACATTCCCACATTACAGACCCCTTCCACCAAGACACATGGCAGAAGAACCAGAGATATATAAACTCACAGAAATGGTTGGGACCTATGTTGGGAGAAACCACAACTTGAGCTAAGGTTCGGTTGTTGGTAATGGGGATAAAAAAAACTAACATATGTGACAAGAATTTGTGATCTTTGAATATGTTAGTTTACCAATGAAAATGAAATTATAGGTGAAGTTATTTGTTTTAAAGTTACTGGTTAAAGAGTTAGAGACTATTTGTGTGATAATCTGAATTATTTTGGAAAACTGAAAGTTGACTTGTTTATTGTTTTGTTAGTCATACAGGAAATGATGGCTAACCTTGAAAAGTTAATTTGATTTAATTTATCGCCTGTAGTGTAAGGAGTTCTGGTAGAAAACCTCTCTCCAAAGGTTGGGATGGGGGAATGTGTGTGAAAAGAGTGTGTAAGAGAATATTGACTCAGGATAGATTTTAATTTTTTGTGTTTCAAATAGAAGTTTGTTTGCTTAGCTTCAAAGTCAATTTCTATTAAAAGGAAAGCTGCTCAAGGAGACAAGTTGTATAACTTTTTACCCACTTACACTGTAAGGGTCACTGACTTCCCCACTTCTTTAATTTGCACAGGAGAGGCATGACATCTGTCACAGGATGTGTCCAGCAAGTAGGAAATCTGCCATTGTCAACCATCAATATCAAGGAAAAGGCTGAAGTCCGTTGCCTTTCATGACAAAAAGCCATCTAAAGACTGGCCTATGCTGAAAAGCTATGTTGATATAGCTACATCTCTCAGGGCTGTGAAAAATCCACTCCACTGAGAGAAGTAGTTAATGTGTCTTGAGCCCCAGTGTAGACAGTATTTGGTTGTCAGAAGAATACTTCCAGTATTTGAAGAGTAGACATTGCCTTAGACAGATTGATCCCCTATGGGAAGCAAGTCATGACATCAATTCCGATCTTGACCCATCTCCCTGTATGTGAGAAAGCTACTAGTATGGAGGGCTGAGCCAGCTATCAGATCACCTGGTTCCTCAACAGTAACTACAGCTCTTCATACCCATTAATCCAGAGACTGAGAGAAATGGCAAGTTCCAACCGTTGTCATTTTCATATCTTATTGTTCCTTTCTCTATTTTTTGTGCTAGCCTTTCTATTATATCAGTGTGTGACAGTATAGCTCAGGACATGTGTGACAAAAGCTCATTGGTGCCAGTTGACAAAGGGGTCACTGTTATTCACAAGCAACTCCTGTCTCAGACTGACAAACTCACCCAATACCCAGATTTTATGATATTTATCCAGGAAGCATAGCAGTGAGATCTCTACTGAAAACTTGTAAATTACTGTTACTCCTAATCACTGCAAGAGGCGTTTATGAGTTATACTGAAGGAGTAATATAAGTAAATGGAAAATTATGCCCATACAGTATTATCATGAAAGTGAGTCACCCCGATCACAGGTCTTGGTGGGGATGGCTCCTTTCAGTGAGAGGGAATTGTCACCCATCCTTTGCAAGCTAGTTATGTGATGTATTGCTCCATTGTCAACCATTGCACCAACCCAGAAAAGCCGATGGAAAATTATCAAAGACAAACTATAGACATCTAAACCCTGTGAAAGTGAACAGAACAATATAACAATGAGGTGATTATCTCGGGAGAGGGATAGCTCAGAGGTTTGAGCATTGACCTACTAAACCCAGCGTTATGAATTCAATCCTTGAGGGAGGCCACTTAGGGATCTGGGGCAAAAATTAATACTTGGTTCTGCTAGTGAAGGCAGGGGGCTGGACTCAATGATCTTTCAGGGTCCCTTCCAGTTCTATGAGATAGGTATATCTACATTTTAAAAAAAAGTCTTTCTATGAATAAACAAAAGACTGATTCCATTTATGACAAGGTGGAGAAAAACATTTTGGGTCCATTTACCAAGGAGATCCCTAACAAGCAGTGGTGCTTCATGAAAGGCAGGGCTGTGGCTCCTAGGGACTAGAAATCACTGCAATAGACTGAAGTATGAGGTGAGAATCAGGTCCGAAGAAGTGGGCTATAGTCCACGAAAGCTTATGCTCTAATAAATTTGTTAGTCTCTAAGGTGCCACAAGTCCTCCTGTTCTTCTTTTTGCGGATACAGACTAACACGGCTGCTACTCTGAAACCTTAGATAGGAAAAGTAACTATTAAAAAGTGTAGGTTGCATTTCATGATTTTATTTTATTGGTAACGGTTAGTTTCCATCAGTCACATTTATTTCTGTTTAATTCTCTCTCCCTTGTTAAATAATTTTCCATTTGTTCAATATCTGTACTCCAGTGCTGTGTGTGATACAGTAACAATGGTCAACAGTAAAACTGGTAACCTGGGATATACCATTGCTTTGGGAAGAGAGGATCTGGGATTACTCAAGTATCTGGGGATCAGGGCTGTACCCCAGAGGGGGACACATTGAAGGAACTCAGGGGTTAGGGTGCCTCTGTTGGCAACTGGCAGGGCTGTTGTGGCTCAGAGGAAGGTGCTTGAGTGCCTGACAGGCTGGTGAGTTTGGTCGCTAACATCCAGATGCCAAATGCAAAAGTCCCTCTTACTAGTGGCAGGTGGCAACAGTCCTCAGCACCCTGACAAGGGTCACAATGTGCATCTATGTTGATCCACCTGTCAAATCCACACAGGGAAAGCACCCTATAGCATAGTTCCCTGAATAAAATTGCCCTAAAACTCTTCCCTATGAAATAATGGAACATGTGCTCTTTGACCTGTGAAAGCATGTAAAGAATCCAAGGGCTGGATGGTAGGGATTAGGTCCAGCATGACCTAGACAAATTGGAGGATTGGGCCAAAAGAATTTAGAAGAGGTTCAACAAGTAAAAGTGCAGAGTCCTGCTCTTAGGATGGAAGAATCCCATGCACCGCTACAGGTTTTGGATCCACTGGCTAAGCAGCAGTTCTGCAGAAAAGTACAGTGGATGAGAAGGTGGATATGAGTTCACAGTGTGCCCTTGTTGCCAAGAAGGCTAATGGCATATTAGCTGCATTAGTTGGAGCATTGCCAGCAGATTGAGGGAAGTGATTAATCCCCTCTATTCAGCACTGGTGTGGCCACATCTGGAGTACTGCATCCAGTTTTGAGCCCCTCAGTACAGAAAGGATTTGGAGAAATTAGACAGAGTCCAGCACAGGGCAATGAAAATGATCAGGGGTCTGGGACACATGACTTATGTGGAGAAGCTGAGGGAACTGGACTTAATCTGCAGAAGAGAAGAGTGGGTGAGAGGGGGGTTTGATAACAGCCTTCAATTACCTAAAAGGGGGTTCCAAAGAGGATGGATCTAGGCTGTTCTCAGTAGGGGCATATGACAGAACAAGAAGCAATGGTCTTAAGTTGTAGTGGGGTAGGTCTAGATTGGATATTAGGAAAAATTATTTCACTAGGAGGATGGAGAAGCACTGGAATGAATTACCTAGGTTAGTGGTGGAATCTCCATCGTTACCTGGTGGAATCTCCATCGTTTTTAAGACCCATCTTGACAAAGTCCTGGCTGAGATTATTTAGTTGGGGTAGTCCTGCTTTGACCTCCTGAGGTCTCTTCTGACCCTAGTCTTCTATGATTCTAAGTAGCTGTAAGTGGTCCCCAAATGTTTCTTTGGCCACTGTCAGAGGATGGGATACTGGGCTTGATAGACCTTTGGTCTGACCCAATATGGCTGTTATGTTCTGTGAATAAATATTTCCTTTTGTTCATTTCAAACCTGCAGCTTATTCATTTAATTTGGTAACCCCTCCTACTTCTTGTGTTATGAGAAGGAGTAAATAACACTCCCTTCCTTGGTCCTTTAAAAGATATTATGTGCCCCCCCCCTCCACCTTGGAGACCAGAAGTTAGTTTCATATGCCTTTTTTGAGGCTGTAATACATGGGAACCTGATCTGTGGGAGGGATACCAGTAGTCCAGACTCAGGGCTGGGACCAATCTCCCCAGTTCAAAGTCTTTCTCTTCTGGACAATATTCCAGGTGTTGAGATGGGGGAGGTGAGAGACCAGGTGGTGGTGTCACCAACCTTCATTTATATTTTCTCTCCAGATGCTAGAAAGACCCTTGCTGGGATATGGGGGTTAGGTAGCTCCCACTGTGTACTGTGCCCTCACTGAGAAGTCTCTGGGAGAGTGGATTCTTCTTGATGGGCCAACAACACATGTCTCATAGGTCCTGATGTTGGCTGCTCCTTTGTTGATACTGAAAAGCTAGTTGCGGGCCTTTCCCACTCACCCCTTATTTCAGTAACGAACAGATAGCAATACTTTGTAACTTCACAGACAATGATAGTACATACAATCCAACAGGAGAGTAATGTTCAGTGGACCAAGACTTTTTAAGCAACCTAACAAGTCATGCTTTGTACAAAGCACATCATAATCACAGCACAGCTGTGAATATGGGGGTTGTCATAACTATAAAGGGAAGGGTAACAGCTGTCCTGTGTACAGTACTATAAAATCCCTCCTGGCCAGAGACTCCAAAATCCTTTTCCCTGTAAAGGGTTAAGAAGCTCAGGTAACCTGGCTGGCATTTGACCTAAAGGACCAATAAGGGGACAAGATACTTTAAAATCTTGGGCGGGGGGAAGGCTTTTGTTTGTGCTCTTTGTTTTGGGTGTTGCATTCGCTCTCGGGACTGAGAGGGACCAGACATCAATCCAGGTTCTCCACATCTTTCTAAACAAGTCTCTCCTATTTCAAACTTGTAAGTAAATAGCGAGGCAAGGCGTGTTAGTTTTCCTTTGTTTTCTCAACTTGTAAATGTACCTTTTACTAGAGTGTTTATCTTTGTTTGCTGTACTTTGAACCTAGGACTAGAGGGGAGTCCTCTGAGCTCTTTAGTTTAATTACCCTGTAAGGTTAATTTCCATACTGATTTTACAGAGATGATTTTTACCTTTTTCTTTAATTAAAAACCTTCTTTTTAAGAACCCGATTGATTTTTCCTTGTTTTAGATCCAAGGGGGTTGGATCTGTATTCACCAGGAGTTGGTGGGAGGAAGGAGGGGGAATGGTTAATTTCTTCTTGTTTTAGATCCCAGGGGGGTTGGATCTGTATTCACCAGGAGTTGGTGGGAGGAAGGAGGGGGGATGGTTAATTTCTCCTTGTTTTAGATCCAAGGGGGTTGGATCTGTATTCACCAGGAGTTGGTGGGAGGAAGGAGGGGGAATGGTTAATTTCTTCTTGTTTTAGATCCCAGGGGGTTTGGGTCTGTATTCACCAGGGTGAATTGGTGAAGGTTTCTCAAGGCTTCCCAGGGATGGGAATTCTTGGGATGGTGGCAGCGGACCAAAGCTAAGCTGGTAGTTAAGCTTAGAAGTTTTCATGCAGGCCCCTACATTTGTACCCTAAAGTTCAAAGTGGGGATACAGCCCTGACATGGTGGCAGGGGTGGGATCATTTTAAACCCAAAAGCCAATAAGATTTTTTTTTCCTTCTAGCTGCTTGGAAAGCAGAGCTGAAGGTAGATAGATGCATATCTTATCTCTCCTTGCCTGAAGGCAAAGGTGTTAAGTTTTTTTAACAAGGTCCTTTGTTAAGAGAAGTGTTCAATTAATGAGCAAACAAACGACTGATAAAAGGAATTTACAAGCTAAATTTTTTTTTTCTTTTTACATCCTCGGGAGTAACTAGTTAAAAAGTCTCTGTTAACTCAGCAGCAGCCAGAGCTGAGAGCTTCCCAGTTTCAGTCAACTGCAGAGGGGGTGACATAGCACAAAAAAACAGGAAAATAACTACAAACAAAAAAAAGCCAAAGAGGAGGCCCACAAGAGAGCTATGGAGCTAAAAAAAAAATAGAGCTAACAAACAAACAAACAAACAAAAAAAGCCAAAGAGGAGGCCCACAAAAAAACTATAAAGCTAAAAAAAAAAATAAAGCTAAAAAAAAAAAAAAAAGCCAAAGAGGAGGCCCAAAAAAAAGGAATGAAGCTAAGAAAAAAAATGGAGAAAAGAGAAAAAAGAAAGCATAAACTCAAAGTAGCAAAGGCTAAGCCGGATACAACAGCCAATCCTAACAACCCCCCCTCCAGGTACCACTTCCCATCCCAAAAAATTCCCCCCTACAAGGCAGGCGATGATACTGAGGCCTTCTTAAAAATTTTTAAAGGGGCCTGCCTTGGATACAGCATCATTCCAAACCAATACATGGTAGAGCTGAGGCCGCAGCTCAGTGGACCCTTAGCAGAGGTGGCTGCTGAAATGCCTAAGGAACACATGAACAGTTATAAACTTTTTAAAAACAAGGCCAGAATCAGAGTGGGGCTAACACCTGAGCATGCCCGTCGGCGGTTCAGAGCCCTAAAGTGAAAACCCGATGTGTCATTTACCCAACATGCCTACCACATTGGGAAAAATTGGAATGCCGGGATATCAGAAGCAAATGTTAAATCTATGAAAGAGTTGCCCTTCCTAATGCAAATGAAGCAGTTTTTAGAGGGTGTTCCTGAGAAAATAAAAAGGTACATCCTAGATAGGAAGCTCAAAACTGTAACCGAGGCAGAGGAGATTGGAGCCAAATGGGTGGAGATGGCAGGAAAAAAAAAAACTAGTAGCAGTTGGAGCGAATATCAGAAGGGGCAAGCCAAAACAAAACCTTACCACCGGGGACAACCCAAGGCCCCACCCACATCCCAAGGGAAACCCCAGACGCCTTCTATCCCCACCACACCAGTCTCCACCAACCAACATCACCCCGGTAATACCTTAGCAGGGCGATGTTTTAAATGTAATGAACTGGGACATATAAAGGCTCACTGCCCCAAGAACCCCAACCAATTACAGTTCATTACACCCCAATCACACCAAAGATCCCCCAGACCCAGATGCCTCTCTCATACCCTCGGAGCGAAGGGAAACCTTAAAAGTGGGCGGAAAAAAGGTTATCGCTTGGAGGGACACTGGGGCACAAGTGTCAACTATCCACCAATCCCTAGTGGACCCCAAACTCATCAACCCGGAGGCTCCAGTGACAATTCAACCCTTCGTGTCACAGTCTGTAACCTTGCCTACAGCCACATTGCATGTCCAGTACAAGGGCTGGTCAGGAATGTGGACTTTTGCAGTCTATGACCATTATCCCATTCCCATGCTGCTGGGGGAAGATTTGGCCCACCATGTGAAGCTAGCCAAGAGGGTGGGAATAGTCACCCGCAGCCAGGCTAAGCAAGCTTTCACCCCCATCCCTGTTCCTGAGCCGTCCACCAGGGCCCCGTCTGTGATACCAGAGACCCAAACAACAGTGGTGGAACCGGATCCCCTGCCAACGACTGCAACAGCCGTAGTGGATCCAATCCCAGAGACCCAGCCAAAGCCAGTCCCAGAACCGGAACGGGCAACACGACCAGCAACAGAACCATTGCCAGCACTGAGTCCAGCGCTTGCAAACCCGTCTACAATTTCAACGCCAGAGGGCACCAGCGAGCCTGAACTGGTGGAAGCAGCAGATAACCCTACCCAAGAGGCTCAGCCAGAGCCTGAGATACCACATAGTGCACCAGCGGACAGCGGTTCACAGTCAATGAAAACAGCCCCAGCACCTGCATCGCTTCCAGAGGGACCAAGCCCCAGTCCACAGTCCAAGGAGGAACTGATGTCTCCAGCATCAAGGAAACAGTTCCAGGCCGAGCAGAAAGCAGATGACAGCCTTCAAAAAGCTTGGGCAGCGGCGCGGAGCACCCACCGCCTCTCAGCTCTTCTAACCGATCCCGGTTTGTTGTAGAACAAGGACTTTTATACAAGGAGACTCTTTCTGGTGGGCACCAGGAAGACTGGCATCCTCAAAAACAGTTGGTAGTTCCCACTAAGTATCGGGTAAAGCTCTTGAGCTTAGCCCATGATCATCCCAGTGGCCATTCTGGGGTGAACAGAACCAAAGACCGGTTGGGGAAATCCTTCCACTGGGAGGGAATGGGCAAGGCCGTTGCTAATTATGTCCGGTCTTGTGAGGTGTGCCAATGAGTGGGAAAGCCCCAAGACCAGGTTAAAGCCCCTCTCCAGCCACTACCCATAATTGAGGTCCCATTTCAGCGCGTAGCTATGGATATTCTGGGTCCTTTCCCAAAGAAGACACCCAGAGGAAAGCAGTACGTACTGACTTTCATGGATTTTGCTACCCGATGGCTGGAAGCAGTACCCTTAAGCAACACCAGGGCTAAAAGTGTGTGCCAGGCATTAACAGACATTTTTGCCAGGGTAGGCAAATCCTTACAGATTCGGGAACTAATTTCCTGGCAGGGACCATGGAAAACCTGTGGGAAGCTCATGGGGTGAATCACTTGGTTGCCACCCCTTACCACCATGAAACCAATGGCCTGGTGAAGAGGTTTAATGGAACTTTGGGGGCCATGATACGTAAATTTGTAAATGAACACTCCAATGATTGGGACCTAGTGTTGCAGCAGTTGCTTTTCACCTACAGGGCTGTACAACATCCCAGTTTAGGGTTTTCACCATTTGAACTTGTGTATGGCCGCGAGGTTAAGGGGCCATTACAGTTGGTGAAGCAGCAATGGGAGGGGTTTACGCCTTCTCCAGGAACTAACATTCTAGACTTTGTAAGCAACCTACAAAGCACCCTCCGACACTCTTTAGCCCTTGCTAAAGAAAACCTAAAGGATGCTCAGGAAGAGCAAAAGGCCTGGTATGATAAACATTCCAGAGAACGGTCCTTCAAAGTAGGAGACCAAGTCATGGTCTTAAAGGTGCTCCAGGCCCATAAAATGGAAGTCATGGGAAGGACCATTCACGGTCCAGGAGCGCCTAGGAGCTGTTAACTATCTCATAGCCTCCCCCACCTCCAACATAAAGCCTAAGGTATACCATGTTAATTCTCTTAAGCCCTTTTATTCCAGAAAATTAAACGTTTGCCAGTTTACAGCCCAGAAAACAAATGACGCAAAGTGGCCTAAAGGTGTCTACTACAAAGAAAAAAAGGATGGTGGCATAAAAAAGGTAAACCTCTCCACAACCCTTGAACGTCTGCAGCGACAGCAAATCAAGGAGCTGTGCACAAGCTTTGCACCAATTTTCACAGCCACTCCAGGACGGACCGAACGGGCATACCACTCCATTGACACAGGTAATACTCACCCAATTAGAACCCCACCCTACCGGGAGTCACCTCATGCCAAAACTGCTATACAAAGGGAGATCCAGGACATGCTACAAATGGGTATAATCCGCCCCTCTAATAATGCATGGGCATCTCCAGTGGTTCTAGTTCCCAAACCAGATGGGGAAATACGCTTTTGCGTGGACTACCATAATCTAAATGCTGTAACTCTTCCTGACAACTATCCAATGCCACGCACAGATGAGCTATTGGAGAAATTGGGACATGCACAATTCATCTCTACTTTAGACTTAACCAAGGGGTACTGGCAAGTACCTCTAGATGAACCCGCTAAGAAAAGGTCAGCCTTCGTCACCCAGGCAGGGGTGTATGAATTCAATGTACTCCCTTTCGGGTTGCAAAATGCACCCGCCACCTTCCAAAGACTTGTAGATGGTTTCCTAGCGGGATTGGGAAAATCTGCAGTTGCCTACCTCGATGATGCGGCCATTTTTTCTGATTCATGGGCAGAGCACCTGGAGCACCTGGAAAAAGTTTTCAAGCGCATCCAGCAGGCAGGACTAACTGTTAAGGCTAAAAAGTGTCAAATAGGCTAAAACAGAGTGACTTACCTGGTGCACCAGGTGGGTCGAGGAACTATAAATCCCCTACAGGCCAAAGTGGATGCTATCCAAAAGTGGCTGGTTCCAAAGTCTAAGAAACAGGTCCAATCCTTCTTAGGCTTGGCTGGATATTATAGGCGATTTTACCCCACTACAGCCAAATCGCCGCCCCGCTGACAGACCTAACCAGAAAGAAACAGCCAAATGCAGTTCAGTGAACTAATGAGTGTCAAAAGGCCTTTAACCAGCAGGCGCCGTGGCTAAGGCACCTGTCTAGGAAACAGGAGATCCTGGGTTTAACTCCCGGTGTTGCCTTAGTGTATGTCTTTTGTCTCCTCTACTCATCGTTTCCAATGTCTTTCTCGGAAACGGAAGAGACCTGTGTCAGCAATCCAAGTAATTGCTGGTTAAAGAGAAGGCTTCTTTGCAGAGGAGAATTGGAAAGAATCAAATCACCAGCCTGGAGTTGATGAAAAGGCTATTGCATTGGCAAGGAGGTTGTCTTGGCAGTAATTGCTGTGACATAAGAGCCTGTGTCTTTTTTCTTTTTTTCTTTGTTGTTAATTAAAATATCGGATCCAGTAGAAAATACTGTTATACAAAGCAAAATGAAATCACAGACAGAAGTGCCATTAAAAATACAAAAAAAAGGAATAATGTAATTGCTAGTAATGCACACTTACCGGGCCAATCCTGTGCACTGAGTACCTGTTAAGGGTCCTGTGTGCTTAAGAGAAACCTGGAGGAACTCATACAGTCCTTGAACATGAAACTCAATTGTTGCCAGTTGAAAATCCCTTCTTACCTAGAAACAGTGACCAGCAAGAGGAAATCAAGGCCCAACCTGGTCCCAGAGCCCAGCCCCATGCCCACCTCCACTCTGCTACTGACTCACTTTTTTCCCCACTACGGCCAGCTCAAGGGGCTCAAGGGACAGCCCTGTCATATGCCTGCGTGCACAGGGATTTTGTTATCCAGCCAACCATTCACCAACAGGCAGACTGAGAGCTGTTAGTACAGCACCTGCAGCCATCTGATAAAGTCCCCCAGAACTCCATAGTGTTTGAGCACTCACCAGAAATAGTTTAAGTTGACTCAGTCAAAGGCCTTGGATTGATCCAGAGCCAACAAGTTACCTTCCCACTGCTTCTGGCATGTACATTCGCAGACCTCCCGCACACTGCATAAGGAGTCTGTGACTGTTTGTCCTCACACTGCATTGGATGGGCTACAATGCACCAGTCAGTCTGCTACCTCTCCCAGCCTCCTCTCGAGTATTTGGGCCAAGGTATTAATCAGAGCAATGGGCCTCCACTTTTGGAAGTCTCCCATCTTGGCCAGCAATACCAGGATAGCATTGTATTGTGATGGACCCAGTGCCTAGTGGTGCAGGGAGCTGTTGAAGACATTAATCAACACTGGTGTCAGAGGCTCCAGCAGTTCCCAGTAGAGCTCTGGGGGAAGGCCGTCCAGGCCAGGAGATATGCCAGTCCTCAAGGACAAAATTGCTTCCCTCACCTCACATTCCTACATGGGCTCCAGGAAACTCGCCCGGTCATCTCCTGACAGCAGCTGTCAGCAGTCCCCAGATAAGGAGAGAAACTGCTCCTGCACCTGCTGAGCAATATCCCGGCCCTGGAACAGCTCCCCATTATAGGCCTCCATGATGGCCAGCATTCTACTGTGGTCTTGCACTACCGGATCCGCGGGTCCTGCCCTGAGTCCCTGCATCCTCCTGCTTTGTCTCTGTTCTCTGCAGGCTGCAAAAATGTCTGTGGAGGCCACCCCTTCCTTCACTCAGTGGTCCCACTCAAATAGGGCCCACTGCAGCCTCATCTCCTGGAACTTGCCCAGCTGTCCCTTGATACTGTAGTACAGGCACACATTGACTACCTCACCTGTCTGGATGGTCTTGTAGAAATCCCACAGGCAATGCTGCAGGACTTAGCACCATTGGTATTCTTTAATGTTGAGGTGTTTGCTGGGCTGCTGGAACAAAGGTGCCAACTCCTCCTTCACCGATTCCCACCAATCCCCCTGCTTGACATAGAACCCTCTGATGCTTTTCCGTTCTGCCAACACCACTAAGCCTCACCACCCTCCTCCTTTATCTTGCAAGCTGTGGGTGTTCAGCTTCCAATATCCTCTGCTATGGGCCAGGGAATTGTCCACATTGAGACACATGGTGAGTGCTGCATGATTGGAACAGTCCATCGGTGCTACCCTGCACTGGGCTGTCGACATGCTCTTTCACAAAAATCCACTCAATGCGATTCCTGGCCTGTCCCCACAGAAAGGTGTACCCCATTTGCGGATGGTGTGAGCTTGGATCAGAGGAATAGGAGGCTACTGCCCGCCTGCCGCTGGTTCCACTACGGAGAAACACGTCCTCTAAACCGAACTCGCTACAGACCTGTGCCAGGTTGTGCTCATCATAAAAGAGTTTCCTCTGATAGTCGGGAAAACAGGACCAGTGGTCCTCAGGCTGGCTGACACAATTAAAATCCCCCCCAAAAAAACACCAAACACCATGAGGTCCAGAGGAAGGGAGCCAGTTCCTTCCAGAGATCTTTCCTTTCACACCTTTACTGGGGACTATACACACTAATATAGTGACAAACAGTGCTACGAGCACAAAGTCCACCAATAATGCCCTCACTGATTTCAGCTGAACCAGTGGCCAACCTTACAGCGGTGTCAGCCACAGCAGTGAGACCCCCCTTCGGCTCGGTCCGTATGGAGGACAAAGTACCACAGGGTGAGACAGGACTATTTTAGGGAGGTTCCTCTGAAGATGAGCAACTGTTCCCAGATCTTACTGACAAGAGCCTTAAAGTATTTGCAAATGGCATGGGTGCCCTTTAAGTACTGAGATGTGGGGGATGGGCACAGTGGGCTTTGAAGCCTTTTACGCTCTACTCTTGTGTTTTTCAATTTTCTGCAGGTGGCTGAGCTGGAGGGCAGGTCAGGCCCTAGGGGAATGGAAGGGCAACCACAAAGAATGCAACCGACTCTGGCTCACGGGATACACTGCGCCTAATCAATGCCATAGCATTGTATCCCCTTTGGCAGAGCTGCCATGAGGAGCATTTTCAGCGACGAAGGCAGTTCCCCATAGTAGTGGCTAACCGAGTTTCTGTGGCCCTTAAACTGCTGGCCATGGTGGAAAAACACCATGAGTCAGCAGCAGAATGGAGGCGGGTGTGGGCTGGTCTCTGGGACCTGGATGGGTCTTGATTCCGTCCTTCTGGTCTCTGATTGAGGGCAGGGAAAGGGTCTTACTGCAGCAAGTGGGAGCAGTTGTGTTTCATGTTCAGGCATTGGTATCGGTTTCTTATAAGTACATAGGCACATTAGCAGGTGCTCTCAATGAAGGATTGGCCCAGATACCATAATGTGATGGGGATTGAATTTTCCTTCTTTTTTTTTTTTTGTATTTCCAATGGCATTTCCGTCTGTAATTTTTGTAGTAAGTGAAGGCCTAATGAAGGCCCAGTATGAGGCCTGAGGCCTGAACCAAACTAAAGTAATGGTCAAGACTTTGCTAATATGAAGTAAAGTTAAGCTGTGAGCAAGAGGCAGGCCCTGCTCACAGAAGTTGGCAAGGAAAGGGCTGATGTTGCATAAATATATATTCATTTAGCATAGTTACAGTATAAACATGGTACCAAGATACACTATACCGGAACATTCCACAGATAACAGGGAACAGGCCGACCCATCCCAATGACAGGGGCAAAAGGGTAAAATGATGGATAGAGTTGTTTTGATTGAACCAACAGGTACAAGGTGGCACCTTACTATGTAGAGGGGTTGTACCTTGCTACGTAGAGGGGTTGCACCTCAATAAGTCAGGAGTGATGTGTAACTTGTTTGTACCTGTGTATAAGAATGTATCCCTGGGGTAGTGTCTTTGTCCGGCCACGGGGGCAGTGGAAAGTCCCGCCACTGAGCCGGGTCCTTGCCAAGAGGCACTTTCTCGTAGTATGCCCTGAATTAGGCTCCGAAACTTACAGGGAACTGCAATTGTGTCCGAGATCGCAATAAACCTGGCCAAGGTTCCTTTGTACTTACTAGACTCTGTGGTTATTGGGGTTCTCGTCGGGTTTGCTGTGTCAGCTATCTGCGCAGAGCTGGGGCAGCACATAGAGGGAACACACGCATGCAGCCGAGTGATATCAACAGGAGAAAGCAGAAGCACCACACCGGTAGCATCTGACAACAATTTTGTTTTGCTTTATATAACCATGTTTTCTCCTGGATCCGATATTTAACTGAAAGAAGAAGACTGTCTCAGGGAAGTGGATGGAGGAGCAGGCTGGGGCGAGGGCTGATCAGACAGCGAGAGTAGCAAGTTTTCTGTATTGTTTCCTACCTTCTTTTTCTTGACTAGTTTCTCTTCTGCACCAAAGTTGCCCCTTTCCTCTATGAGCCTGGTTAGCTCAGTTGGTAGAGCCTCAGACTTTTAATCTGAGGGCCTAGGGTTCAAGTCCCTGGTCAGCTGGAGAGAAGATCCTTTCCTCCTCTGTTTTCCCTCAACCGACATCTTTTCAGTACTCTCCCTCACATTACTTTTTTCCTTTTCAGGACTTGGGATTTCCTAGGAAGGGCCATTTACTGCCAGGGACCAAAGGGGCAACTTCCTCGCATGCTCACTTGCCTCACAGTCTGGAGGAAGAAAGGCCTTTGGATCTACAGCAAACTGCTGCATGCCAACTTGTTGAGCAAATACAGGGCTGGCCAGAGAGGCCAGAGATGCCTTGAGCAAGGGAGGGAAAAATTGTCCACCCAGGCTCTTCCACACCGGAAGTCAACAGAACACAAGCTGTTCCCCGTCTGCCCTATGGGGAAGGGCCATCACTCAGGGCTTTGAATTCTGCCATCTAAGTTCAAGTCTCAGTGGGACCTTGGGGGTCCTTTGGCTGCCATCTAATCATACTGGGATTTCCAAAGCTTCATCTTGCTCTCTCAAATGACTTGGGAGCCTGTCTTTTGCTCGCTAGCTGTTGTGACTTGAGTGCAAGAGTGAATGTTTGATCGAGAAGGCTGGCTGTGCCTGGAGTCCTGTAGATAGGGATGTGAGCTGCATTTCCTCTCAGTCCTGAAGCTGGGCTGCAGCCTGGTGTAGGAGGCAGCCCTATTGGTTGACCTACTGGCCCAAAGTCACTAGGGCAGCATTGCTGTTCTCCAGGAATGCTGAAGGGCGGGCCTAAGGGAGGGAGGATTAATCCTCCTCCCTATCAGTCAGGGCGGAAGAGGAGGGCTGCAAGAGTGGGCAGGTTGATGAGCTGGGCCTTCTAGCATTCGGTCAGGGACAGGGTGGATAAAGCAAACTGGGAGAAGCAGTTGCTGGCCTGTGAAGAATGGTTCAGCCGGTGGCGTAATTGGACCTTGTCATTAGCCTACAAAGTTAGGATGCTCAAGACCTATCTTTTGGCTTGGGGAATTTCCTCAGCTATATATTTTGCCCTGCTTCACGACTGCTGCTGAGACCAAACACGATGGCCTTACACTTCTTGTGGCGCAATAGGATGTCCCTACCTAGATAGATTGGTAGAAGTATGGCTTTTCTGCCGTAGTAGAAGAGGTGTTGGACCTGGTGGGATTTGAAGCCTTTTATGACTCTACTTTTTTGTTTTTCAATTTTCAGTGAGTGGCTGAGCTGGAGGTCAGGTCAGTTCCGAGGGGAATGGTGGGACAACCACAAAGAATGCAACTGACTCTTTGGATATGGCCGTATTTTTTTTTTTACCCCACTGGATGCAGCACTGCGTATGGGATGGCCGATGGTGGCGGAAAGGGGAGGAGATTAGGAAGCCCCCCCCTAAAGTTCTTCTACTCCCACCTTACATCCTACAGGATTTTCAGTGGGTGGCTAGGTTGAAGGTGCTTGCAGGATGGTTTCATCCGCAACAGTGGCCACCCTCACAGCAGTGGCGGCCACAGCAGCGAGGCCCCCTGTTCGGCTCAGTCTGAACAGCGGTCAATTTACCACGGGGTGAGACAGGCCAATTTTAAGGAGCTTCCTCTGAAGGTAAGCAACTGTCCCCAGAACTTACTGACAGGTGTTTTAAAGTATTTGCAAATGTGCATGACCGGCAAGTGCAGAGCAGAGGCTGCCCAGGGGCACTGTGTCAGGCTCTGGCACCACTTCAGACAATGGACCACCTTCAGCCACCAGGTAACCCAGGATCTAAGGCAGGAATGGGGTGAGGAAGCAAGTCAAGCTGAGCAAGGCAGGCAAAAATTTATCTTGCCTTCATGGGCGCTCGCAATGATGCCCTTTTTGTGTGCCATGGCTGACAAAAACATCCCGGACAGAGAAGCAGGAAGCCAAAAAAAGTGCCCTTCAGGTGCTAAAATAGCTCAGTTGGGAGAGCATTAGACTGAAAGTTTAGAGGTTTACTGGTTCAACCCCAGGCTTTGGTATACTCTTTGATCCCCTTGTGTGCAGCGGTGGCCTGTTTTCTGGAAACACAGCAGTGCCTTTATCTGTCACGAGTCTCTCTTTTCGGGCTCCCAAGGAAGAAAAGACAGCATGGACTTGTGCACTGAGTTGGCCCACCTCACCTTTCTTTCTTCTCTTGCTCTTTCTCATGAAGGGGGAAAAAAGAAGCTCTCCTTCAAGCTGGAGTGAGAAGGGTGACATAAGGATGACTTCCTGAGTGCTGGCTCTAGTCCTTTGCTCTACCAGATGACGTATCGAAGGGCTGCCACCTCTTTCTCCAGGTTTGAGGATCTAGGCCAGTCACCTTTTGAAGCCTTGTGGCTTGGCCTCCTCTGCCCTTGGAGGTTGGCCTATGGAGGCCGGCTCTTCCTACTGGCCTCCTTCACGTGACTTGCCAAAAGAGGAAGTAAGGCAGGAATGGGGCAAAAGAGGAAAGTCATGCTGAGGAAGGCAGGGCAGAAGCTGAGCGCCTCAGTGCAGCTAAGTAGGGTTATTAGAGCGCCACCATTTGTTCTGCAAAGCCTGGGGAGGTGCAGTTGGCTGCTGGGAGGTAGAATCCTGTGCCTGCCTCTTGGGTTCCCAGGGATGGCTACTTGCATCCCAGGAGAAGAAGGATGGTTCTGGGTGAAAGGAAGACAAGCAAAGCTAAGGGAGGAAATTTGGATGGGGGGTGCAGGCTCTGCGCTGGGGCAGGGGGTTGGGATGTAGGAGGGGTGGTGCTTACCCTGGGCAGTGCAGCTCCCAAAGTGACCAGTACACACAGCCCCTCAGCAGCAGCTCCTAGGTGGGTGGGGCCAGGGGGTCTCTGGGAGCTGCTGCCTGCAGGCATTGCCCCCAGAGCTCCCTTTGGCTGCAGTTCCTGGCCAATGGGAGCTGCGGAGTTGGTACTTGGGGAAGGGGCAGCACATGGAGACACTCCCCCCACCCCAGGGGATGCCGGGACATGCCAGCCACTTCTGGGAGCAGCACAGAGGGACGGAAGTAGAGTGGGCAGAGAGCCACCTTAGTGCTGCTGGCACATCTCTGCACACCCAATGGGGGAGGGGAGCAGAGGGCCTCCATGCGCTACCTGGGGCAGGGGCAGTGCACAGAGCTGCCTCCCCTCCCAGTGGGGTCTATTACAGGAGTGGGTGGGTGGGGTCTTTTGGTCTGCAATGTGCAGCAGGTCGGACTAGATGATTACACTGGTCCCTTCTGACCCTTAAAGGCCCTGAGTCTAAAAGGGAGAAGAAAGTAAAGGAAATTAAAAAAAAAAATAAACCAAACTTTGTAATACAAGGATGACTCCAACAGCTCACCATATAGTCCCGCCCCTTTCTTCTACCACTGACCTGCTGGGATTTGGGACATTAATTCTTTCATTCCATTAATAAACTGATACAATGTAACTGAAATTAAACCAATTCCCAGCAGAGAAAACAACACATCATTGCATTGGCTGGGAATCAAACCCAGATCAACTGCTTAGAAGGTAGCTATGCGTGCCAATATATCACCAGTGATTCTGGCAAAAGTACCTCTCCTATGTGCCACTTAAGCTTGTCAAATGACTCACCCCCCTCCCACCCCCACAGAGGTAAGGAGCTGGCTGCCTGTCCCCTGTGACCAGAGACAGGTTCCTAGAGTGACTGACAGATGGGGACATGGGCTCTACATCCCAGCCTGAGGTAGTGCTAGCCCCATCTTTGCAGGGGAGGGATAGCTCAAGGGTTTGAGCATTGGCCTGCTAAGCTTAGAGTTGTGAGTTCAATCCTTAAGAAGACCATTTAGGGGTCTGAGGCAAAAATCCATCTGGGGATTGGTCCTGCTTTGAGCAAGAGATTGGACTAAATGACCTCCCAAGGTCTCTTCCAACCCTGATATTCTATGCCTTCAGAGAAGGGAAATGAAAATTGATAACCATAATGACAAATTTTGCCCCAGAAGGAAGGAGACAGCTCCTTTTAAAGCATATTTGGGGTTGGTTCCTGCTACTTACACATGGTTTTGTTGCTGCTGATGCCAATCCCTGGGCTCTGCCCAGATAAGGAACGATTGAGGCTGTCACTCAAGTGAAGAAGGGGGATGATTTTTTTTTTACAAGGACAGCTGCCTCATCTCAAGGGTGTTTGTCTGTCTCCTTCTAATCTAGTGGGTGTTTGGTACATGCAGGCAGCCCCCGCTCATGGATCTCTCTGAGGAAATAAAGTTTCTACACAAATACCAAAGCTTTTCACGAAAAGGAGGGAAAAGAAATGGCCACAAGATGGCGCCAGAACATAAGGAATGTAACACAACCCTGTTCTTAGGGGTAATCCATTATTTTTTGTCAAGGTCCAAAATTGTTGGTTAAGGGCTAGTCGAGGTCCAGACTCCAGCATAAATAATAATAAAAAATAACAATAATGATGATAATAATAGGTAAATAAAAAGATTTTGGGGTCCATTCAAAAGTGATTTTGCCCGCCGTCTGCCTATTGATTACCCTGCATTTACTCTGAGAGGTGATTTATCTCCACGCTCTTGAATTTGAAAAGCTGGTTACTTTTACCCTTGGGATCCCACCAGGCTGAACAAACCATGTTATCGATGGTGACACCAGGATACTGTAAATAAAGATGTAGTCTGAATGTGAGCTTTCTGTTCTGAAAGGCTGGTTCCCCCAGTTGAGTTCCGAATGCTATGCAAGAAATGCCCCCAGCAGGAGTGAAAGGAGAAATCCCCAGCTCTGCACGTAGCTCCAGGCTGATTCATCAGCGGTGGGGGGAATTGACTTCTTTGCTGCTGAGAAGGGAGCAAGGGCAGTTCTCTGGGAATGAAGGTTCCCAGCCTGACCCAGCTGCTTCATTGTCCCCTGGGGCCCTGCAGGCTTCGACTGTCCCTGACGACAAGCAGCTCCTCAGTGAGCTCTCCTGGTGTAACTGGCAGTGCAGGAATATCCCACTGTAAGGGCCTGAGTTCAGCCATCAGGAAAGGCAGCAGATTTGCTCCCTCCTTCTAGACAAAGCTCCAGGGCCGTGGTTCTCAGCCAGGGGTCCGGAGACCCCTGGGGGGCAGCAAGCAGGTTTCACGGGGGGTCTGCCAAAATATACCAGAAAGCAGGGCTGGTGTTAGACTCACTGGGCTCAGGGCAGAAAGCTGAAATCTGAGTCCTGCTGCCTGGGACTGAAGCCAAAGCAACTTAACTTCATGGGGGCCCTGTGTTGTGGGGCCCTGCGCAATTACTCTGTTGGCTACTCCCTGTGGGGAAAAAAGAACTGGGGGGCCTTCTTTATGACAGCCAAAGTAACACCGAAGGCCCAAAATCAGGCTCTCTGACAGAGGCTCGATATACTGACTGCCCTTACAAAAGGCAGTACAGGCCAGGGCCTGAACAAGACTAAGCTGTATAATTCCCTGCCAAACTCGGTCAAGGGTCATGACCAGAGGAGGGAGGGGAGAGGCAAGGAGGGAAGGAATAAAAACCCCAGCAGCAGCACTAATGAAATAAGTTCATGGCTGATGAAATATAATAACCACTTATATGAAGAAATTGCTTTGCAAAGGCCAACTTCTCCTGTAGTTCCAGCTATCTGCAAAATTATCCAATCATATATCTTCTTTGGGCATCCTGTGACAACCCGCTATGCCCATAACCATAAAACTCCGGAAAAATAATATGTACTCTGACGAGAAATACCCCTAAATTGATGCCAAGTAACACCCCTAACGGAAAACACCAAGTGACCCCTTACCTAATATGTACCCAATTCTCGTAAAATAATAAGGAAGGTGCTGGGAATAGGGGGGCAGGCCCCAACATTAATTTTTCGCAAATGACGTATAATTTGTACTGTGCTTGCGGTTTGACGGAATAAAGGCAGCCTGCGCGCTGACCTAGGGGTGGCATTCTTCGGATTGCTACCCCAATGCATTGGTATGTATTGCAATAAACTGGCCTCAGGCTTGAGTCTGTGAACTAAAATCAACGCGTGAGTGTCTTTGACCACGACACCCCTAATGACAGGCCTGGTTTTTAACCGACTGGACATGCAGAAAAACAGTTGTTGTGGCATAGGTGAGCTGTGGAGGTTTATATCATGTTGGGCGGGAGCTACAGAAAGAAAAAGGCTGAGAACCCCTGCTCCAGGGAATCCAGGAGAATAAAGACTCCATCTGACTCAGTGCTGCCAACTCTCATGATTTTGCCTTGAGTCTCATAAGAGTTATTGTTTTCCTTAAAGTTCCAGCTCTTGGAGTCAAGTGGAGATGTGATGATTTCAGCCTTCACTCTTAAAGAAATAGTACCTTTCTAGCCCTTGTGGCTGTGGAGAAAAATTCAAAATGTGACCCCAGTGTGCCCTAAAGACTCATCAAGCAGAAGGCAAATAAAAAGATCCCCAAATCTATTATTTTTACATAATCTGATTTGAAAGCCAATTTCGTGATTTTTGGTGCACCTGACTCAGGGTTTTTGAATGTTTGGGGTTGGCTGTACTGCAGATTGAGAGCTGGGCACCCTCCTTCACATCCATCACATCCAGACTTTCCTAAAGCGTTAACTCTTTCTTCTCCTTCCTGCCACTGTAATGCAGCTGGGAATCCCCATTCCTAGACATGCTTTTCCACAGACAGTGAATTCCCCACAGTGCTGCTCCAGTGGCTCCAATCCCCCACCCCAAAACAGCTGGGGCAGTAACCGCACATCACCCCTTTGTGACTCCCAGGGACCCTGCAGGGGTAGCAACTCCATGCTGGGCTCTAGGGCCCCCAAAAGTACCTGGGGGGAGGAGGAAGTAAACCCCCAAGTCAGGGGGGCTCCTGCTGCCTGGAGGTGACTATATCCTCACAGCCCCTCCCGCTCACACTGACATTCCCATGAACCCTCCCCCTTGCATCCCCTCCCCTCACAGAGACACTCCATAGCCCTCCCCCTTATACTCCTGCCACTCACTCTGACACCTCATAGACCCTCCCCCTCACAGCCTCTCCCTCTCACATTGACACCCACATGGACTCGCCCCCTCACAGCCCTTCTCTTCACACATAGAGGGACTTGCTTCCTGGAGCCTGACATTACAAATCCAGGGGTGAGATTTTTATGGATGTGGAATTCTCCCAACCACATATTAAACCTCCCAACCTCCGCAGTGCAAAGACTCCCCAAGCTAGTCGAGTCCATACATGGGTCTCTCTTTTCATCACACCAGATGGCTCCCTTTGAGCAACTACCTTTTGAGGCCAACAAGAAACCTTCTAGTTTGGGCTCATTCATGCACCACTTTTACCAGTTGTCCTGGGCTCATTGTCCGTGACCTGCACGTCTGCTGGCTGTCAGGCATGATACCCTTTGACTCCATGCCTCGCCTACAATCCTGTTTCTCAAGATTGAACCCAAGACCAGAAACTTGCTGCAGCTTATGCAGCCCTGTAGAGCATTCAGGGACACAAAGAGAAGATCCATAGGTGACATTGGCAAATCCCATAAGAACGGCCAGACTGGGTCAGACCAAAGGTCCATCTAGTCCAGTATCCTGTCCTCTGACAGTGGCCAATGCCAGATGCCCCAGAGGGAACTAACAAAACAGGCTTCCTGAGAGCATCTGCCCCCTTCCACCACAAGAGCGAGCAGGCAGGTAAAAGGGGCAAGGGGGAAGTCCCAGGAACCCTTCCTCTTTTTCTCCACAGCCACTGCCCATAAGCAGGATTCCTCCTCCTTCTCCATCCTGTGCCTCAGTGTGACTAAAACTCCTCATCTAGACAGTTGGCCCATCCGCTGCACCCCAATCCCCCATGCTTAAGCCTCCCTGCCAAAGTCCTGCACCTGGCTCCATAGAATTAAGTCTCACATCTCGCTGGGAACTAGACTTCTTGTGCCAGAGCATCTCTGTCCCCTCAGTAGATGACCCAAGAAATGCAGTGTCCGCCTTTGCTAAAGAAGTGCTTGGAAAGACTTTTCTCATGTGACCACATGGCCTAATGGATAAGGCGTCTGACTTCGGATCAGGCGATTGAGGATTCAAGTCCCTTTGCGGTTATGCTTGTGCAGTTTTCCCTTTGTACTGAAAGTCCTGCTCTCTTCTTGGCTGCTCAGGCTGATCCTCTGGCTTCAGCTAGAGCCCTGGGAAGGAGTTAGGGGTCGGGTGTCATAAAGGCTAGGGCATGAGCCCCAGATCTTCCAGTCTAGCCTTTGCCATTCCTGACTTACCAAAGAAAATGGGTGGCTTCCCGGGCTACAGTGTAGAGCAGTTTCCCTCTTCCAAATGTGTGCTTGAGGAGGCTTGCTAAATAGCGTCTTTGGAGCCTTGGTGTTTCTCTGCTTTTCACCAGTTGGGGAAAAGCCTCTTGGGGAAAAATCTCCTGCCCCACTACAAAAGTGAGCACCTTGAGTGGGAACAGTCAGAGGCCTCACCAGGGGGGCTGGCCCTGCTTTCTTACAACATTCTGATGTTGGCCGCAGAGCATCAGCAGCCACCCTGCATGCTGGTCTGCAGGTTGCCTTCAGTGGATGTTTGGCATGCCAGGGAGGAGGCTGGCCAGGTATCTTTGTGGCTGTCAGCTGGCCATGCATAGACCTGGTCCTCCTCGCCCTTGGTTACTCTGTCACTTTTAAGCCTTTCCTTGGAGCTGTCAGCACGACCCCAGAGGAGGAAAGGTGTGCTGGGCTCCAGCCTGGGACTCTTCGCCCTCCTGCCTATCCCTGACTATGAAGCCTGGCCCTGGCACTCCTGTCCATGTGGGCAAGAGAAAAAGTGTGGCAGCAAGCACAAGGGCCAAACGTGTGGGCATCAGGTGAAGCAGTGAGAATCCCAACCATCAGGTGAAACTGCAGGACTGCCGGCATCGATAGCCAGGGGGCAAGTTCTAGAGGCCCAACCCACTGCGGCCATCCTGTCACGCCATCCTGACCGAAGACCTGGCTCCAGTGGGCATAAGTCACCCAGCAGGAGGGAAAAGACTGGCTCTTTCACAACATGCGCCAGGGAAGTGAGCACTTTGAGCGCCAGGGATTTGCTGCAAGCAAAGACAAGGTCCCACTGATATTTGAATTCGGATTGCAGGATTCAGAGTCCTGAGTGCTGACTGTTACACCATGGAACCAGCTTGTGCTGTTTTCTCTGGACATCTGCGACCCTCATGGGGCTGGCTTGTGTAAGGGGATTGTTGACCCCTTACTAAAACTTAGTGGGTTTTTTGGTGGGCTAGTTCCCAGTACCAAAAGAAAGGGGAAGGGTCGATGAGAAATCAGGACCCTGAGACTGACAGTCCCCAGGGGCAAGGGGGAGAGGCCAAAGCTCTGGCTCACCCTGATAGACAGGGCAGGCAGTCTGATGAGGGAGTCACCAGGCCAGGGGGTCCCATCCTCCATGTGAGCTGGAACTACCTGGGCCAGAGTGAGGCTGAGCTAAGGAGAGAGCAGGAGCCAAAGAAGAGCACCTGAGGCGGCATGAGGGCAGCAGCTCCATCACTGTCCAGGCCCTGCCCAGGTGCGTTCCCCGCCCAGATTCCCAGGGGTGGTGAGACCTGTGGTTGCATACAATAGAATTTATACAACCTGTTTTCCAAATTCGAATTATATAAATTCGGATTAATCCCGTAGTGTAGACATACCCTTAGTCTGAATCTGTAAAAAGCAACAGAGGGTCCTGTGGCACCTTTAAGATTAACAGAAGTATTGGGAGCATAAGCTTTCATGGGTAAGAACCTCACTTCTTCAGATGCAAGTAAGGGAAATCTCCAGAGGCAGGTATAAATCAGTATGGAGATAACGAGGTTAGTTCAGTCAGGGAGGGTGAGGTGCTCTGCTAGCAGTTGAGGTGTGAACACCAAGGGAGGAGAAACTGCTTCTGTAGTTGGATAGCCATTCACAGTCTTTGTTTAATCCTGATCTGATGGTTGAAGCAAAACAGCTCCAACTCAATCTTGCTCATCACAGGTGTTCAAAGAGATGGGCAGTAGCAGATTTTGCACTGTGTCAAGTCTGAACTTCGATTCTCGTAATGTGAGTTCAAATATCAAAGGGATCTCCACATACCTGATTTATTCCCCACCCCCATCCCTCTTTAGTATTATTTTTTTTATTTTGAAGTGTTTGACTTAACTGTGATCTTCTCTTTCCCAAACTGCATTGCAATTTTGAGTTTATTTTTATTTTGCTTCCCTTTTGTTCATGTCATGATAATTGTAACAGCAAAGGAATCTGCAGGAGCAAAAACTGACCCAAAACTTTATTTCTCCATCAATCATGCAAACATCACACACAGCTGGAATCATAACACGGAAGGGAAGGGGATGGGAGATGCAGGTTTCCAAGTGTTCTGTCTTTTACAGATGTCACATTCCTACCCCTTGTCTGTCTCCATCCTGTATGACCTGCTGGGCTTTGAGACATTTATTGTCTCATTCTATGGATAATGTGATTATAACACAATGTGAATGAAACCACTTCCAGACAAGAAAACAACAAATGAGGAAAATCACTATTGCAGTAGCTAGGAATTGAACCCAGGTCAGCTGCTGGGAAAGCAGTGATGCTCACCACTATACCACCAATGCATCTGGTGGGGATGTCTTTCCTGCATGTTATGGGTGCTATCAAAGGTGGTGACACATGAGCATGGAGCTACTAAGCAGGGTGGATGGGCTGGAGGCTTCCTGACAGCTGGGAACAGAGTTAGGATCCCAGAGTGACTGAAAGTGGGCAAAGGTGAAAACAGATCTCATTGGGAGCTGGCCCCACACCCAACCTGCCCCCAGGAGAGAGGAACTGAAGCTCAACTTCAATCATAGAAAAATCTTCCCTGAGAAGGAAGGAGGCAGCTTGTTTTACAGACAAGATCTGTGTTTGTTCCTACTACATACAGAGGGGCTGGACAGTGCTGATGCCAGCCCCCAGACTCCAGGAGGATAAGGAACAATTCAGGCTGCCAGTGACCTGCAGGAGGGAGATGATTTTTGACAGTGATGGATGCCTTGTCCTAAAGGCCTTTGCCTGCCCCCTTCCAGAGACTGTTTGGTACAGGAATGCAGCCTCCACTCCTGTGTCTCTCCTGAGGAAATATTTTTTTCTGTGCAAAACACCAAAGCTTTTAACAGAAAGGAGGAAAAGGAAATGGCCAAACAATGGGACCAGGACATAAGGAATGAAACACAAGATACTTCTCCCGTGTGCATTGACTTTGAACCTTGTTGTTTGCAGTGTTGTTCTGTCTGTGTTGGTCCCAGGACATGAGAGAGAAGGGGGAGGGGGGCCACATAATATCTTTTAAAGGACCAAGGGAGTGTTATTTACTCCTTCTCATAACACAAGAAGGAGGAGGGATCTCCAAATGAAATGAATAGGCTGCAGGTTTGAAATGAACAAAAGGAAATATTTATTCACAGAACATAATGGCCATATTGGGTCAGACCAAAGGTCTATCAAGCCCAGTATCCTGTCCTCTGACAGTGGCCAAAGGCAGATGCCCCAAAGCGAATGAGGAGACAGGTTATCATAAAGTGATCCATTCCCTGTCATGCAATCCCAGCTTCTGGCAAACAGAGGCTAGGGCCATCATTCCTGCCCAGTTAACCTGGGGAACTCTTACCCTCACCTGCCTTGTCTCTCTTGGACTCTGAAAATAGCTTTCTCTCAACTCCCTTTGGAGAGAAGTGAAGTTTTCCCTTTGGGAAACTATCAGGCTGAAGCAATTGAATTGATTGTGACAGTAAAACTGAAGGATTATTTAATATTATAAATAAATTAGTCTAAACCTGAGCTTGCACTTTTCAAATTGTTTTTTCTAACTCAGTTCCCAATTCTCTTCTAGAAAGGCCTCCAGGATGCCTGCTCACCCCAGAAGAAGTGACAAAGAGAAAGCCCCCAGTGCTGCTCTTGGTCCCAGGTGGATTGTTCAATGGCAGGGGGCGATAGTTTGTTTGGTGTTGAGAAAGCTGCCAGGAAAAGTGTCTGGGCACCAGACCTCCCTGCCTCTTCAAGCACACCCCTGACTCCTTTCCTGCCCCAGTCATTTCTGTAGGAGGGTTCTACATGCACTTAGCCAAAAGCTTTTCAAAGCCTTCTTAGCGCAGTTGGTAGTGTGTTAGTTTCATAATCTGAATGTCCTGACTTCAAACCTCAGAGAGAACAGATGGTTTGCTCCCTGTTTCAACTTTTTCTAAAGGAAATCCAAGAGAAAAAAGATTGGAGCAAACTGATTATTGGACACCCTCCCACCCATCTAACACACACAGACTTTTCTAAGACATTGACTCTTCCTTCTCTTTTATGACTCTTTAATGCAGCTAGAAATACCAGTTCCTAAAAGTCCCTTCCCACAGAGAACCAGAGTGCAATGACAAAGTTGGGGACAGCCAGGTTGTCATGGGCGAATAGTTAAAGGGATGACCTAAAAATCCAGCAGAGTCATCCCCCTCCTCTCCACCCCCAAGCAGCTTTGAATCTTGATTACTGTGATGCTGAGTTTCCACTGTCTCAGCATCCTCAACCGCACTGGAGCCCAGTGTAGAGTCTTTAGATCCCTGTTCATATTTCAGACCCCAGACAGTGCAGCATCCCTGCACAGTAACTTACCATCTGCCCCAGTAGTGGGCTGCATGGACAGGCACATAGCTTATACCACACCCCTCAGAGCAGGAGTAGCTGTTGGCAGCTAATCCCCACCTAAGGCTTTGGGGAAGGAGCTGGGGACCACTAGTTATTTTTTCCATACAAGTCTCACTGTGTATGAACACATTTCTCTCTAAAACTGATTTAAATTCAAGCCCCTCCCCCCATTTTGGCTTTTAAGTGCCTCATTCCTGTACATAAAACATAGGAGAAGCCATACTGGGTCAGATGAATTGTTCATCTAACCCAGTGTCCTGTCTTCCAACACTGGTCAATGACAGGTGCTTCACAGGGAATGAACAGAACAGGTAATCATCAAGTGACCCATCCCCTGTCGCCTGTTCAAAGCAGGACCAATCCCCAACTACATCAACATTCCCAGCATCTGTACAGATGTAAACACAAAGAAACATTTGGGGACCACTTACAGCTACTTAGAATCATAGAAGATTAGGGTCAGAAGAGAACTCAGGAGGTCAAAGCAGGACCACCCCAACTAAATAATCTCAGCCAGGACTTTGTCAAAATGGGTCTTAAAAACAGCTAAGGATGGAGATTCCACCACTAACCTAGGTAACCCATTCCAGTGCTTCTCCATCCTCCTAGTGAAATAGTTTTTCCTAATATCCAATCTAGACCTCCCTCACTACAACTTAAGACCATTGCTTCTTGTTCTGTCATGGAGAACAGCTTAGCTCCATCCTCTTTGGAACCCCCTTTCAGGTAATTGAAGGCTGTTATCAAACAACCCCCCTCCGCCCACTCTTCTCTTCTGCAGATTAAGTCCAGTTCCCTCAGCCTCTCCACATAAGTCAGGTGCCCCAGATCCCTGATTATTTTTATTGCCCTGTGCTGGACTCCGTCTAATTTGTCCAAATCCTTTCTGTGGTGGGGGGCTCAAAACTGGATGCAGTACTCCAGATGTGGCCTCACCAGTGTTGAATGGAGGGGAATAATCACTTCCCTCAATCTGCTGGCAATGCTCCAACTAATGCAGCCCCATATGCCATTAGCCTTCTTGGCAACAAGGGCACACTGTGAACTCATATCCACCTTCTCATCCACTGTACTTTTCTGCAGAACTGCTGCTTAGCCAGTGGATCCAAAACCTGTAGCGGTGCATGGGATTCTTCCATCCTAAATGCAAGACTCTGCACTTTTACTTGTTGAACCTCATCCAAATTCTTTTGGCCCAATCCTCCAATTTGTCTAGGTCACGCTGGACCCAATCCCTACCATCCAGCCCTTGGATTCTTTACGTGCTTTCACAGGTCAAAGAGCACATGTTCCATTATTTCATAGGGAAGAGTTTTAGGGCAATTTTTTTCAGGGAACTATGCTATAGGGTGCTTTCCCTGTGTGGATTTGACAGGTGGATCAACATAGATGCACATTGTGACTCTTGTCAGGGTGCTGAGACTGTTGCCACCTGCCACTAGTAAGAGGGACTTTTGCATTTGGCATCTGGATGTTAGCGACCAAACTCACTAGACTGTCAGGCACTCAAGCACCCTCCTCTGAGCCACAACAGCCCTGCCAGTTGCCAACAGAGGCACCCTAACCCCTGAGTTCCTTCACTGTGTCCCCCTCTGGGGTACAGCCCTGATCCCCAGATACTCGAGTAATCCCAGATCCTCTCTTCCCAAAGCAATGGTATATCCCAGGTTACCAGTTTTACTGTTGACCTTTGCTACAGTATCACACATAGCACTGGAGTACAGATATTGAACAAACGGAAATTTATTTAACAAGGAAGAGAGAATTAAACAGAAACAAATGTGACTGATGGAAACTAACCGTTACCAATAAAATAAAATCACAAAATGCAACCTACACTTTTTAATAGTTACTTTTCCTATCTAAGCTGATTCTAACCTCATACTTCAGTCTATTGCAGTCATTTCTAGTCCCTAGGAGCCATGGCCCTGCCTTTCATGAAGCAACACTGGTTGTTGGGGATCTCCTTGGTAAATGGACCCAAAATGTTTTTCTCCACCTTGTCATAAATGGTATCAGTCTTTTGTCTTTATTCACAGAAAAACGATCTCCTCATTGTCATATTGTTCTGTTCACTTTCACAGGGTTTAGATGTCTATAGTTTGTCTTTGATAGTTTTCCATTGGCTTTTCTGGGTTGGTGCAATGGTTGACAATGGAGCAATACATCACATAACTGGCTAGTACGGGATGGGTGACAATTCCCTCCGATTGAAAGGGGCCGTCCCCACCAAGACCTGTGATTGGGGTGACTCACTTTCATGATAATACCATATGGGCATAATTTTCCATGTACTTACATTATTCCTTCAGTATGACTCGTAAACGCCTCTCACAGTGATTAGAAGTAACAATAATTTACAAGTTTTCAGTACAGATCTCACTGCTATGCTTCCTGGATAAATAACACAAAATCAGGGTATTGGGGTGGTGAGTTTATCAGTCTGAGACAGGAGTTGCTTGTGAATAACAGTGACCCCTTTGCCATCTGGCACCAATGAGCTTTTGTCACACATGCACTGAGCTATACAGTCACACCCTGATGTAATAGAAAGGCCAGCACAAAAAAAAAAAAAAAACCAGAGAAAGGAACAATAAACTACTAAAATGATAACAGTTGGAACTCTCCATTTCTCTCAGTCTCTGGATTAATGGGTACGGAGAGCTGTAGTTACTGTTGAGGAACCAGGTGATCTGATAGCTGGCTCAGCCCTGTATACTAGTAGATTTCTCACATACAGAGAGATGGGTCAAGATCGGAATTGATGTCATGACTTGCTTCCCATAGGGGATCAATCTGTCTAAGGCTATGCCTACCCTTCAAACACTGGAAGTATTCTTCTGACAACCAAACACTATCTACACTGGGGTTCAAGACTACTTCTCTCAGTGGAGTGGATTTTTCACAGCCCTGAGAGATGTAGCTATATCAACATAGCTTTTCAGCATAGGCCAGTTTTTAGATGGCTTTTTGTCATGAAAGGCAACGGACTTCAGCCTTTTACTTGATATTGATGGTTGAAGATGGCAGATTTCCTACTTGCTGGACACATCCTATGACAGATGTCATGCCTCTCCTGTGCAAATTAGAGAAGTGGGGAAGTCAGTGACCCTTACAGTGTAAGTGGGTAAAAAGTTATACAACTTGTCTCCTTGAGTAGTTTTCCTTTTAATAGAAATTGACTTTGAAGCTAAGCAAACAAAATTCTATTTGAAACACAAAAAAATTAAAATCTATCCTGAGTCAATATTCTCCTACATACTCTTTTCACACACATTCTCCCATCCCAACTTTTGGAGTGAGGTTTTCTACCAGAACTCCTGTCAAAGATCCTTCCCCACTCTGAACTCCAGGGTACAGATGTGGGGACCTGCATGAGAACCTCTAAGCTTAACTACCAGCTTAGATCTGGTTTTGCTGCCACCACCCAAATTATTTATGAGTCATTTGGGAAACTCTGTCTACCTCCCCCCCAGAATATCTCCCTCCCAAGTACTATAACCCTTCCCTGGGTAGCCTTGAAAGACTTCTCCACCAATTTTCTGGTGAACACCGATCCAAACCCTTGGATCTTAAAACAAGGAGAAATTAACCATTCCCCCTCCTTTCCCGCACCAATTCCTGGTGAGTCCAGATCCAACCCCCTTGGATCTTAAAACAAGAAAAAATCAATCAGGTTCTTAAAAATAAGGCTTTTAATTAAAGAAAGAAAGGTAAAAATAATCTCTGTAAAATCAGGATGGAGAATAACTTTACAAGCTAATCAGATTCAAAGAGCACAGAGGAACCACCTCTAGTCTTAGGTTCAAAGTTACAGCAAACAGAGGTAAACCCTCTAGCAAAAGGAACATTTATAAGTTGAGAAAACAAAGATAAAACTAACACGCCTTGCCTGGCTGTTACTTACAAGTTTGAAATATGAGAGCATGGATTGATGTCTGGTCCTTCGTAGTCCCAAGAGTGAACAACCCCCAAAACAAAGAGAACAAACAAAAGCCTTCCCCATCCCCAAGATTTGACAGTATCTCGTTCCCTTATTAGTCCTTTGGGTCAGGTGTCAGCCAGGTTACCTGAGCTTCTTAACCCTTTACAGGTAAAAGGATTTTGGTGTCTCTGGCCAGAAGGGATTTTAGAGTATTGTACACAGGAGGGTTGTTACCCTTCCCTTTATAGTTATGACATTCCTTACACTACAGGCGGCAAATTAAATCAAATTAACTTTTCAAGATTAGCCATCATTTCCTGTATGACTAACAAAACAATAAACAAGTCAACTTTTAGTTTTCCAAAATAATTCAGATTATCACACAATTAGTCTCTAACTCTTTAACCAGTAACTTCAAGTATAATTTCATTTTCATTGGTAACAATAACATATTCAAAGATTACAAATTCTTGTCATATATGTTAGTTTTTTTATCCCTATTGACAAAAACTGAACTTTGGCTCAAGTTGTGGTTTGTCCCAATGTGGGTCCCAACCACTTCTGTGAGTTCATATATCTCTGGTTCTTCTGCCATGTGTCTTGGTGGAAGGGGTCACTAATGTGGAAATGTTTGCATCATGAGGAAAAATGCCTCTCTTTTCACACTTTTCAATCTTTCAAAGTTGGAAGTAGAGGAGAAGTGATGTAAATGCATAAAACACAAGAGAAAACTGTCTGGTCTACACTAAAGACATTGATTGGTACAACTATATTGCCCAGGAGTGTGAAAAATCCACAGCTGAGCAACATAGTTACACAGCCCTAACCCCCTGTGTAGATAGCACTACATCAACAGGAGAGTTTCTCCTTCCAACATAGCCAACATCGCTTGTGGAGGATACTAATAAAGTCAACAGGAGAGATCACTCCCATTGGCTTAAAGCATCTGTAATAGCAGTGCTACAGCAGCACAGCTACATTGGTGCAACTGCGCCATCAGCTTTATTGTGTAGCCATAGCATCAGACACAAAACCATAGAACATGTGTGTATCCTGAAGTCTGAAATTGGAGCCTGACATTCCTTGCCTCATTGGTTACCATCATTTCTACAGCCTGGAAGTCCTTGTTATCCAATCAGGCAGCCAGTTTGGGATCCATGGGAAAGGAATGTCCTATGAAGCACTCTCTCTTTGGATCCAAACAGTGAAGGATGATTGTTCTCAATCTAACCTGGCATCCCTTGGAACTGTAATCAGTGACACTGAACTAGGAAGTGGAGTTGTACAAACAATTTTCCTTGGGTCATTGGTCACCTTCGCTTCCTTTACTGGGATGGAAAGCAAGAATTGAGTGTGTACTCTTTAAAGCCCAGTTCTTTTCAAAATTTTGGCCTTGGTTAGGGAAATTTACAGTTCTCTGAAGTAGAATCCTTTACAAAACCATTCCAAATCTCAGCAGTGTTAGTGAGGAATGGCTTCCCAAAACATGTCCAGCTTTTCTTTAATTTGGTGGCACAGTTCCAATCATGGGACTGGGTACAGGCCAGGATCAGAACCTCTGTTAACTCCAATTCTGGTAGTTTCTATTCAAAAAGAGATACTTTTCTGCAGCTATTAAATTTCCAACACTGATTTAATTTTATAGACATTTTTAGCAACTACAAAGGATAAATTCAACAACCCCCCAACTTATATTTCCTCAACATCTGTGCCATGAAGGGCAGCATCTCCCATACCATAGGATTAGCTAGGAAAGATCTTCTGTGGGGCCTGGGTTACAAATGCTTTGGAACCAAATACATGGACAATTTGCCTAGTTCAAAACCACTTACCATGGAATTCTCTCCCCAGATCATCTGAGACAATATTGACTTCAGTAATTGAACTACACTGTGATCATATGCACTTCCTTCAGTTAGTTGGGCTTCTGCTGTTGTTCACCATTTCCGAGATTTTAATTCACCATTGTTTCTTTGTTAGCATGTCCAGTAAATTGGAGAGTTCTCTCCTGTTGACAGAACTGCACTTGAACTTTCTCCATGTCATCATGGAGGGGTGGGGGAAAATCAAAGCTGAAGTGAGAAATGATGACTTTAGCAAATGGTCATTTCTCTTGAAGTCTTCAATAAATCTGAGCTACATCCTATCAAACTGTACTAATATCCTGTTGGGTGACCAAGAAGCCTTCAGGAAAGAGAGAAACCCACATCAGAGAGAGATAGAATACATGACAATGGAAGTGTCAAGTGAAACTCCAGAGCAGGTTACATCTGATTATTCAGAATCAGGACAAGAGATTCTCCCATCACATTCTCCTCTGATCCATTCAAACCTGCTTCACTCAGTACTGTCTCAATAGTCAGTTATGTTATTTACAAAATGTTTAGTGTCCTAGCATCCTCATAATGGGGGACAAAAAAACCACCTTGTCAGAAGTGGCTTTACCAACAGATGGAACCTGGGATTTAAACTCCAAATGATCACACTGTGTTTGGGATCCATTTGAATTCCCCTTCCAGGTCTTTGACACTTTCATCTCCGTCATAGGGACTCTAGCATAGGATTAAAGGAGTCAAAGTATCATCTTGAAGCAGAGACAACTGAGAACGCTTCATCACATGACATTTTGAGAAGTGGAGGGATAGAATGTGATGAAGATAAAACTCTTCATAGTGTCGGAGAAAAACAGAGTTCTCACTCTCAGGTCGGGTGCAGCAAGTCAGATACTTTATTATCTCTAGCAATTGTGTGGAGGGAGAGAGCTAAACAGGTCTCTTTACAGGTAAACAATTACAGCAAGCATTTATACTTTTTGTTACATACAATAATGAGCAACAGCTGCATTTTGTTTATACATAGGTCATCCTGATATCTTATTTTTCTTACCTCTTATTAGACTATAGTCTACATGCCATACTTATCTAACACAAGGTTGCAAGAACTTCTCACACAGTTCTTTCCCACTCACCTCACACAGTCTACAAATCTTGTGTTATTAGGGTTACAGCTAGCCTGACTCTTGCTCACAGAAGGGACTGTTTGCATTGAAATCCCCATTGAAATCCCCTTGTCAGTTCTTTCTCTACTTCCCCCCACTTTTGTGCTTCTAGCACAACTAACATCCTTAAATCTCCATTTGCATCAAGTCTTGGATTTCAGATTCTACATCAAATGCCTCAACCTTAGGGGTTTTGATTGGATGAAATGACAATGCATGATTAGCATGGACATGAAAGGTATTACTATTATCAAGTCCTTTACAACAACAACAACATAATCCTAAACCAAATAACAATAAAAGCAGTAACATTCCCACAGTAATATGATGGGGTTGTTGTACAGTTTCAGTCACAAAGCACAATACATCATACTTAGTACATAAAATAGACACTCTTTAAGCTGTATGAAAGGCATACTTTTCAACTTGATATATATTTTAAAGCATATGAATTTGCCCTTGTAATTCAGAGATTCTTTGAACCTCTGGTAGCAGTGAAAGCAAAATTTGAAACTGATCAGGTACTAAACTAGTCCAATTAAAGGGCCTCCGAAACCTAAGGGCTACTTGTAAAATTCTATGCACAGGCCAGTAAATAATTTGACTGCCTGCAGCAGTAGTGAGATTAAAATGTATATCTCGCAACATGGTGGCTTCAACATAAACACAGCTATCATTAGATTGGAAAAGTAGGTGTCCTGTCAGGGTAATTCCTTGTCCCCTACCCTCCCAGCAAACATTGTCATGAACAGTGACAACTTCCCCTGGCTTCAGTTTACGTACACACTGAAGCTGTGGAGGTTCTAACTGCCAAAATGTCCATTGATTCCCTAACCCCATCCAAATGTTGGGTGTTATCCCAGGAGCACTGACTAAAAATTGATTAGGCTCACCAGGTGGTCTAATTTCCCAAATGTCTCTGTGAATTACCCAATCTCACATGCATCCTCCCCACGGACCCGACAGGATTCTTTCTCTACTTCCACAATAGCTCAGACAAAAGGTAACAGTTCTGCAGTTATGGGGAAGGAAGGAATCTCTGAGTCACCCCATCTCTTTCCAGTGTCACAGAGGCTGAAATGACACTTTTTCCTGCCCCTACTCCTCTTCATTTAAATAATATAATTTGAAAAGGTCCCAATATAATTGCTCTTCCACACAACCTAGAGCAACATGAGAACAACTGGCAATGATACAATCTGTATCATTGATTACTCTAACAATAACTTTGTAATAGGAGGAATGGTATAAATGTGATGCCCCCTGGCTCCTGATAGGAAGGACACACTCGAATTACTCATGGGACAATGGTGTTGATAAAACGGACAAATGTGTCCACATCAAAACAGGGTGAACTGCAAAAAGCAAAAATGGGCCACTCATCTGGACAAGCTGAGGGATAAGGGTGCTACAAACAGTTCAAACAGCTTTAAAAGTTTCTATGTGGGAATCAGCCGAAGTATTAAAGAAAAAAAAAGTCTTGATACCCCTAGAGTTTTGTATGGTCTTGATCTCCCTTGCAGATTCTCTGATGGCTAACATGGGCTGAGTGCCAAGAAGGTATTCCCACACTCACTGCATTCATAGGGCCTCTTCCCTATGTGGATTCTCTGATGACTAAGAAGTCTTGATCTTTGCATGAAGTTTTTCCCACACTCACTGCATTCATAGGGCCTCTCCCCTGTGTGGATTCTCTGATGCCTAACAAGGATTGAGCATTGACTAAAGGTTTTCCCACACTCACTTCATTCACAGGGTTTCTCATCTGTGTGAATTCTCTGATGCTTTATAAGGGCTAAGTAGTAACATAAGTTTTTCCCACATTCACTGCATGTATTTTTTCCTCTTTCCCCTGAAGATTTCCTGTTGTGTTGTGGTTTCCTTGATATCCTTCGATAGGAAATAAATTTACCCACTTTTTCCCGTGGTTGGTTTCCCTGCTGCTTTTCTGGTCTGTGCTGAATCTCACAGGATTGTCCCTGTTCATGACTCGTGGACACATTCCTTTTCGGTCTTTGCGATAATTCCCTGTGTTTATCCACTTGCTCAACATTTTCGTGCTGCGAATTCTGCTCCTCTTTTTCACATACTATTGCATCACCTGCTGTGATAGAGACAGAAACCTCAAATAGGGATGGAAAGGGAAAAGCCAAACCAAAACAAGTGCTGGAGAGAGGTCAAATAGCAACTCAGGAACTGAACTCCCCCAAACTCTTTCCCTAAATGTAGTAGTAGGACTTTATGTTTGTATTTTGTATAATTTAGAATGAAGGATAAAGAATAAGAATGTAGCATGTATTAAATGTATTGGTGTATAATTTGATGATATCCTGCCAGCCATCTTTTTTGAATAACAGAAAGGAATGGCCTAATGGGCCAATGGATAGAGATATGTTAGCCAAAATCTGTGTCTGGACTGATTTCAAGGCAGTAACACACCTTTGAAGGTCACCAATTTGTTGTAGGTTTAGCATTTTAAAATACGTAAAGAATGCCATGATTGTTTTCTTTTGCTTTGCAATTTGATGTTCCTGTTCAAAATGCGTGTAAATTAATTCTGTTTTGTGTGTGAATGAGGAATGTATGTTTTAAGAGATAAGTGTGAAGGCCATCACTGAACCAGATGTATGAAGGAGGGACCGGAGACAGATGCAAGGGCACCAGGAGGCTGTACCACACTCCTATGGAAATGTCAGAGGAGGGCAGATTGATGATTGGATCAGACAGGCACTTATCAATTGGGACAAGACAGCTGCGATCAAAACCAGCATGGGATAACTCCTTAAGGAACTTGATGAAAGAACAAGATAAAGAATGAGAAGGACAATTAAGAAAACAAGCACTCAAACAACAATTGATTACAGTATGATGGTGCAAAACTCAGAGTGATTTTCCTTCATTGGGTCCAATATCAACAGCATATGCCATGAAACTTTGGGTTCTTCCTGCCAAGACTTCCCCAGAGCATCATGTCGTGACCAATAGAACCCGGCTCCTCCTACCTGTGATCAACCTAGCTGGCCATTAGATTAATCTGAACTCTGGACTGGTAACTATAGCATTGACTGGTGGGACAGTATGTGTGTGGTGTGACTGAATGCATTCGCTAATTGTTGTATCTTCAATAAATGTGGCAAATTGCCTTTTCCCCTGAAAAAGATCCCGCATGCTTCTTATAAGCATAACACAAACAGGAGAAGGAGGGGATCAATTTGGTCTTCATTTCCCATCCAAATTCGCAGGGGGAAGGGAGGAAGCTACTGCCTATTATCTGCTAAGATCTACAGAAAGCCATGAGCTATATTTACCCTGAGGATACGACCCCCTGCTAGGGACAATAATGAACTGAGAGACCTCCCAAAGGCTTTGTAGGGTATCCCAGATGTTTCCTTCAGGCACGTACAGATTCTGAGTTGGTTTAATGTTTCCTCACCTGTGCAGGGAGATCTCAGGATCTCTCTTTCCTCTGAACGCTGGAGGTCTAGGACCCATGACTCTTCCCCTTGTTCCAGCTGGGAGATCACATCAGGTTTTGAAACTGAAAACGTTGCTCAGATGAAAGAAAACAAAGGAGTTTAGTTGATTTCATAAGACTTTGTCATAAAAAACATTCTATTAATTTAATTTCAGTACTTAGTGTGACCTGGTGTGCTTGGGGCAGTCCTCACTGAAAATGCCAAGATCAGGGAAGGAGGCTGAAAAAGGGAGAGCAGATGCCACTAAATCTGGTGGTTAATACTGAAATTAAACTCACCGACCAGTCACAAACTGTGCTTCTGATCACTCCCACCACTTATTGAGAGGCTGGAAAAAGAAATTACACAGCCTCCTTCATTGCATTCCAGTTCTTTGACTCCTAATCAGCACCTAGGTCCAGTACAGTGAGAGGTTATTTAAAAACTCTGTGCACATTGACAAAATGTTCTTCTGACCCCAAAAGGTCAGCCACATCACCAGGTCAGTATAAGTTTGCATCTTACTGTGATGTTATTGACATGATCTGTAACTGTATAGATCACTGTTACAACCACTGTAATATATTTGCAGCAAAGATTGAATAAAGGTGGTCATGGAAGGGGTCTATAGAGAGGTTAGGGTTTGCTGGTTATGATTATGCTGTCTATATGTGTGTATCATTTTTGTAGCTGACGTTATGAATATTGGCTCTATACTGTCTATTTCAAACTTATGCTATGCTTCTGGGAACATCCCAGACAAGTTGGTGTTAGCTATGCCTAGCCTGCTTGATGGCCCATTAAGGACCATCAGCTATACAACTGACCCATAGAGAGAAGGCAGATACACCTTGTAGCTCAGCAAAGTGTGCAGGAACCTGCCCACGTGACTCCAGACTCCATTTTGCTGTAATTTTCCATTGTAAGGACAAAGAGGTGTTCTTACACCTGGAAAAGACTATAAAAGGCTGATGCCTCATCTCCATCTTGTCTTCAATCCTGCTTCTTACCTCTGGAGGGACTTTGCTACAAACTGAAGTTCTGAACAAAGGACTGAATGACCCATCCCAGCTGTGGATGTACTCCAGAGACTTGATTTTGAACCTGCAGTTTATTCTATCACTGCTACAAACCAAGAACTTTGCCATTACTGTATGTAATTAATTCCATTTAACCAATTCTAGTTCTCATCTATATCTTTTTCCTTCTATGAATAAAATCTAGAGGTTTAGATTCTAAAGGACTGGCAACAGCGTGATTTGTGGGTAAGATCTGGTTTGTATATTGACCTAGTTCTGGGGGGCTTGGTCCTTTGGGATCGGGAGAGCCTTTTTTCTTTTACTGGGGTATTGGTTTTCATAACCATTAATCCCCATAACGAGTGGCACTGGTGGTGATACTGGGAAACTGGAGTGTCTAAGGGAATTGCTTGTGTGACTTGATTAGCCAGTGGGATAAAACCAATGTCCTCTAGTTTTGGCTGGTTTGGTTTGCCTTAGAGGTGGAAAAACCCCAGCCTTGGGCTTTAACTGCCCTGTTCTAAGCAATTTGTCATGAATTGGCACTCTCAGCTGGGTACCACCAGAACCAGCATTATTACATTTACACAAAATATCATGCTACACGCCAACCCTTTAACATCTAAACTAAAGGATTATTATAAAAAGGAAAGGAAAGAAAGAAAAGTTAAATGGGAAAACAGTCAGATATATTCAGAAATCTATATATCAGGTTCTTAGCAGTATTGGTGAGTTGCTGGCTTGAAAGTCCATTTGGAACACATCCACATCATTCAGTCCTTTGATCAAGGCTTCAGTTTGTAGAGAAGTTGCTCCAGAGGTAGGAAGAGGGATTGAAGAGAAAATCCAGATGATGCAGCTGCCCTTTATATTCCTTTTGCCATGTGGCTTGTACTTCTTGTGTCCCAAACACAAGCTTCACAGCACATGGCATGGAAATGCCTTGGAGTTCTCAGTACACAGGCATACCCCTGCATGTCTTGCTGACTCAATAGGTGTATCCCCTTGGTCCTTTCCATGGGCTCATTGTACAGCTGATGACCCTGGATGGGACATCGAACAGGTTAGGCAGCACTGATGCCAATATGTCTGGGGGCGTCACCCAGAAACAGTGCACAAGTCTGGAAATACAGATATACCCTACATATCTATAACTCAAAATACAAAGGTGATACAAAGAGAAACAAAATTATCATACTTGGAAACTCATAACATTTTCATTGACACCTTACATGGCATATCTAGCATGATTCATTGCAATGTTATCATATTGGTATTAATAATAATATAAAGTGTCTCTCAATTCCATACAGTGCCACACTTAATAAACCAGTGAATTCCCAGGACCGGCTCCCCAGGTCTTTGAAGATGCTGAACACCCTGCTTGTGAGGGATTGAAATACCTACATATATGTTGGGAACACACATAGACAGACACTGTGCAAGTCTGTACCCCTATGTTCACTCTTCTACAAAATTATGATCAATTTTGTACATAGTATGTGTCAGGGCTGAATCCCCATTCTGTCACTCTGAGTGCAGAAAGTGGGGGCCCACAAGGATTCTAAAAATTAATTCGTGCCACTCTAGGCTTGTATTAAACCCCCAGGTTACAGCTTTTCTCTGACCTTGACTTGGTAAATGCTGCCACCACCCAAATGCAAAAAAATCCCAAACCCTTGGACCCAGGAAGGAGCACTTGAGAATTCCTCCCTCTGGGGCACCCTCAAGCCCTTTCACTTCCCCTCTGGAAAAGAGCTGAGAAACAAAACAAAGGAAATTAGCTGTGGCTACCAGATAATCAAACTACATGCTCAAACCTCTTAGGACACCAAAAATCCAATCCTGTTCTTAAAAGAGGTAAATTTTATTAAAATTGAAAAGAAAAACAATACATCTGGAACTTAGGCTTTTGCTAGATCTTAAAAGAAACAATTTTTATAAGCACCCAAAATAGCTTTCTTGGGGGTTCAGCTTAAAGCTTACAAGCAAACAAAAGCATCTGGGATAGCACAGAGGAGATCCAAAAGCCAAAATAAAAAAATAAACCTGATTGTGTTTGTCTAAACATTCCCTATCCAAATAATTTCTTCTAGGTATGGAAGATGAATTTTCATACCTGCTTCAAGCCGTACATAGCATTGCTACTCCGTGTCGCCTTCTCCGGAGAACAACAGACAAAGCGAAAGTTGCTTTCCCATTTAAAAAAGTTCTAGCCTTTCCATTGGCTCTTTTGGTCAGGTGCCCACTCCTTTTCTTTTACCTGTGGGCTTGTTAACCCTTTGCAGATAAAGCAAGGAGAGAACTCACACCAACAGGGATTTTACAGCAAACTGGCTGGCTGGGTGTTTATAAAAGGGAGATCCCTCCCCTCCCCTTCATTTATCACTGTATGGCTTGTGAGGTATCATTTGAAAAGAGATAATCTACTGAATATCCTCCTGTTAAAATGTGTAGCAACATTGTATGTAAAGTTATGAGATTTTACAGTATGATATTACTGAAAAAGTTGCAACCCTAACCCTAACTTCCTCAGAGACCGCAAGACAAACAGTTGGTCAAATAGCCATTCTCCAGCAGGGTGAAGGTGTGAAGAAGACATTTACAGTCCATCTGTGACAGGGTCGGTAGCTCACCGCTGTGGCGCCTCCTCCTGGTCGTCTCGGGGAATTAGTTTGCGCCAGTAGACCGCCCTCTTTGGGTGGCGTCCCACCTGTCATCTCGCCTTTGTGGGGTGCACGGACTTGCGTTGCTCCCGACGTCGGCGTCCTCTTCTGGAATACTGTCCTCCGACAGTGTCCCTTTGTCCATCCACACCCCCTTTCGGGGGGGGGGGAGGGTAAACAACAGCCCCACACCTTCGAGTCCGATCCTCACAGTCCAGGACCTGGCGTGGTTCTGGCCGGCCGCTCCCTGCAGCCTGTGGCTGTGCGTAGGGCAGCACAGCAAACAAAGGGGGGAAAAAAGGGGGGGGGAATCAGGCCCGCCCACTACTCTGAGTCCCGGTCCAGAGGCCCTCGGGTGACAGTCTCGCTGTCTTCCTTCTCCTTCCTCCTCTGACTATCCCTCTGGACCGCTTCCCCAACAGCCCTTCACTACGCTAGGCCTCCTCCTCCCAGGCCTGCCGCCTAGCAGGCTATGGAGTAGGGCCTTCTCCCACTCTCTCAGGCTGCCCTGCACTGCACTGTCCATGGTGCTGTCCTCCCAGCTCTGGAGACAGACCTTCTCCTCTGAAGGCCTGGGACAGACTGACTGCTCCTGCTCTGGGCAGTCTTTTATATGGCTAAGCCGGGCCCTGATTGGCTGGCTCCAATCTGCCTTCTGATTGGCTCCCAGTAAGCCCTTTCCTGATTGGCCGCGCATCTACGCAGGCGCCTAGGCCTGCCGCAGCCCAGTCTCTCTGGGTGTGGGGTAGTCGCCCCACCACACCATCACAGGGACCATTTGAAGCTCATATCTACAACAGACAGCCTGTCATCATGACTCAGCTGAGAACTGAAGTTGTTTCTAGTACAGAGGACTGAATTATAAAAAGAGATGAGGAAAATGTATGAGACTCTCTCTCTCTCCTTTCCCTCTGCTCATGACCACTCCTGAAGAACTGAATGCGGGAGGCAGGGGCAGGTTAGGGGGAGTCCTGGCTGAAAGGAAAGCCAGCCTGTCTCAGCATATGGTGAGAGAAAGATTTGTTTTAAATCTATTTTAGTTTGTTAAGTTAAACATTAGTTTGTGTTTTATCTTGCATTTCTTTTGTAAACAATTCTGACGTTTATGCCTCATTACTTGTAATCACTTAAAATCTTTTTTTTTCAGTAGTTAATAACTTTGGTTTTTTGTTTGATCTAACCAGTGTGTTTGGATGAAAGTGTGCTGGAAACTCCATTCGGGATAACAAGGCTGGTGCATGTCATTTTCCACTGATGAAATGACAGACTTCTTATGACCTTGCATTGTTCAGTAGTGTTCTGGACAGGGCAAGATGCACATTTTGGGGGGAAGTCTGGGACCAGAGAATTTTCTGGGGTTCTCCTGTGGGGTAGTATAATTCATGAGTTGCTGACTAGCAGCACTCAAAACTGTGTAGCTGGGATCGAGTTACATGCTGGAGACTGTGTGTTACCTGCCCAGGAGTGGCTGCTCTCACAGTAAAGCAGTGTAAAAGGCACCCCAGCTTGGGGAACTGAGGGGACACAGCTGTTCAATACTCCATATTGTACTGTGGTTAATGTCACAGACACTCAATTTCAAAGAGGCTCCTAAAACACATAGAAAGTAAATCCATGTCCCAGAAATCGAAGTCTCCAGAGACAGGGCAAGTCTCCCAGGCACTGCTTCTTGGGGATAGAGAAGTCCAGAGACAACAAGAGAGTCCTGGGGAAGCTGAGAACAGTAAGCATGGGCTGGTGGGGTTCAGTGGAGAAAGGGAACAGGAAGGGCAGGGATATTACTGAATGCAGTACTTCAGCAGTACTAAATGTCAGGATAGCACATATTGCAGCCCATTGGAAAACATAATCCCAAATATACATATAAAATGATGGAGTCTAAATTAGTTGTTTCCATTGATTTATATAAGGGCAATAAGATATTCTCTGTACTATTGTCTATCCCTTTTTTAATAATTCCTAACATCCTCTTTGGTTTTTTGACTTCCGCTGCACACTGCGTGGATGTCTTCAGAGAACTATCCACAATGAATCCAAGATCTTTTTCCTGATTAGTTGTAGCTAAATTTACCCCCATACAATATGTATGTATAGTTGGGGTTATTTTTTTCAATGTGCATTACTTGAAATTTAATGTGGATAAATGTAATTTGCAATTTTGTTGCCCATTCCGTTAGATTTGTGAGATCTTTTTGAAGTTCTTCACAGTCTGCTTTGGTCTTAACTATCTTGAGCCGTTTACTATCATCTGCAAACTTTGCCACCTCACTGTTTACCCCTTTCTCCAGATCATTTATGAATAAGTTGAATAGGATTGGTCCTAAGACTGACCCTTCGGGAACACCACTAGTTACCCCTCTCCAGTCTGAGAATTTACCATTTATTCCTACCCTTTGTTCCCTTTTAACTAGTTCTCAATCCATGAAAAGATCTTCCCTCTTATCCCATGGTAACTTAATTTATGTAAGAGCCTTTGGTGAGGGACCTTGTCAAAGGTTTTCTGGAAATCTAAGTACACTATGTCCACTGGGTCCCCCTTGTCCACATGTTTGTTTACATCTTCAAAGAACTCTAATAGATTAGTAAGACACGATTTCCCTTTACAGAAACCATGTTGACTTTTGCCCAACAATTTTTGTTCTTCTATGTGCCTGACAATTTTATTCTTTACTATTGTTTCAACCAATTTGCCTGGTACAGACATTAGACTTACCAGTCTGTAATCGCCAGTATCGCCTCTAGAGCCCTTTTTAAATATTGGCATTACATTAGCTATTTTCCAGTCATTGGGTACAGAAGCTGATTTAAAGGACAGGTTACAAACCATAGCTAATAGTTCTTCTTCGAGAGATGTCCCTGTGGGTGCTCCACTACAGGTGTTGGTGCGTCCCTGCGCCTTCGCCCGGAGATTTTTGCAGCAGTACTCATAGCGGCCACGCATGCTCAGAATCTGCCCCCCGCTGTGACTCTAGGGTAATAGAACGCATGCGTGGCCGGTCTCCTCAGTTCCTTCTCAACCGTCCCCGGCCTGAGACGGAGCTCAGCAGACTCATTAGAGAATCCTTCACTTTTGCCTTAATTATCCTTTAGAAACCAGTTTTCTGTCAGTTTTCTCTGTTAAAATAGTTACTTACCCAGTTTATCTTAAAAAAAAAAAAATAAAAATTTTTCCTGTCAGCCGCGGCTATGCCGGGCTCCACCGGTTTCAAGCGCTGTGCTATTTGTAAGGAAGCTATCCCGTCATCGGACGGGCACTCAAAGTGTATAAAATGTTTGGGGGAAGCTCACATTCCCCAAAAATGTGCCCACTGCTGTAAACTCAGCTCCAGGGCACGGAAAGACAGGGAGCTTAAACTCAAACTGCTCCTGCTTCAAAAATCTATCGGGTCAGTTTCAGACCCAGGCATTGAAGCCGGCTCCGCTACCCGACACAGCCCCCCCCCCTCAAAAAAGCTCAAGAAGTCTATGAAGAAGGGGCACCTTTCCTCACCGAGCAAGACTATGAGGCATAAAGTTTCTCCAGGCAGATCGACGATCTCTCTGCCTGTGATCCCTCGCCTCAGCAATTTCCATGAGCCAGGCTCCTCCGGAACAGCGCAAAAGCCGCCTGAGGCTTCAGCGCCGCCGAGAGGCTCCGGTGCCGAGGCATCAGGCTTCCAGTTGCCTGCCTCAGGGACGGCACCGTTTGGCACCGCAAATGAGACGGTGCTGACATTCCACGGCACGCCTCACCCGAGGCAGCCCGACATTTCTCGCCCGGCACCGACCGCGGCACCGACGCCTGCGGGGCATTCTGACACACAGATCACAGCCAGAAGCCCCGATCGCAGGAATGCTCTTGTGCAGCAGCCTCTATCGGCTCGGCTTTCATCTCCCGCAGGAGCTGCATTCACTCATTTTACCCAGACAGCTGATCTTCTAGTATCACCTACCTTGCAGTCTCCGCTCATGAATGCATATTCTTTTTCAATGCCTGAGTCAGGATCTGAGCAGTTTTCCTCCAGTGAGGAGGAAGCAGATCCACAGGGAGTTTTTTCCCCATATCATGACTCCCAGCCCCGGACCCAGAGCAATAAGGGCTATGGAAATACTACCGCATCCCACTCTCAGGACCCTGCCCCTTGGGGGATGAACCCCTGGATGGCACCACCTATGCCCTACCCGCCACCATGGCAATACTGGGCACCATGGGCATCATACCCTCGGGAACACATGCCCCGTGGCCACTCGACCAGGCGCAACACTGATCCGGCGCCATCTCCTAATGCATATGCTAGTGACACGAGACGCCTGGCAACACAGCCACGTTCCCAGGATAAACCTAGCCCTTCTCCTGGTCCAACAGACCCGGAGTTAGCACCGGAGGAAGCATTACTTCCCCTTCCTCCCACTCCCTCTGATGAATATACAAAATTCCAGGACCTCTTTAAGAGAGTTGCTACTGACCTAAACATTAACCTGGACGTGGTTCCCGAACAACAGCATGAGCTAACGAACATCCTACAGCCCCCTTCTTCCTCCAGAGTGGCACTCCCACCATATACGATATTTTTTAAAGACAAGGTTACCCTCAGATTGCACCCCAAATTTCTTCCAAAGGTACACTCATCATTCCATATTAATGAACCCATACACCTCCCGACTTTTTTTCCGAAACCACATGCAAACTCCTTTGAAGCCTCAATGCATACACTAGATGTTCGCAGAGCCTTGTCATTCTATTTGGATAGAACCAAACCCTTTAGAACCTCCTCGAGACTTTTTGTCTCTGTTGCAGAGCGCTCCAAGGGCATGCCTATTTCTACCCAGAGACTCTCGAACTGGATCTCCCAGTGTATCCGGCTGTGCTATCAGATGAAAGGGGTTGCACCTCCAGATGGCATTAAAACACTATGCCCTTATTCAAGGCCCTTTATCTGACATACGCTTGGGCAGGGCGGTACTCTCAATGGCGTTCCTACCAGATCCGAAGTCCCTACCTCCTTAAGATACACTGCTTTTAAGTCACCTGTAGTGGAGCACCCACAGGGACATCTCTCGAAGAAGAAGAGGAGGTTACTCACCCTGTGCAGTAACTGACGTTCTTCGAGATGAGTGTCCCTGTGGGTGCTCCACTACCCACCCTCCTCCCCTCTACTTCGGAGTTGGGGGGCCTCCGTGGTAGAGAAGGAACTGAGGAGACCGGACACGCATGCGTTCTATTACCCTAGAGTCACAGCGGGGGGCAGATTCTGAGCATGCGTGGCCGCTATGAGTACTGCTGCAAAAATCTCCGGGCGAAGGCGCAGGGACACACCAACACCTGTAGTGGAGCACCCACAGGGACACTCATCTCGAAGAACGTCAGTTACTGCACAGGGTGAGTAACCTCCTCTTCCCCAATTTCACATTTGAGTTCCTTCAGAACTCTTGGGTATATACCATCTGGGTCCGGTGACTTGTTACAGTTAAGTTTATCAATTAGTTCCAAAACCTCCTCTAGTGACACTTTAATCTGTGGCAATTCCTCAGATTTGTCACTCACAAAAGGTTTGGGAATCTCCCTAACATCCTCAGCCATGAAGACTGAAGCAAAGAATGCATTTAGTTTCTCTGCAATGACTTTATCATCTTAAAGGGCTCCTTTTGTATCTCAATCGTCCAGGGGCCCCACTGGTTGTTTAGCAGGCTTCCTGCTTTTGATGTACTTAAAAAACATTTTGTTATTACCTTCTGAGTTTTTGGCTAGCTGTTCCTCAAACTCCTTTTTGGCTTTTCTTATTACATTTTTACACTTAATTTGGCAGTGCTTATGCTCCCTTCTATATACCTCACTAGGATTTGACTTTCACTTTTTAAAAGATGCCTTTTTATCTCTCACTGCTTCTTTTACATGGTTGTTAAGCCACAGTGGCTCTTTTTTAGTTCTTTTGCTGTGTTTTCTAATTTGGGGTATACATTTAAGTTGGTCCTCTAATATTGTGTCTTTGAAAAGTATCCATGCAGCTTGCAGGGATTTCACTCTAGTCATTGTACCTTTGAATTTCTGTTTAACTAATCCCCTCATTTTTGCATAGTTCCCCTTTCTGAAATTAAATGCCAGTGTTGGGCTGTTGACGTGTTCTTCCCACCACAGGAATGTTAAATGTTATTATATTATGGTCACTATTTCCAAGCAGTCCTGTTATAGTTAGCTCTTGGACTAGACCCTGCGCTCCACTCAGGACTAAATCGAGAGTTGCTTCTCCCCTTGTGGGTTCTTGTACCAGCTACTCCAGGAAGCAGTCATTTGAAGTATCGAGAAATTTTGTCTCTGCATTTTGTCCTGAGGTGACATGTATCCAGTCAATATGGGGATAATTGAAATCGCCCACTATTATTGAGTTCTTTATTTTGATAGCCTCTCTAACCTCACTTAGCATTTCATCCTCACTGTCATAACTATAAAGGGAAGGGTAACAGCCCTCCTGTGTACAATACTATAAAATCCCTCCTGGCCAGAGACTCCAAAATCCTTTTACCTGTAAAGGGTTAAGAAGCTCAGGTAACCTGGATGACATCTGACCCAAAGGACCAATAAGGGGACAAGATACTTTCAAATCTTGGTGGGGGGAAGGCTTTTGTTTGTACTCTTTGTTTTGGGGGTTGTTCGCTCTTGGGACTGAGAGGGACCAGACATCAATCCAGGCTCTCCAAATCTTTCTGAACAAGTCTCTCATATTTCCAACTTGTAAGTAAACAGCCCGGCAAGGTGTGTTAGTTTTTATCTTTGTTTTCTCAACTTGTAAATATACCTTTTTGCTAGAGTGTTTATCTCTGTTTGCTGTAACTTTGAACCTAAGGCTAGAGGGGATTCCTCTGGACTCTTTAAGTTTGATTACCCTGTAAAGTTATTTTCCATCCTGATTTTACAGAGATGATTTTTATCTTTTTCTTTAATTAAAAGCCTTCTTTTTAAGAACCTGATTGATTTTTTCCTTGTTTTTAGATCCAAGGGTGTTGGATCTTGATCCACCAGGAGTTGGTGGGAGGTAGGAGGGGGGATGGTTAATTTCTCCTTGTTTTAAGATCCAAGGGGTTTGGATCTGTATTCACCAGGGAATTGGTGAAGAGTCTCTCAAGGCTACCCAGGGAAGGGAATTAGCATTTGGGAGTGGTGGCAGCGGACCAGATCTAAGCTGGTAGTTAAGCTTAAAAGTTTTCATGCAGACCCCCACATTTGTACCCTAAAGTTCAGAGTGGGGAAGCAGCCTTGACACTCACTATCACTGTCTTTGACAGGTGGTCGATAATAGATTCCTATTGTTATATCCTTATTAGAGCATGGAATTACTACTATCCATAGAGATTCCATGGAACATGCGGTTTCATTGAAGATTTTTACTTCATTTAAGTCTACATTTTCTTTAACATACAATGCCACCCCCCACCCCCGAGTATGACCTGCTCCGTCCTTCCGATATATTTTGTACTCTGGAATGATTGTGTCTCATTGATTGTCCTCACTCCACCAGTTTTCTGTCATGCCTATTTTGTCAATATCCTCTTAACACGAGGTACTCTAATTCACCCATCTTATTATTTAGACTTCTAGCATTTGTGTACAAGCACTTCAAAAAACTTATCAGTTTATTTTTCTGCCCTTTTCTGAGGTGTCAGATTATTTTGTGTGTGAATGCTTCTCGTCTGATCTGGCCCCTACTTTATCCTCTTCCAGCCTCTCTTCCTGACTAAACCTAGAAAAATCTCTATCACTAGACTCTCCTCTAAGAGATGTCTCTGTCTGATCCACGTGCTCCTCTGCAGCCATCGGCTTTCCCCCCATCTCTGAGTTTAAAAACTGCTCTGCAACCTTTTTAATGTTAAGTGCGAGCAGTCTGGTTCCACTTTGGTTTAGGTGGAGCCCATTCTTCCTGTATAGGTGCCCCCCATCCCCAAAGTTTCCCCAGTTCCTAATAAATCTAAACCCCTCCTCTGTACACCATCGTCTCATCCATGCATTGAGACTCTGAAGCTCTGCCTGCATATCTGGCCCTGCACGTGGAACTGGAAGCATTTCTGAGAATGCCACCATAGAGGTCCTGGATTTCAGTCTCTTTCCTAGGAGACTAAATTTGGCCTCCAGGACGTCTCACCTACCCTTCCTTATGTCATTAGTGCTGTGACAGTCAGCAGCGACCCCCTCTCCTAACAGCTAGCAGCCTTTATGGCAGCCAGCGGCCATTAGCGGGAAACAGACACCTCACGTACACAGTAGCCTGAACTTTTGAACTGTCTTCCCTTCTCTGCCTTGAGGCAGTGGGAGCTGGTCCCAAACCGGTTCTCACTGACCAGATAGCAGAAGTGCAGGGTTTGTTAACCACCAATCAAATGTTAACACAACCAGGGCCTGTGTTTGAATGTGTATAAAAGATCTTTGGTTTTTGTGTGAGTTAGAGTTTTTGTACTAAGGTGCAAAGCTCTCCTTTCTTCTGCAGAATAAAGCATTCTCTTCCTTATCCCTGTCTGGCTGTTATTGGCTCTCAGCTAGGCGGACCCGATATTTTGGTAACAGTTTCTGGCGACCCAGATGGGATCCTCCTAGCTCGGACATTGGACTCCGGACAGCTGCGGTGAACTAGGAACGGTGCCAATGGGGTGCTTAGCCCCTCTTTCACACTTCACCGTGGCCCCTGGGGTTTGTGCTCCAATAAGGGGAATCCTAATAGGATAAGGAAACACTACCTGGCTCTGGTTCTGTTCTGGTTAACATATTTCTGTCTCATACACTTGGGTATTAGGTGTGTGAGCGGAACTGAGCTTCTCATTCATAATTCCTCAGGGTGGAAGCCATAGCGTGCAAGGAAGCCCTAAGGTTGAATTGAGATCCTTCTGTCCCGTCCCCTGTAGCAGTCAGTGTGAGCAGAAATCCCTGACTTGGAATTTCTGGATTAGACCATTATTCCCTCCGTCTTTCTGTTTAATTCTCTGTTTGAGTGTCAGAAGGGGGATAGGTGGGTCTCAGAGGAAACCCTCTAAGGATAGCCCTTTGGATTATATGTTAAGTAAATGGCCTTTACCCAGTGTTCAAAAAGGAATGTCGAAGAGATGCTTGTTTCAACTTTGCACTCAGAATTGGCCAGCCCTGGGCACTGATTGGCCCAAATACGGATCTTTTGACATTCCGACTTACTTAACTCCCTTGCGCCTGGTACTGGAAAACCAGGCACTGGGACAAATGGATTACTGGTTTTTGTGGGACGATGAAGCTCATCATCGCTTAAAGAAGATACAGATTCAGGCCCCTCTATACCCAAAATCTTCTGCCCCTAGAGAGGCCAATTATTGGGAAGATATTCCCCCCATGTATTGTCCTCGATCTCAGCCACCACCTGTAGCGGCAGCACTACTAAGTGGGGTGGGCTTGGTACCTTTCTCTGCAGCCCCGGGATCAGAGACAGCAGTCGTACCAAAGAAACCCCAGCCAACAAAAATTGAGGACACTACAGCTCGAGTAGACGAATCAGCTACTGGCAAAATGACGAACAATGGGTTCATTACCTCGTCTATTCCCTTTAGTAGTCCATCCCACGATAGAGAGGGGGCAGTTTATGGAGAGAAAGCTTCGGGTAACATCCAAGCACCCCTCCAGACTATCCCAGTTCCCACGACAGAAGGGAATGTTGTAGACCATTATGTTCATGTTCCGTTTACCACAGTGGACCTTATGAACTGGCAAACCACTACGCCTCGCCTGAGGGACGACCCGGATGTCGTCCATAGGTGATTTCGCACCATTTTCCAGTCTCATAATCCTGATTGGCAAGATGTGGGCCAACTTTTGGATTGTCTGTTGTGCACAGAGGAGAAAGAATGGGTCCTTTGAGGTGCCCGGGTTGCCGCAGAAGCCGCTGGCCAATCTCGTGACCATATAACCCTTGTTAACCCGGCCCAATGGAACCCGAATGATCCGACCCACCAGGCGAATCTAAAGGTATTCCGGGACTGTATTTTGACAGGTATAAAACAGGCAGGAGAGAGAACTCTAGACTGGTCAAAGGTTCATAATACTGTGCAAGGGAAGGAGGAGCACCCTTCCGACTTATATGAGAGACTTTGTAAAGCATTCTGTACCTATACTAACCTAGACCCCAAGACCGCGGACACACAGTCCACGGTCCGGCTTATTTTTATTTCCCAATCGGCTCCAGACATCAAGAGATGAATGCAGTGACTCGAGGGCGCTGAAGGGAAATTCCTGGAGGAACTGGTAAGCGTGGCCACCCGTGTATATAACACAAGGGAGAAGGTCCAAGAGATGAAGCAGGTGAGAATGCTGGTGGCTCTTGTAAATGCTGGGAACAAAAAACAACGAGGGTGGAGCAATCAAAGGGACAAAGGGGCAATCAAAACCGGACAAAGGGGGGGCCCCGGGTTACGCCAACGATATGTGTAACTATTGTAAGCAGCTTGGTCACTGGAAGAGGGAGTGCCCATACCGATGCACTGGGTGGCAGCCCCGCCGCCCAGACCAACGGCAACGCCAGATGGCTGTGGAGAGAACAGATGTTAACGATAGTGAGGAATGACGGCGACCAGGGGGTCCTTCTGTCACCTGTTCAAATGGTTTTACCACTTATGTTTGTTCCTCCAACGACCCCCAGGTCCGCCTAACTTTGGGAGGAACTGTTTATTCTTGCCTTCTGGACTCTGGGGCTGCCCTTTCTACTGTCACTGCCAAGCCAAAGGAGGGAAGCCTCACGGATAAAAGTATTCTGGTAATGGGTATAGGCGGAAAGCCGTTTGACTGTTCTGTGTTGCAGGAGGCTACTGTAGAGATCTCTGGTGTCTCCGCCTCCCATGCCTTTTTGTTGGCTCCTGACTCCCCAGTTAATCTCTTGGGCAGAGACCTGTTGTGTAAATTGCATGCTCAGATTTTCTTTTCAGATGACAGCATCGTCCTCCGGTTACCTCAAAACCAACTCTCCCAGCTGTGTGCTGCATTAATCCAGGCTTCAGAGAACCCGATCCTGCCTGATCCTACCCGAGCGACTCAGACAGGAGTTACAAGCCTCCCTATGAGGCACTTCAAAAGCGGACTTGGGCACTCTCCGGACAGAACCAGTACGCATAACCCTGAAGCCAGGCATTGAAATTCCTCAGATTCATCAGTATCCCATCCCCCAAGAAGCTCTGCTCAGCCTCCGGAACCTTATCACCACATTCCTGCGGTTGGAAGTGCTAGTTCGCACCAAGTCTCCTTTCAATACCCCCATTCTGCCAGTCAGAAAACCTGACACGGATTCAGATGGAAAACCGGTATACTGATTTGTCCAAGACTTGCGTGCAGTAAATAAGGTCGTTCAGGCTAGACACAACGTGGTACCTAACCCTCACACTATCCTGACTGCCATTCCAGCAGGTACTGTTTGTTATTCGGGAATAGACTTGTGTAATGCCTTTTTCAGTATCCCTCTAGATCCAGACAGTTGGGATATTTTTGCATTTACATGGACGGATCCAGAGACCGGGAGAACGGAACAGCTGACCTGGACTCGGCTACTGCAAGGATATGTCGAGTCGCCAACCATTTTCTCCTCTATCCTGGCACGCGACTTAGCTGATATCAGGCTACCTGGTGGGTCCACGTATCTCTTGTATGTGGATGACATCCTGGTTTGTTCTCCTGATCAGATAACATGTGAAATGGACACTATTTACTTGTTAAATTGCTTGGCAGATAAGGGACATAAAGTGTCCCCTTCTAAGCTTCAGTTTGCCAAGGACCAGGTAACCTATCTCAGTCATGTACTTACCCCGGGACATCGAGCATTATCTAGTACCCATATCCAGTCAATCCTTAACATCCCACAACCAGAGACTAAACGTGAAATGCGGGGATTTTTAGGCCTTGCAGGATTTTGCCGTTCTTGGATTCCAGGTTTTGGAGAGATGGCAAAACCCCTTTTTGAACAGATTACCCATGATGCCGAGGAGCCCCTTCACTGGAATTCTGGGGCCGTCAAGGCCTTTCAGGAGATTAAAGCAGCTTTGGCCTCAGTCCCAGTCCTTGGGCTCCCCGATTATCGGAAGCCCTTTGTTCTCTATGTACATGAGCGACTAGGGGTGGCCTCTGGTGTCCTTACTCAGACTTTTGGGCCCAGGGAATGACCTGTGGCCTACTATTCCCAGAAGTTGGATCCAGTGGCACAAAGCTTTCCTGGCTGCCTTCGGGCAGTGGTTGCTGCTGGCCTTCTGGCACCCCAAGAAGAAAAGATTACTTTAGGCCATCCAATGACCCTACGGACCCCACATGCAGCCCAACAACTGCTAGTCCAAAAGGGTACTCAACATTTAACCTCTCAGAGACTGACACATTTGGAAGTTTCTTTATTGTCCAGAACCAACTTAAAAATTGAACAATGCCATACTTTGAACCCTGCAACCCTTTTACCTTTCCCGGACAATGATCATAAGCCCTCACATGATTGTCTTCAAGCAGTGCATCATCAGGAAAAACCTCGGCCAGATCTTTCAGATGTGCCCATTCCACATGTTGAACTGGAGCTGTATACAGATGGCTCGGCACAGATCGTGGAGGGCCAACGGATATCTGGATTTGCAGTAACTACCCAGTTTGAGGTATTACAGTCTGCGCCTCTGGGACCCTCCACCTCAGCCCAGGCGGCAGAATTGGTAGCCCTCACCCGAGCATGTGAGCTGGCAGCAGATCAGTCTGTAAACATATATACTGACTCAAAATATGCCTTTGGCGTTTGCCATGCCACGGGCCAACTCTGGGCAGAGCATGGGTTTATTACCTCCAGTGGCACTAAAATAGCACATGGGCCCTTAATCCTGGAACTATTAAAAGCCATACACCTGCCATCCGAGGTTGCCATCATCCATGTTCAGGCTCATCAGAAGGGAAACGATCCCACCGTCTGTGGGAATCAACTGGCTGATATAGCATCAAAAGCGACCTCTCTACAACCTTATGTTGCCAACCAAATGGTGCTCACGTCCTCTCCCCCACCAACACCAGTCCCTTTTGTCCCTGAACCATCAGAGGTTAGTCATTGGGAGAACGTAGGGGCCACTAAGACACCAAGGGGGGAATGGCAACTACCTGATGGGAGGAGGGCCCTGCCCCAAGCGGCTTTGCGGCCTGCCCTACTTAAACTACACCAAGAAACACACGGTGGAGCAGAGGCTATGGCAGCTACCGTCAATAGACTTTGGTATGCCCCTGGGGTATTCCAGGAAGCCAAACAAGTCCTTTCCACCTGTGACATTTGTTCAAATTTCAATCCAAGGGGGGAACCAAAAGGCCCCCCCAGAGCAAGGTTATGGGCATACACACCCTTTGAACGGCTCCAAATTGACTACTCAGAGATGCCCAAGTGCCAAGGCTACAAGTACCTCCTTGTAATTGTATGCCAACTAACTGGCTGGACCGAAGCATTCCCGACAAGACAAGCAACTGCCTTGGAAGTAGGAAAGACCTTATTAAACCATGTCATTCCTAGGTTTGGTCCTCCTAGGTCTATTGACTCTGATCAAGGGACTCATTTCACCGCTCAGGTTATTCAACACATTGTTATGGCCCTAGGTATTACCTGGCTTCTACATACCCCTTGGAGACCACCATCTTCTGGACAAGTGGAAAGAATGAACCAAACTTTAAAGCTTAAGCTCTCCAAATTGTGTGCACAGACTGGGTTAAAATGGCTTCAGGCTCTACCTTTGGCCCTCTTGGCAGTTCGAACTGCCCCTAGGGACCGGCTTGCGCTCTCACCTTTTGAACTTTTATTTGGCAGACCATATACCGGATTTGCTGACCCAAGACCTCTGACCGATTTAGCCACTTGTGGGGACGAGTTGACCAGATATGTTGTTTCCCTCCAAAACACTCTCATGTCTCTTCACAGGTATGCAGCTCAATTTCAGTCCCTACCTGCTGATGTACCTGCTCACCGGATCAAGCCAGGGGATTGGGTCTATGTAAAGGAGTGGAGAAATGAGCCTCTCCAACCCCGGTGGGCTGGTCCTTTTCAAGTCCTTCTTACCTCCCACACTGCCATTCGAGTAAGGGAACGGGATACCTGGATCCACCACACCCGGGTCAAGCTAGCCCCTAGGCCGGGGCCAGAAGCAGATGACACCGGACTTCGAGGGAGCTCTGCCAGCTCTTCCCACCGCGACCCAGAAGAGCCAGAAGCAGATGACACCTGGAAAGCTGAACCTCTCGAGGGACTAAAACTTTTGTTCCGACAATCAAAATCCTGAGACTTTGTGACTATGGGTTCGCAGATGGTGCTGCGGTGGCTATTATTTTTGAGCCTGCCCCTTGTACAAGCCAACCCGCACCCAGCAGACCCCTTCAGCGACTGGCCACATTGGGACACTTATCTGACTGCTGGCTGTGTCACCAGACTCGTTCTGAGGAAGGAATAGGACTGTGGGCTGTGCCTGTAAATCTCTCTGAAGCACTCTCCCTACAGGTAGTACAGAAAACTGAATGGTGGTGGGATGGGGAGTACCAGTCTGATAAGTATGGGAAAATGTCTGAGGTTTGGCATTATAGTTGGGAGGCGAAGGGGGTCCCTCTCTTTAATATACTTGGGATCGGATATAAGTTGGCCCTATGTTTCAAGGCTACTGACGGAACTGGGAGGGAAATGGGTTACCTCCCCCTAGGTGCCTGTAATCAAACCCTTCGGTTTAGTGTTAGAAATGGAACCTTTTACCCCTTAAGAATTGTTGGAGATGCCCAGAGACCTCCCTGCCAGTTTCAAAAGGCCTATATTGCAGCATTGACAAGCGAGCGTTATCAGGGGGAGTGGATTCCTTCATTCCTTCTGTTAGGTCCCATAAATGAGACGCATACATATTATATGGACATTTCCTCTGGTATTTTGTCACCTCACTCATCATTTGAAAAGATTTCTGAGTGCCAAGGAGCGCTAGTAAGCTTTACCTCACATCTATTTGCTGTTAAATATTGTGGGGGCATCCTAAACAACACCCATGCCCTAGGACACTTGAACGTGTCCCATTGGCGGTGCCGGGGCCGAATAGTTGGCAACTCCAAGCATCGAGATGTCAGGGTAAATTGGTGCCACTGAGTACCGGGAAGCTCTCTCACCCTTTATTTACAGACTCTCGGTCTGTATTTCAACTGTGGCCATAATGTTTACAAAGCCCTCCCGCCGGGTTGGCACGGCCGGTGTGGTGTGGCCAGAGTAATACCAGATGTTCAGGTAAACACCACGCTAGACTCACGCCAAATCCTCAACCTGGGAACCTATTCTCACAAGCTCTTCACCCCCTTGAAAGGGGCTCAAGTTAAACGTGTCGAAAATCCCCTAGTAGTCAGGCAAACGGGTTTCATTTCTTTGTTCGTGCGCTTATTCCTGGGCTGGGAGTAGCAGAGTTGGAAAGGACGGTAGTAAATATTTCTGCAGAGCTTGAAAAGGCAGCTAATGCCTCCTTAGATGCTTTTCAAAAGTTACAACAAGAAATCGATGAAATAGCAGAAGTAACACTGCAAAATAGGCACGTGTTAGATGCCATGAATGCTGAAGTAGGAGGGGCTTATGCTCGCATTGAGGAAAAATGCTGTTTTTATATTAATCGCTCTGGCTTAATTGAGGAGGATTTGCAAGCTATTAAGAATGCTGCTGTTGTTTTTCATGCTGTATCCCTTGATCATACATTTAGTTTTGAGGACCTCCTCCCGGACCTTGGGTCATGGTTTACGGGGCTTTTCCGAAAAATTGTCAAGTGGATTATTTTCTTTCTATGTGTCATTTGGGTAATGTTACAATGTGCAAAATGTTTGTGTAGTGCTGTTACTAAGGGCTCTGCTGTCCGTGGGAAAACGCAATATCTTTCCCTCCAGCTTGATCGCAAGTTGCGCCATGGGCCTGACAATTTGGGTTTGTCAGGCCTGAAGGGAGGACTGTGACAGTCAGCAGCGACCCCCTCCTCTAACAGCTAGCAGCCTTTATGGCAGCCGCGTCCATTAGGGGGAAACAGACACCTCATGTACACAGTAGCCTGAACTTTGAACTGTCTTCCCTTCTTTGCCTTGAGGCAGTGGGAGCTGGTCCCAAACCGGTTCTCACTGACCAGATAGCAGAAGTGCAGGGTTTGTTAATCACCAATCAAATGTAAACACAACCAGGGCCTGTGTTTGAATGTGTATAAAAGATCTTTGTTTTTTTTGTATGAATTAGAGTTTTTGTACTAAGGTGCAAAGCTCTCCTTCCTTCTGCAGAATAAAGCAACCTCTTCCTTATCCCTGTCTGGCTGTTATTGGCTCTGAGCTAGGCGGACCGGATATTTCAGTAACAGTGCCTACATGTACCACGACCATCGGGTCCTCCCCAGCACTACACATAAATCTATCTAGATGCCTCGAGAAATCCGCAACCTTTGCACCAGGCAGGCAAGTCACCATACGGTTCTCCCAGTCATCACAAACTCAGATATCCTTGTTTCTAATGATCGAATCTCCCATTACTAACAGCTGCCTTTTCTTAATGACTGGAGTTCCCTCTCCTGGTGAGGTAACCTTGGTGCAAGAGGTTACCCCAACACCATCTGGAAGGAGGGTCCCAACTATGGGAAGGTTTCCCTCTGCTCCCGTTGACTGCTCTCCTTCCCTGGGCCTTTCATCCTCCTCAACAGTGCAGGGACTGTCTATCCAGAGGTGGGAGAAATCTACAGTGTCCCGGAAAGCCTCATCAACATACTTCTCTGCCTCCCTTACGCCTCCAGTTCCGCCACCCTGGCCTCCAAAGCCTCCACGCTGCCTCTGAGGGCTACATTGAGTGCAATAAACAGGATAGCCCTCACTCTGCTGCTGGGTTTCTGCCTGCATTCGCTCTTACAGATACCTAGGTTAACAATAGGGGTTTTGTTTAAATCAATAAGTTTGTATTATAACTTAAATGTTTTAAAGAATGGCAAGAGTACCTCGCCCCCTTCCCACTCCCCTTCCAAACTCGCTAACGAAACTCCCTGTTAGCAGTCCTGGTCGCAAAGCTCCCTGGTCACTTGCTCACTAATTTACAAAGCACTCCCCTAACCTCCCTTCTCCCGCCCCCATCCTATAACAAAGTCTCTGAACACAATGCTAGAAAAAAGCAGAACCAAAGGATTCACTGTGGGGATTCCCTCAGATACTGATCCCACAGCAGCCACACTCCAGCAGGAGGGATATGAAATCAGGAACTGGATTTTCCTCTGTCTGATCCTCACCTTTTCCACAGGAAAGTGACTCTATCTAGGGTGCAGTAATACATCTGTCTGGGCAGATTAGAGATCTGGAAATCTCTCTTGAAACTCTTCTCTCCCACAGCCCCTTTCAGTCTCTCTTTCTCCTTCTCTCTCTTTTCCCCTGTCCTCTCTCCCTGCCCATCTGGTAGGAAAGTCCCATTCCTGGGTAGTTTGCTCCCCCATGGCTGGATTTGCTCCTGTAATTGCTAATGGGATGAGAAATGAGGGGGGGTCTGTTTGTGTAGAGTCATTTTAAGGCCAAGTATGCCACAGGACCCTCTGTTGCATTTTAAGGCCAGACCCCCAGCATTTTCCTTTCATTTCTTTCAGTTACCTGGCTCAGAATTTAGTATTAACAGGGATCAGGGCTGCCCTAGGGGGCTAGTACCAGCTGGAGAAAGTCATCACCTGGGCCGGGCAGAGAAGCAGCTTTAATTAAGGTCACTTCCCAGCACAGACCCCCCACTGGGGGAGCAGCAGCTGCTAAGCCTGGTCTCCCAGATCACAATGGAGGCTGCAGCGACTGACCCAGGAAGCTGAACCCCAATATCCTGAGCAGAGAGGGACAGAGCGTTTAAGCAGCTTCCCTCCTTTAGCTCTCTGGGGAGAGCAGCTAATGAGAGCCCCTCCTCACAGGGAGAATTACTGATCTCATTTGCCTTACTGTGCATCTGGAGTCACTCCTTCTCTTTCCATGCAGTGACTCTTGATTAACAATAATCTCAATGAACCCAGATTTCAGAAAGAATGAGTCCAGAATCCTGTGGAAGAGACCATTGTGTGGCAGTGCTAACCTCATTCCCACCTCCCTCACCCCTCAGATCAAGAACAAGGACTGGGGGGGCACGAATTTTCCAAACAGAACTGAAAGTTCCTGCAATTTTCAAAAGAGGAGAAAAGCAAAATCTGTGATTTCACACTAACAGTGTTTGGTAAGTGGATAGAAAGTTATCACAGTGACAGGGCATGTGACTGGGGAATGTCGGGCAGTGCTTGGAGCCAGGACTCTGGCACAAGTTGATCAGAGAGAAGGATCATGGTTAGTAGCAGTTCCCAGAGCCCACAGCCAGGGGCCCCAGACACCCCCCAGCCAGGGTCCCACCAGATATTTCCTGGGACGCAGCCCCCAAAGTCCCTGGCCAGGGACCCCAGATACCCCTCAAAGCCCCACCGGCCAGGGAATCCCCACCAGACCATGACTGTCAGGTTGGGAATCTCAAAGGGTTCCCCCCACCAAGAGCCCCCAGCAGCCAGGGACCACCCCACTAGGCAACCCCCCACTGGGAAATCAGTCCCTCACTGCCTGCCTAGGACCCCCCCTGCCCTCCAGCAGGATCTGCCCTGCCATTTGTCTGGGACTTCCTCCTCCACCCAGTGGGACCCCCTGATGCTTTACAGAGGGACCCCTCACTCTGCTTGGCCGGCATTCCCTGACCTAGTGCCAGAGCTCCGCCCTTCCCCCCCCAGCTCTGTGCACTGGGCATGGCAACGATCCCAGGAGCCAGTGGGGGAAGCCCAGACAGAGCCCCTAGCACAGCACCAGGCTCCCTCTAACCCCCTGTCCCGCCTCCCCAAGAGACACCCACCCCCACTGTTCTGCAGCCAACAGACCCTCAGCGATACCCATCTCCAGGACCCATAGCCTCAGGGCTGGGCACATCAGAACCATCCCCCCCAAACCCCAAACCTCCAGAACCCACCAACCTGACTAGGGTACCCCCTGCCCAGTCACCCAGAGGCTTCCACCTACCACAATGCCCCTTCAGCTCCAGCTGAAATCTCCCCACACAGACACCCCTTGCCCCCAGAGCAACAGTGTTACCTCACAGTGTCTGAGAAGTGGATAGAAAGTTATCACTGCCCCCTGCTGGCCAGTCACACAGGCAGAGGGAGCCCTGGAGGATGCCTCTTGAACAGGAGAATGGAAGGCCTGGAGGGCAAGAAAGGTAAGAAATGTCCATGGCCTGTCACTAGCAAAGAATGGCCTCCATGGATCTACCCCAGAGGTGGCTACATCTTAGTACTGCGGGAATCAACCCCTCACAGAGACCATTTGTTATGCGGTTTGGGATACTTCTGGACCCACGCTGCACTCAGAGTGATCTCCTCATCCCGTGCCATCTGGAGAAAAGAAAAGGGTCCACCCAACTCTCCTCTTTCCAGGTGGGGGCCACTGATCCCCAAACAGGGGGAGGCCTTTGGTTTTGATGTGTATTAAAGATGTGGCTGATCTCTTTCATCAGCAAACATTTTAACAGAGATAAAGGAGGGAACAAATGACCCTCAAAGCAGAGGGGAAAGATGATCACTGGGAAATTTAATCCTGTGCAACCTCCAAGATGGAGAAGGACTCAGGGCAACAGGTTCCCTCCAAGGAAGGAGAAGTTGCTGGAATTTAGAAACATGGGGAACAGCCCCAAAGATGAACGGATTTTTAATTGACATTTGATAATAACATAGAAATGAAAAAGAAAGGCTGGAAACCTGAGAGATTTTGGATCCATTTTTGCAAATAATAGAGAGGAAAGTGGAAAATCAGAGGGATTTTATATCAGTTCTTGATAGGAGGTAAAATCTGAGTGCTTCCCATCAATATCTGTTAAATGAATAGAGAGGAAATGGGCACCATTTGCAAACATTTTATATCCATGTTCAAGAATCTGAGAAAAGGTGTAAATCTGAGATTTCCTTTGTATTTTACAATTATAGAGACAGGCGAAAATCTCAGGGCATATTCAATTAGAAATAGACAACTAGAGAGAAGTGGGGCAAATGTTTAGGGTATTTTATATCAGTCTTTGAGATGTGCAGAGAAAACATGTCACAAACTATGAAATTGAAGGTGGAAAATCAGAATTATGGAGAGACCAGGGGAAAATCAGGAGAGATGAGAGAGGTGATCTTTGAGGGAAAAGGGGGAAATCTCCACAGATTTTATAGCCACATGTGAGATATTGAGAGAGAAAAGGGCTAGAACTAGAGAGAATTTGTATCAGGGAGTGAGAGGAAAGTGGCACAAACAGGGACAGGATCCAATTAACTCCCCTCCCCCCTTCCCCCACCCGCCACTTCTCCCCGGGGGATTTCCTGGCTGCACAGAGACAGTTCAAACCCCCCTCCTCCCACGTCCCACTGACCTTCCCCCATCCCCGCAACTCCAGCTTCTCCCCTCCCTGCCCGACAGCCCCCTCCCCCCACCAGGCCCCAGTCTCTGCCCCCCCCAATCCCAGGTGCCGGGGGCAGATCCTGCTGCAGCTCCACTGGGGCTGAGGCAGCTCCGAGGGTTCTCCCAGGATCCCCGGGGCAGAGAGTCACTTTCCTGCCCGGCCCCAGTGCTCCCCCCGGGGTCTCACTCACCGGGGGGCTCTGGCCCGGGGGCTGGTGCGGGCAGAGCCCGGGCCTGCCCAGGGGGCGGGTCCCAGCTGGAGAAAGCCCCCCCCACCCCGGGCACGGAGGGGTTAATGCCAAGTTCTCCCCTGCACGGACCCTGGGCTGAGATCCCCTCGGATTTACCGCTGCCCCCTCCCGTGTAGATCCCCCCCATCCTCTCCAGCCCTGCCCCCTTTCTCTCTAGAGAGCAACGAGCAACATCCAGGGTGACCCCCCCTTTCCCTCAAATCCCTGAGAAGTTCCCTGTTCTCCTCCCCCGATTGTGCCCCATTTTCTCTCCTCTTCACCAATGGCCAGTTCAAATCTCAGGTTTGGGGTGTTTCCCCCCCATTTTTACCTGCAGTGATTTGTCCTTGTTTAGGTGGGAAATGGTTCCCCTGAGTGATTTCTGAACTGGGAAGAGGGATAATGGGCAGAGGCTGGGAGAGCCCTGAGACAGGGATACCTCTGGGCCGGGGGGACCACTCTCTGCTGGCAACAGGGCATGGAAAGGCCCAGGAAGGGAAGGGAGGAGCAAGTGTCCCCCCTGGATACGGCCCAGGTTTCCCAGTCCCAGCTATTTCCCCTCCCCCACTCTACCCAACCCAGCAGGTCCCTCTATCACCTGCTAGTTATTCCCAGACCCCACTGCCAGCCCCTCCTTACAGACAGTGACCTTCTGACTCCAACCACACTTGTTTCCCCTGTGAAAGTGACATCATCCAGGGCTCCCTGCCGGCCATGTAAATGTGAGGCAGGAAGAATCCGACCCATTCTGTTGTTGATTGAATATTGCTGTATAATCCCCTCAAATTCCCCCTCTTTTCTCTTGAACTGTTGAATGATGACATAAAATCTCCCCAGATATTGGTGTTTCTCTCTTATATTGGCAAATATTTAGTTTGTGCCCCATTTTCGCCTCAGTTCTGAAATACTGATATCAAATTTTTAAAAATCTTCCTGCTTTTCTCTCCAGGTGTCTGACTGAGATCAGGGCTCTTATCGTACTGAGCGTGGTACAGGCCTTGCCTGAGATCATGTCCCCCAGTGTGCCGGGCACTGCACAAATCCTGACCGAGTTTGGGGCACTGGTTGTGCCAGGAACTGCACAGACGCCTACAGAGAACAGGGACTTTGTTGTGCAGGGCTCTGCACAGACACTGACCAAGATCAGGGTCCCCATTGTGACAGGTGCTGAACAGACACCAAGGGTATCTCTACCCTACCATGAAGAACCCCCAGCTGGCCCACGGCAGCTGACTCAGGCTCACAGGGCTCAGGCGAAGGGGCTGTTTAATTGCAGTTTAGATGTCTGGGCTCAGCTGGAGCCAGGCTGTAGGACCCTGCGAGGTGGGAAGGTGCCAGACCTTGGGCTGCAGCCCAAGCCGGATCATCTACACCACAATTAAACAGTCCCACAGCCTGAGCCGTGTGAGCCCAAGTCAGCAGGCACGGGCCAGCCGCCGGTGTCTAACTGCAGTGTAGACATGCCCACAGTGACAGAGAGTCCTTGCCACAAAAAGCTGAAAGGCTAAATAGGCAAATGGTGGGAGGCGATTCTCCATTTTACAGATGGGGAAACTCAAGCTCCGAGAGCTGAAGTAATTTGCTCAAGTTTACATGGAGAATTTGGGGCAAAACTGGAAACTGAACCCAAATTTTTTGAATTCTTGCCTCTCCCCTTAACCCCAAGCCCAGCTTGTGTGTGTACAGTGTTCTTTTGGTCTGTGTTTGCATTGCATTGGTTTCCAAGGGAGGTTGTGGAATTTCATTCATTGGAGGTCTTTAAGATCAGGTTAGAGGTACACCAGTCTGGGAATGTCTAGGGATACTTGGTCCTGACTCATCGCAGGAGGCTTCAGTAGATGACCTCTCAAGATCCCGTCCATGCCTACAATGAAATAATTCTGTTTTGTCCTGTGTCCTGTTCTATGCTGAGCTGTTTTGCATGGTGCCATTTGGAACTCTGATGCACCATGTTGTGTTGCATAGTTTTTTGGTGCATTGTTTGCCTCAGCATGTTTGGTGCCTGTGTTGTGTTGGTTTGAGTTGAGCTCTTTTTCAGTGTGTAATATTGTCCTAGGGTGTATTAGTTAGCATTGTGTTGTTTTCTTTTCCTTTGTATTGTCATTTTATGCTGTGGTGGGTTTTTTTGTGTGTGGTTTTTTTTTTGAATTGCCTGACATTATGTTGTGGTGGGTTTTATTCTGTATGTTGTGTTTTAAACATATATATTTCATGGCATCCTTGAAATGTAGGGCTGGACAGGACCTCAAGCTGTCATCAAGTCCAGCTCTCTCTGCTGAGGCAGGACCCAGTATATGTAGATTATCTCTGACAGAGGTTTGTCCTACCTGTTCTTAAAAACTTCCAGGGAAAGAGACTCCACAGCCGCCCTTGTAAGACTATTCCAGAGCTGAACTACCTTAGCTCTGGTGACACCCACACAGATTTTAGTGGTGAGCAGCTCTGGAGAGAGAGGAGCACAGGCCTTCTTAGCACAGTTGACAACACATTAGTCTCATAATCTGAAGGTCCTAAGTTCAAGCCTCAGAGAAATCAATGTTTTTTAATAAAAGAACTAGGGGTCACCAAATGAAATTTATAGGCAACAGGTTTAAAACAAATAAAAGGAAGTTCTTCTTCGCACAGTCAACTTGTGCAACTCCCTACCTGAGGAGGTTGTGAAAGCTAGGACTATAACAGCGTTTAAAAGAGAACTGGATAAATTCATGGTGGTTAAGTCCATTAACGGCTATTAGCCAGGATGGGTAAGGAATGGTGTCCCTAGCCTCTGTTTGTCAGAGGGTGGATGGAGGTGGATGGGAGGAGAGAGATCACTTGATCCTTACCTGTTAGGTTCACTCCCTCTGGGGCACCTGGCATTGGCCACTGTTGGTAGACAGGATATTGGGCTAGATGGATCTTTGGTCTGACTCAGTACGGCTGTTCTTATGAGACCCCAATGAGTGGGCAGTTGGGTAAAGAGACTAAATTTGGGAGAAGAAATATTGACGTGTCCAAGGTTACCCAGGCTGTCCGTGACAGAACTAGAAATAGATCCCAGTTCTAGTGCCACCGTACTGCTGTTTTGGGCACCGAAGGTCTCTGCCACGCTGGTGTTTTAGGCAGTGGTGCAAACCCTTAGTATAGACAGAATTTACACTAGTGCACTCTGATTGGCACCAGTGCACCATGTCCCAGTTTGAAGGCTTGTGGGGGGTAGGAGGGTATGACAATGGACCTCCCTGGGGTTGGCTGAGCAGTGCAGCTGGTAACAGAGGGGCAGCAGTGAGTGCTGGAGGTATGAGCCAGGAGCACAGCCCCACAGGACTGGACACTGACTTTTCCTGACCCAGAGACACCCCCCCCAGCTGTGTGCAGGGACTGCAGCTGAGCTGCCCTGCCAAGACAGCCTGTGCATCCATGGACAAACTACCTCTTCCTGCAGCCTAATACAATGGGGTCTGGGGACCTTTCCAAGCTGCGGGTGACAGGGCTCTGGCGTTACCGGGGTCTGTTCCTGGCTCTGTCACTGACCTGCTTGGGGGGTGACCTTGGGGAACTCACAGCCCCTCTCTGTTTTCCTCCTACCCATTGTCTACTTGGATTGTGATCTCTTTGGGGCAAGGACTGTCCCTCTTTGTCTGTGCATGTCCAGCACAATGGGGGTGCTGATCTCAGTCAGGTTCTCTACCACGCGCAGCACGATGGAGCCCTGATCGCCATCGGTGTCTGTGCAACACAAAAACAACAAGGAGTCTGGTGGCACCTTAAAGACTAACAGATTTATTTGGGCATAAGCTTTCGTGAGTAAAAACCTCACTTCTTCGGTTGCATAGAGTGAAAGTTACAGATGCAGGCATTATATACTGACACATGGAGAGCAGGGAGTTACTTCGCAAGTGGAGAACCAGTGTTGACAGGGCCAATTCAATCAGGGTGGATGTAGTCCACTCCCAATAATAGATGAGGAGGTGTCAATTCCAGGAGAGGAAAAGCTGCTTCTGTAATGAGCCAGCCACTCCCAGTCCCTATTCAAGCCCAGATTAATGGTGTTGAATTTGCAAATGAATTTTAGTTCTGCTGTTTCTCTTTGAAGTCTGTTTCTGAAGGTTTTTTTGTTCAATGATAGTGACTTTTAAATCTGTAATAGAATGACCAGGGTCACTATCATTGAACAAAAAAAACTTCAGAAACAGACTGTTTCTGTAACTTTCACTCTATGCATCCGAAGAAGTGAGGTTTTTACTCACGAAAGCTTATGCCCAAATAAATCTGTTAGTCTTTAAGGTGCCACCAGACTCCTTGTTGTTTTTGTAGATACAGACTAACACGGCTACCCCCTGATACTTGTGCAACACAAAGCGCAGTTTATAGACTCACAGACGTTAAGGCCAGAAGTACTAACCCTTTCCTGTGTCTACTGGAAATACCTCGCCTGATGCATCCTAGGACTGCATTAACTTATTTCACGGCCGCATCACATTGGCAGCTCATAATTATCCTGTGATCAACCAATACACCTAGATCTTTCTCCTCCTCGGTCACTTCTAACTGATAAGTCCCCAGCTCATTGCAAAAATTCTTGTCGTTAGCCCCTAAGTGCATAACTTTGCAATATTAATTTTCAGCCCATTTCTATTACTCCAGTTTTCAAGGTCATGCAGACCTTCTTGGATGATTTTCCTGTCCTCCTCCATATTGGCAATCCCTCCCAGCTTTGTGTCACACTCCCCCTTTTTGTGCCAAGGTCACTAATAAAAATGTTGAATAAGATTGGTCCCAAGACTGATCTCTGAGGAACTCCACTAGTAACCTCCCTTCATCCTGACAACTCACCATTCAGTATGACCCCTTGTAGACTCCCCTTTAACCAATTCCTTTTCGACCTTTCAGTTCTCATATATTAATCCCCATCTTCTCCAATTTAACGAATAGTTTCCCATGTGGAAGTGTATCAAATGCCTGTATCAAATGCCAGGGTCCTCTGGCACAATCTATCTTTTGTAATGCTATGTTTTATTTATTTGTAGTGCTGAAGGCTGGAAGGAACTGTTAACAATAGGCTGAGAATGGCCATGTGGAGGTGGGGGCGGGGATGCGATGTTGGAGGTGTATCTGGGATTTTGTTTTGTAGGAATCCATGTCTCTGCTCCCTGTGGCCGTGGTGCATTCCATACTAGAGCAGCATGTCAGCAGAGCAGATGCACACATAGCTCCATCTGGAACACGCAGCATTCACTGCCAGACAGGATGGGCAATTTTTCAGGGGTCCAGCTTTATATGCCTGGCTGGGGTGGATTCACTTGAACGGGGGTCTGGGGCTCTGATAGTTTGCGATGTTCCTTTTGCATAGTCAGTTCTTTCCATTTATTGTTTTACCCCCACCTATGCCCGATGTCACTCTCTTCTTAACTTGCTTTGGTTATTTCAGTCCAGTTTTTAAATGGGATCTAATAATTGCAAAGCTGAATGAAAGATAAAACAAACAGAACCATTTCAATTTTGGCCCATAGCTGGTAGAACTATACCTAGTGAAGGTATGCTGTAATTACCTGGTTACCTATAGCATTTTCTGCTTTATCCATTACACCAATGTCAAAGAGCCAAAAGCGATTTTAGGGCAAAAGAGCTCGTCAGGTATTTGCTCTGTAGGGAGCATGCCACCGGCCAGGGCTGGTGGTGGGCACTGCTTGGAGAGAAAGGAGCAGTAAAGGCATAGGAAGGTGGTAGCTGCTACAGGTGGTGGGAGGCAGGAAATAAACAGGATGTGACAAACTCGCTGAGACTTGTGTAATCTAGGGTGTGATGGGTTGTCACCCCCAGGGTGCAGTCTGGGGTGCTTCTGGGAATCACTATGCCCTCTAACCCTGAAGCTGGGCTGGCCCTTCTCACACTGCTTTGCTGGAGATTCAATCAGCCCCTCCAGGCCCTATTATCACCCAACATGACAGCAGGTGGTGCTATACACCCAACTAAGCTACCTGAGTGCTTTATCTAAGCCACCCAAGGACAGATAGAAGACAACAACAGATTTCCCAGCTCCCCAACCTTGCACACTTGCTGTAGTATAAATTCAGAATTATACTATCTCATAGTGCACAGGGATCTCTATAATGTAATCTCATTAATATAATTCCCCTTCCCTCGATATGGGAAAGATATGCACAAGCTTGTGCTAACCAAGCTCAGATTTTCCCCAGACACTTCATTCAGAATACTTAACACTGGTTAAGATAAAGCATAAAACAAGTTTATTAACTGCAGAAAGATAGATTTTAAGTGATTATTGTTAGAAGAATAAAGGAGCAGGTTGACCCAGAGGTGGATATGAGTACAGGCTTCTTTATTCCTTATTGAGGTTGCAGGAACAAACCATCCCGATGTGTAGAAAGAATAGTAAATATGGCAGGCGATCAGCTTGGCTAAACAGTGAAATCCTTGCTGATCTTAAACGCAAAAAAGAAGCTTACAAGTGGAAGATTGGACAAATGACCAGGGAGGAATATAAAAATATTGCTCAGGCGTGCAGGAGTGAAATCAGGAAGGCCAAATCACACTTGGAGTTGCAGTTAGCAAGAGATGTTAAGAATAACAAGAAGGGTTTCTTCAGGTATGTTAGCAACAAGAAGAAAATCAAGGAAAGTGTGGGCCCCTTACTGAATAAGGGAGGCAACCTAGTGACCGAGGATGTGGAAAAAGCTAATGTACTCAATGATTTTTTTGCCTCTGTCTTCACGCACAAGGTCAGCTCCCAGATTGCTGCACTGGGCAGTACAGCATGGGGAGAAGGTGACCAACCCTCTGTGGAGAAGGAAGTGGTTCGGGACTATTTAGAAAAACTGGACGTGCACAAGTCCATGGGGCCGAATGCGCTGCATCCGAGGGTGCTAAAGGAGTTGGCGGGTGAGATTGCAGAGCCATTAGCCATTATTTTTGAAAACTCATGGCGATTGGGGGAGGTCCCAGATGACTGGAAAAAGGCTAATGTAGTGCCCATCTTTAAAAAAGGGAAGAAGGAGGATCCGGGGAACTACAGGCCAGTCAGCCTCACCTCAGTCCCTGGAAAAATCATGGAGCAGGTCCTCAAGGAATCAATTCTGAAACATTTAGAGGAGAGGAAAGTGATCAGGAACAGTCAGCATGGATTCACGAAGGGGAAGTCGTGCCTGACTAACCTAATTGCCTTCTATGATGAGATAACTGGCTCTGTGGATGAGGGGAAAGCAGTGGATGTGTTATTCCTTGACTTTAGCACAGTATTCTTGCCGCCAAGTTAAAGAAGTATGGGCTGGATGAATGGACTGTAAGGTGGATAGAAAGCTGGCTAGATCGTCGGGCTCAACGGGTAGTGATCAATGGCTCCATGTCTAGTTGGCAGCCGGTTTCAAGCGGAGTGCCCCAAGGGTCGGTCCTGGGGCCGGTTTTGTTTAATATCTTTATTAATGATCTGGAGGATGGTGTGGACTGCACTCTCAGCAAGTTTGCAGATGACACTAAACTAGGAGGCGTGGTAGATACACTAGAAGGTAGGGATCGGATACAGAGGGACCTAGACAAATTAGAGGATTGGGCCGAAAAAAACACGATGAGGTTCAACAAGGACAAGTGCAGAGTCCTGCACTTAGGACGGAAGAATCCCATGCACTGCTACAGACTAGGGACCGAATGGCTAGGTAGCAGTTCTGCAGAAAAGGACCTAGGGGTCACAGTGGACGAGAAGCTGGATACGAGTCAACAGTGTGCTCTTGTTGCCAAGAAGGCTAACGGCATTTTGGGCTGTATAAGTAGGAGCATTGCCAGCAGATCGAGGAACGTGATCGTTCCCCTTTATTCGACATTGGTGAGGCCTCATCTGGAATACTGTGTCCAGTTTTGGGCCCCACACTACAAGAAGGATGTGGAAAAATTGGAAAGAGTCCAGCGGAGGGCAACAAAAATGATTAGGGGTCTGGAGCACATGACTTATGAGGAGAGGCTGAGGGAACTGGGATTGTTTAGTCTCCAGAAGAGAAGAATGAGGGGGGATTTGATAGCAGCCTTCAACTACCTGAAGGGGGGTTCCAAAGAGGATGGAGCTCGGCTGTTCTCAGTGGTGGCAGATGACAGAACAAGGAGCAATGGTCTCAAGTTGCAGTGGGGGAGGTCCAGGTTGGATATCAGGAAAAACTATTTCACTAGGAGGGTGGTGAAACACTGGAATGCGTTACCTAGGGAGGTGGTGGAGTCTCCTTCCTTGGAGGTTTTTAAGGCCCGGCTTGACAAAGCCCTGGCTGGGATGATTTAGCTGGGAATTGGTCCTGCTTTGAGCAGGGGGCTGGACTAGATGACCTCTTGAGGTCCCTTCCAACTCTGATATTCTATGATTCTATGATTGTGATACTTGTTCCCCTCGACCCAATTATCGACTAAGCACTGGATTAGTTACATCACACTGCTTTTATCTCAGTTAGTATGTACACGCCTACATCCATTACAACACCCCCAAAACCCTTATTAAGGGATAGAAACACCCATACTGTTAGTGTACCCACCCCTATCTATTATTCACAGGATTACACATGTCATATAGACATTTTTACCTTGAAAATACAGTTCTTTGCATTAATGTGTTGCTACATATTTCCTTAATCAGCAGTTCTCAGGGGAGGGAGGAAGGGGCCATAAGCCAGGGCTTGTTTATGTAGCTGGGAAAGGAAGGTAGGGGGAGATAACATTTCTTTTACATTCTTTCACACAAAGGACATTCATTCTGACAACTACATTTTTCATGCAGCTGCATCCTTATCAATTCTTACAAGCAACAGGGAAAGGAAAAATATGGCAACTTATTTATTAAGCAAAGAATTACTGCCTGCTTATGCCTTTGTCCCCTAATGCCATGTCAGCACATTAGCAGCTTCACAGCTCTTTTACTTAACCCCAACATATCCCAACAATTATAAGTGATAGCAAACAGATCAAAGGAGATTACTTAGCAAATAACCAAAAACTCAAAGTTAAGCCTAACATACTAGGTGGATAGAATTTGAATTAGCAATTTCTCACCCTGACTGATGATACAAGCAGTCCGCCAAGTTTCCATACACAAGCCAGAAATCCCTTTACGCTGAGACCAGCACTTCCCCCACTTCAGTCATTGTTCCTCAGGTGTTTCCAGGAGTTCTCTTGCGTGGGGAATGAGGCCAAGAGATGATGTCACACCCGACCTTATGTAGCTTTTCCACATGGCGGGAACCCTTTCTTCCAAACTCAGTTCCCAGTTCAATTTGTGGAAAAATAGAGGTAACAAAATGGAGTTCAGTGTCATGTGGTCTGGTCACATGCCCTAGCATGCTGTGCTGAGTCATAGTAGCCATGATTCATAGGCTGCCTGATACCTTCACAGGAAGGCTAAGCTCTTCCACAGTCCATTGTCTTTGTTGATGAGCCATCAGCACTGTCTGGCTTCTTCACTGTTGTACCTGAAAGGCTAGTTGTGGGACCCACAACTGCCTATAAGGCTGCTAACTCCTCCAGGCAACATCGCTCTGTGCAAAAACCTAGGAAATTCACTTACAAAAAACTTTATGAACGCAGGATTTAAGGTTGCCTGGAGCTGTCTGGTGCCCCTCCAGAAGAGAAATGAGCAAAACTCAAACTTGTAATAATCAGGAAGTGCAGAGATACAGTACACTCCAATGTAATCAGCAATGACCCTTTCTTTACTCCTACAACACACCTATGTACACCCAGCCATTTGAGATAGTGCCCATCACTAAAGTACTAGGGAAAATGTCAACCAGGGCACACGATAAAGCACTTTATCTTTGCTAAGATGGAATTTGGTTTTAGGTGAGCTGTGCTGTACAGGAGCTACTGACACCAGTTCTACACTCAGACATTGAGCCTGCTCCCCAGAAACAGCCGCACACTTGGCCAATTGAACACCTCTTCACCCCTTTTTACAACTCTTTCATCCTTACTCACAGAAGTTCCAGCTAACGTTCTACATTCACTTACCCATTGTTAAGCACACAGACTGCTCTCAGATCCCATCTCACAGCTGACCATTCCCATGGCAAACAGTCCCCTGTTTCCTCCTGACAACATGCACAGCTCAGTGCAGAAATGATACAGACTGGAAGCTCAAGGTACACATGCATCTCTCTCCTTTCATCACACACATGGGGGACTCAGACCCAGATCTTCTCATATCACAATCACACCTCCACCAAATTGCTCTAACTAATGCCTCTATCATTCAGTGCAGCTACACCTAACATAGTGAGTGCAGCTGGAGTGCAGGTAGATAACACCCAGTGGGTGTTGCAAGCTTCAGAAGGCAGAGTTAAGGTTGCATTGGCATGTACATTAGCTCTGTATTTCCTAGTTGTCAGAGGTTTGAGTTTTGCTAAATCCGACGCTCTAATTGAATATTCAGTAAATAAGCAGAAAGTGATGGCTCCCCATCCCTACCTGCCATTCACACACGGAGCAAAGTCCTGGGCAAGGCAACTTTCAGAAGCAAAGAGAAGGGGGCAGAGCTTAGAGGTTCTCTGCCAGTCAGGAAGGGGTAGCAGCAAGGGAAGATTGGCAGCTGATAGGAGGAGGAGTGAAGAGGTTTGGGGTATGGTGGGGGGCAGAAGAGGATGGCACTGAGTAATCTGGGGCTGGGCAGCCTCCATAGGGGACACTTGCTTCTTCTGTGTCCTTTCCACACCCTCTTGCGAGTAGAGAATGACCACCCTGTCCCCACCCCCTGGGGCAGCCGTGTCTCAGGACTCTCCAAAGTTGCTCCCACTAATTCTCTTCCCATTTGGGGTATAACTCAGGGCAACAATTTCCCACCAAGATTAACCCAGCTGGCTGCTGGTTGTTCTGGTGCCACAGGGGCCTCTGGTGGGTGAAAGGCAGAACTGCAGCACTTCTCAGGCAGAATGTATCTTCTTCATGCAAAAAAAAAGAAATTCTGTGCTGGACGTGAATTCTGTGCATACCCACTAATGATGTAGCTCCTGTCTGGGAGCTCTGCTGAGGCCAGTGGCATTATGATCAGAAGATGAAACTCTGACACATGAGCAGAGACACATGGGGAAGGGTGGAAGATGAGGTAACATGGAGGCTACCAGGGTTGAACATGGCCCTACAGAGTGTGGGGAGCAAACTCCCTCTCAGCCTCTCCTCTCTCCCACCTCCCAGAGTCAGTAACTCTGATAAATCATTCCCTGAAATCTAAATAGGCCCAGTATGTGAGACAGTGATTAACGCAGGTGCCTTAGGGGCTGCAGCGCCAACCCCCTACCTAGATGAGGGGGATGAAGAATTGCAGTAGAAACGGGTTAGGCTGGGAGAGGGCACAGCTGATGTGGGACTGGGAGTTGAGTTGACCAAGACGCCAGAACTCATGGGGGGTTGGGACAAGAAGTTAACAGGACTGGGTAGAGGCACTTCTGTGTATTTTCTCTGCGTTTACCATCCTGCCATGTATTTAATTTAGAAACTTTTCATTCACATTTAAACACATTGGAGCTAAGCTGTCTTGAGGCATTTCCACTTACAGTGGTACAGTTTTAATTAGGTGTTTAATCAGATGCTAATGCAACACAAAGCAGTCAATAATTGGTGTGCTTTCATTCATTAACTTGACTGTGCTGTACATCTCTTTTAAAAAAAAAAGATGGTGTGAGCGAGTGTCAAAATTTCAGGCATTATAAAATGGAAATTAGGTGTCAGTTCAGTTCTCATGCGTTTATCTCGTAATTTTAATTTCAGTTTTGAATCAGTATTAATACTATGTTGTTTTAACAGCATTAGAGTCTATTTGTATAATTGTTTGTAAGATTTCAGTGGATATTGTGAACCAGCAGTCTTAACCTTTTACTTTGAGATTCCTAAATACAATCCAGAGCACCAAAAAGACAGCAAGCCCTGGCCGGTGACATGCTCCCAAGAGAGCAAACACCTGACGAGCCCTTTTGCCCTAAAAAGTGCTTTTGGCTCTTTAACATTGCTTTATCCACCCCACCAGAAAATGCTATAGGTAACCAGTTAATTACAGCAGACCTTCACTAGGCATAGTTCTACCAGCTATGTGCCAAAATTCAAATGGTTCTGTTTGTTTTATCTTTCATTCACCTTTGCAATTATTAGATCCCATTTAAAAACTGGAACTGAAATAACCAATGCAAGTTAAGAAGAGAGTGGTATAGGTGGGGGTAAAACAATAAAGGGAAAGAACTGACTATGCAAAAAGGAACATCCCAAACTATCAAAGCTGCAGACCCCAGTCCAACTGAATCCACCCCAGCCACGCATATCAAGCTGGGCCCCTGAAAAAACACTCATCCCGTCTGGCAGTGAATGCTGCATGTTCCAGACGGAGCTATGGGGTATGCGTCTTCTCCGCTGACATGCTGCTTTGGTACGGAATGCACCACGGTCACAGGGAGCAGAGACATGGACTCCTACAAAACAAAATCCCAGATACACCTCCAACATCCCATCCCCTCCCCCACCTCCACATGGCCATTCTCAGCCTATTGCTAACAGTTCCTTCCAGCCTTCAGCACTATAAATAAATAAATCATGGAGTTACAAAAATTAGACCCTGCCAGAGAAACCTGATCTCTTTCTGTGAGAAGGTAACTAATTTTTTGGACAAAGGAAATGCAGTAGCTCTCATCTATCTGGATGTCAGTAAGGCATTCCCCACATCGGAAACTATTCATTAAATTGGAGAAGATGGGGATTAATATGAGAACTGAAAGGTTGATAAGGAATTGGTTACAGGGGAGACTACAAGGGGTCATACTGAATGGTGAGTTGTCAGGCTGGAGGGAGGTTACTAGTGGAGTTCCTCTGAGATCAGTCTTGGGACCAATCTTATTCCACATTTTCATTAGTGACCTTGGCACAAAAAGTGGGTGTGAGACACAAAGCTGGGAGGGATTGCCAACATGGAGGAGGACAGGAATATCATCCAAGAAGATCTGCATGACCTTGAAAACTGCAGTAATAGAAAACGGGATGAAAATCAGTAGTGCAAAATTATGCCGTTAGGGACTAACGACAAGAATGTTTGCAATAAGCTGGGGACTTAGCAGTTGGAAGTGACAGAGGAGGAGAAAGACCTAGGTTTATTGGTTGATCACAGGACAATTATGAGCTGCCAATGTGCTGCGGCCGTGAAATACGTGAATGCAGTCCTAGGATGCATCAGGCGAGGTATTTCCAGGAGACACAGGGATGGGTTAATACTGTTATACAAGGCACTGATGAGACCTCATCTGAAATACTGTGGGCAATTCTGGTCTCCCATGTTTAAGAAGGATGAATTCAAAGTGGAACAGATGCAGAGAAGAGCTACTAGAATGATCCGAGGAATGGAAAATCTGCCTTATGAGAGGAGACTCAAAGAGCTTGGCTTGTTTAGCCTAACCAAAAGAAGGCTGAGGGGAGATATGATTGCTCTCTATAAGTACATCAAAGGATAAATACCAGGGAAGGAGAGTAGTTGTTTAGGTTAAGCACCAATGTTGGCACTAGAACAAATGGATATTGATTATCAATAAGTTTTGCCTTGAAATTAGGCAAAGGTTTCTAACCATCTGACTGAAGTTTTGGAACAGCCTCCCAAGGGAAGCATTGGGGGCAAAAAACCTAACTGGCTTCAAAACTGAGCTTGAAGCCTTTATGGAGGGGATGGTAGGATGGGACTGCCCAGGGCCGGCTCTGGCTTTTTGGCTGCCCCAAGCAAAAAAAAAAAAAAAAACCTGCGGCACGGCCAGAGCGCGGGTGCAGGGGGACCAGCTGGGCGGGGGAGGGGAGGGAGCGGGTGGAAGAGAGAGAGAAGGGGGCAGCCAGGGCTACAGCAGGAACGCTGCCACGCGGCCCCTCCCGCTGCGCCGCCTCCTGCCACGAGGGCTCCGCTCCAGTCGGTGGGGAGGGAAGGAGGAGGACTGTCCTGCAGGGCACTCTGGTTCTCCGTGCCGCCGCCCCCTACAGGGCAGCCGGAGCGGAACAACAACAACAACAAAAAAGCGGCTGTGTCGTCCTAGGATTGGGCAGAAAGTCACCTCGAACAATCTGCTGCCCCAAGCACCAGCTTGCTCAGCTGGTGCCGGCCCTGGGACTGCCTACAATGGCATGTAGCCCATCTGCAACTGCTAGCAGCAAATATCTAGAAAGGCTGGTGATTGGACACTAGATGGGGAAGGCTCTGAGTTACTACAGAGAATTCTTTCCCAGGTGTCTGGCTGCTGGGTCTTGCCCACATGCTCAGGGTCCAATTGATTGCCATTTTTTGGGATGGGAAGGAATTTTGCCCAGACTGAGATTGACAGAGACCCTGGGTTTTGTTTTTGGGGGGTTTTTTTTGCATTCCTCTACAACCTGGGGTATGGCATGGGTCATTTGCAGGTTTAAACTAGTGTAAATGGTGAATTTTTTTGTAACTTGAAGTCTGTAAATCATTACTTGACGACTTCATTACTCAGCCAGAGGTTAGGGGTCTGTTACAGGAGTGGGTGGGTGAGGTTCTGTGGCCTGCAATGTGCAGCTCAGACTTGATGATCATGATGGTCCCTTCTGGCCTTAAAGTCTGTGAGTCCATAAACTGTGCTTTGCGTTGCACAGACACTGATGGAGATCAGGTCCCCATTGTGCTGTGCATGGCAGAGAACTTGACTGAGATCAGCACCCCCATTGTGCTGGGCACTGCACAGAGAGAGAGGGACAGTCCTTGCCCCAAAGAGATCACAATCCAAGTAGACAATGGGTAGGAGGAAAACACAGAGGGGCTGTGACTTCCCCAAGGTCACCAAGCAGGTCAGTGACAGAGAGAAGAACAGACCCCGGTAACGCCAGAGCCCCATCACCCGCAGCTTGGAAAGGTCCCCAGACCCCATTGCATTAGGCTGCAGGAAGAGGTGGTTTGTCCATGGATGCACAGGCTGTCTTGGCAGGGCAGCTCAGCTGCGGTCCCTGTACACAGCTGGGGGTGCATCTCCTGGGTCAGGAGAAGTCAGTGTCCAGTCCTGTGGGGCTGTGCTCCTGACTCATACCTCACTGCTGCCCCACCGTTACCAGTTGCACTGATCAGCCAGCCCCAGGCCTCGGTGAGGTCACTGTTCCGCCCCCCACCCCCCGCAAGCCTTCAAACTGGGACATGGTGCACCAGTGCCAATCAGAGTGCACTAGTGTAAATTCTGTCTATATGAAGGGTTTACACCAGTGCCTAAAACACCAGCATGGCAGAGACCTTCAGTACCCAAAACAGCAGTACGGTGGCACTAGAACTAGGATCTATTTCTAGCTCTGTCACCAAGTATCCCTAGACACTCCCAGACTGGTGTACCTCTAATCTGGTCTTAAAAGCCTCCAATGAAGGAATTTCCACAACCTCCCTTGGAAGCCAATGCAGTGCAAACACAGACCAAAAGAACGTTGTACACACATATGCTGGGCTTGCGGTTAAGGGGAGAGGCAAGAATTCAAACAATCTGGGTTCAGTTCCCAGTTTTGACCCAAATTCTCCATGCAAACTTGAGCAAATTACTTCAGCTCTCTGAGCTTGTTCCCCCATCTGTAAAATGGAGAGTAGCCTCCCACCATTTGCCTAATTAGCCTTTGAGCTTTTGGTGGCAAGGACTCTGTCACTGTGGGCATGTCTACACTGCAGTCAGACACCGGCGGCTGGCCCGTGCCCGCTGACTTGGGCTCACACGGCTCAGGCTGTGGGACTGTTTAATTGTGGTGTAGATGACCCCGCTTGGGCTGCAGCCCAAGATCTGGCACCCTCCCACCTCACAGGGTGCTACAGCCCAGCTCCAGCTGAGCCCAGACATCTACACTGCAATTAAACAGCCCCTTCGCCTGAGCCCTGTGAGCCTGAGTCAGCTGCCATGGGCCAGCTGTGGGTTTTTAATGGCAGGGTAGAGATACCCTTGGTGTCTGTTCAGCACCAGTCACAATGGGGACTCTGATTGTGGTCAGTGTCTGTGCATAGCCCTGCACAACAGGGGGCCTGACCTCAGTCGGGGGCTCTGCAACTCCCGGCATTACAGGATCCCTGATTTTGTTTGGGGTCCCTGCAGCATCTGGCAAAATGTGGGGGCAGGATCTCCGTCAGGGTCTCTGCAGTGCCCAGTAGAGTGGTGGGGCGTGATGTTGGTTGGGGTCAGTGCAGGGCCAGGCCTGACGGGGACACGGATCTCAGTCGGGGTCTCTGAAGTGCCCAGCACAATGGAGGCAGCAATCTGGGCTGCAGTCGTGCGCTGCCCGGCACAAGGGGGGCCGTGATCTCGGTCCAGCTCTCAGTTTTACCCAGCACAACAGTGGGGTCTGATCTCACTCGGGGTCTCTGCAGCGCCTGGCAGAACAGGGCCCAGATCTCACTCGGGGTCTCTGCAGCGCCGGGCAGAACAGGGCCCAGATCTCACTCGGGGTCTCTGCAGCGCCGGGCAGAACAGGGCCCAGATCTCACTCGGGGTCTCTGCAGCGCCGGGCAGAACAGGGCCCAGATCTCACTCGGGGTCTCTGCAGCGCCTGGCACAATGGGAGCCGAATTTCACTTTGTGTTGATGCAGGGCCTGGCACAACAGTGGCCCAGAGCTCAGTCAGGGTCACTGTAGCCCCCAGCACAACAAGGTCCCTGCTCTCTGTAGGGGTCTGTGCAGTTCCTGGCACAATGAATGCCCCAAACTTGGTCAGGGTTTGTGCAGTGCCCGGCACACTGGGGGACCTGATCTCAGGCAAGACCTGAGCCACGCTCGGTATGATAAGAACCCTGATCTCAGTCAGACACCTGGAGAGAAAAGTGGGAAGATTTTCAAGAATTTGATATCAGTAGTTCAGAACAGAGGAGAAAATGGGTCACAAACTAAATATTTGCCAATATAAGAGAGAAGCACCAACATCTGGGGAGATTTTATGTCACCATTCCACAGTTCAAGAGAAAAGAGGCAAAAAAAGAGGGGATTATACAGCTGATATTCAATCAACAACAGAATGGGATGGATTCTTCTTGCCTCACATTCACATGGCCGGCAGGGAGCCCTGGGTGATGTCGCTTTCACAGGGGAAAGGAGTGGGGCTGGAGTCAGAAGATCACTGGCTGTGGGGTCTGGAAATGTGACTAGCAGGCGGTGGGAGGCTGTGGGGGGCAGAAGCTGCTGGGTTGGGCAGGGTGGGGGAGGGGGGAAGTAGCTGGGACTGGGAAACCTGGGGCTGGGCCCTCTCTATGGCGGACACTTTCTCCTCCCCTCCCTGGCCTTTCCATGCCCTGTTGCCAGCAGAGAGTGGTCCCCCCAGCCCAGTGGTATCCCTGACTCAGGGCTCTCCCAGCCTCTGCCCATTAACCCTCTTCCCAGTTCAGAAATCACTCAGGGGAACCATTTCCCACCTAAACAAGGACAAATCACTGTAGGTAAAAATGGGGGGAAACACCCCAAACCTGAGATTTGAATTGGGCATTGGCGAAGTGGAGAGAAAATGGGGCACAATCGGGGGAGGGGAACAGAGACCTTCTCAGGGATTTGAGGGAAAAGGGAGGGTCACCCTGGATGTTGCTCGTTGCTCTCTAGAGAGAAAGGGGGCAGGGCTGGAGAGGATGGGGGGTCCCCACGGGAAGGGGCAGCGGTAAATCCGAGGGGATCTCAACCCCCCTTCCTCTCCCCGCTCCTCGGGGGGTCACCTGCTCTTCTCCTTCCCCCCCCCTCCTCCGTCCAGGCTGCACAGACATGTATCCATCCGCCACTTTCCCAGGTCTCCGCCCCCCGGCAGCCCCCGTCCAGCCCCACGCCGGGACCCCAGTGGGGGCTGGTCCCCGCCCCCCGGGATCTCCCGTGGGGCCCCAGGGCAGAGCCTGGCCGGGCCCGGGGGCGTTGGGATCCTGCGGGGACAGCAGCTCCGAGCCCCCCGCGGGCGCTGCCCCCAGGGAGCAGATCCCGGCGCTGCGAGATGCCGGGTCCCCGCCTTGGACACGGGGGTAGAGTCACCGCCTGGCCCCGCCCCCGGGGCTCGCTCCGGTACCTGGAGGCTGCAGCTACCCACGTGCCCCGATGCTCTGGGAAATGCAGCCTCTGCGCATGTGGGATTCTGCCCCGCCCCCGCGATTTGCGCATGCCCAGAGCCGGGAAACACGGGGCGGGGTCCCATCTGTCCCTGCCCCAGCCTCTGTGGGCGGGTCAGAGACAAGCGCTCGAGCGGCACAAAAGTCTTCTCCGGCTCCGGCAGAGGCTCCAACGGCCCCGCACGAGCCAGGCAGAGCCGCAGCGCCCCGCCCGCGTTCGCAGCCCGGCTCGTCCTCCCCCCACCTAACGTCACTTCCGCTCCCGGGAGACTCAGGAACTACATCTCCCAGCCTGCCCCGGGGGCGGCCTCCGCCCTCTGCAGCCGAGGTAAGGGAGGGCCCCGAGACCAGGCTGACCGTTTCCTTATCTCCTCTCCCCTCGGAAAGACCCCGCCCCCAGCCGGCGCCTCTGAGACCCGCCCCCCCGGGAATAGCGGCCCCGCCCGAAGCCCTCGGCCCCTCCCCGCTTCTCAGGCGAACTCTCGTGTCCCGGGTGCTGCGCTGCGGGGGGAGCCGGGGCTGCTCGCGGGGCGCGGAGAGCCTCAGCCCCGGGGTCTTTGGCCCGGCTGCACCCCCGGGGTGTGAGCGCCGCGCGCCCCTGTCCCTGCCCGGCGCGCAGAGTCCCCCGTGTGCCATGACTGGCTGCGGGGGTTCAGTGTGTACTGACCGCGCTGGTGCTTTTTCTGTGGCCTGTTGTAAAACTAGGGCCACATCTGGATGAGTTGATGGACCCCCCGGAAGACCCCTGTGCACCCCCAGGTGTTCGTGTCCCCCTGGTTGAGAACCACTGATGTAGGGAGACCAGGCTCACCCGCCATCCCGGCTTCCAGCACCGCACCCTGGGCGGCTGGTTCGGCTTTGCTCACCTTGCATCAGCCTCAACTCAGCTTCACTGGGTCACCACCTCCGACCATGGCCCCGTGGGCAGGAGTCAGACACAGGGAGTCTCCTCTCAGGGCTAAAAGCAGCAACTGCTCCATGAAGGGTCGGTGCTGATGAAGCAATTATTGACACTTTCCCTAGTCTCCTTTTCAGATTTTGCCCCATTTGCTCTCTAATTCTCCAATGTTCATTTAACAGTCTCAGGTTTGGGATATTTTCCCACTCGTTTGACCTGCGGCCAATTTTCTTTCTTTCTTTGGGAAATTGTCCTCAATCATTCCCCAAATGAGAAGGGGCTTAATGGGTGCAGCTTGCAGAGTCCTGAGACACAGCTGCCTCTGGGGTGGGATGGGGTGACCATTCTCTGCCAGAAATAAGGCAAGGAAGGGGACAGGAGGAAAAAGTCCCCACTGGAGACCGTCCAGCCCAAGGTTACACAGTCCTGGCTACTGCTACCCCCAACTGCCCAATGCAGCTCTCCGCAGCTGCCAGTCAGCTGCCCGCCCCTGCTGCTGCCTCCTCCCCACTGACAGGGACTTTTCCTGCTCCATACTCCCCTCACATACCCTCTTAAACCACCTGCCCAAAGGGCTCCCTGCTGCCCATGTGAAGGGTGTGTGTGTGTGTGGGAAATTATTACTGTCTGTTTATGGAACTTCCATATACAATCCTGTCAAACTGTCCAACTCCTCTCACTTACTTAGTATAAAATCCCTTCAGAACCAGGTGCTTTTCTCTCATTATCAAATATTTCTTTTTTAGACCTATTTCTTCCCCAGTTCTCAAAGATGGATCTAAAATATCCTATGTGCAGTGCTGTAGCCATGGTGGTCCCAGGATAGTGGAGGCTGCCCCCTTGATTTATACACATATGTTCCGTGTTATTCCCCATCCCATTCCTTATGAATCTGAACATGTTCACTTTTTTGCTGGCAGCTGTGCACTGAGTGGCGCTTTTCATTGATCTGTCTACAGCTACGTGCAGATCCCTTTCTTTAGTTGTGTAGCCGATATGTTCTGCTGACACTGCTAGGTGTAATGCATGTTCAGTGGGGGTTTCTCCCCTACTAATGTTGGGGTGTCCTTCTCCTATAGGTTAGTATATTAATGATCTCATCTTGGTGTCATGTGTGTCACATAACTCTATATGCATCCGAAGAAGTGGGCTGTAGTCCACGAAAGCTTATGCTCTAATAAATTTGTTAGTCTCTAAGGTGCCACAAGTACCCCCGTTCTTTTTGCGGATACAGACTAACACGGCTGCTACTCTGAAACCTAACAATATGAAATTCACTCTCATTTTACCTCTTTACCTACTATTAACTATCAATATGAAATTCCTCACATTTTTCCACTTTCCTTTCTAATTTGTGAAAATTGATAACAAATTCTCCAGATTTCCACCCTTTCCTCTTTAATGACTTAACATGGATATCAGCTGTCAGATTTTGTCATGTAATTATCAAATGTCTGTTAAAAAGCATCTTGTGTTTGGAGACAATCCCATGTTTAGTTGCAGCAAGTTGTGTTTTGGAGAGAATTTGTTGCCTTGGTCATTCTCCATCCTGGCAGTTGCAGGGAGTTAAATGGTCAACTTTCCCCTCTCGTTTGAGACTCATTTCTTTCCCCCTTATCTTCATTAAAATGTTTGGTGATGAAAGTGACTTGCCCCATATTTAATATACATCAAAGCCAGAGGCCTCTCCCTGTTTGGGGGAACGGTGTCACCCAGCTGCTCACAGGACAGTTAGCTGGACCCTTTTCTTCTCCTCCGGGGCACAGGACGAGGGCTCAGTCTGTGCCTGGCTCCTTGCTGCCCAGGCTGCACTCAGAGTGGCTGAGAATCTCCATGCTACTGTATTAGTCCCTCACCATGTTCACCAGCAGTATCTCAAACCCCCATGACAAATGGTCTCCATGAGGGGTTGCTTCGCCCAGTGCTGAGATATAGTCGTGTCTGGAGTGTGTCCCTATTGGCCATTATCTGCCAGTCACCGGGCATGGAAGTTTCTTAAAAAATGTAGCTCCTCCATGCCATCCATTCTCCTGTTAAAGAAGCATCATCCAGGGCTCCCCACACCTGTGTGAATGGCTGGCAGGGGCTGCTGATAACACTCTATCCATTTATCGATACAAAATCCTGACAGCAAGGTGAGCTACTCTCCCCATTTTCAAAACTGGAGGAACTTCAGGTTTTGGAGGGAAAACTGTTGCTGTGAATCCTTCTCAGAAGAAGGGGCAGAGGGGGTGAGGGAGGAGGAAAGGACTCTGGCCGTCTTCCCTCCTGAGCCATGTTTCTGGTCTCACTGAGATGAGTGTTACTCAAGAGACACTTCAAGGAAGAACATGAAGTGACTCCAGATTAACATGGGGGCAAATAAAATCAGGATATGTCCCTGTGGCGAGGGGGAGGGGCTGTGTGTGTTTCAGTTGTTGCTAACGGGGGAAAGCCAATGTCTGACTGTGTCTCTCTCTCTTCTCAGGAGATTGGGGTTGAGCTTCCTGGGTCAGACGCTGCTGCCTGCATTGTGATCTGGGAGCCCAGACTGAGCAGCTGCTGCTCCCCTGGTGGGGTGGGGGCTTGGGAGTGACTTGGAGTGAAGCTTCCTCTGTGCCCAGGCAAGGTGAGGACTTTCTCCAGCTGTAATTAGCTCCGTGGGCCAGCCCTAGGCTCTGCCCACACCAATATCTGAGCCAGATACTCCAGGTGATTGATAGAGCCCTCAGGGAAGGTGCTGGGGATGGGCATGAAACTGACTGTGCACAAATAGCCCCTCCTCACCCCACAGCTCTCCTCCCCTTAGCAATTGCAGGAGCTGATCCAGCCATAGGAGAGCGAACACCCAGGAATGGCTGTCTGTCCGCCAGAGGGGGAGGGAGAGGAGATAGGAAACACAAGGAGAAAAGGGAGAGAAAGATTAATAGGGGCAGTGGGAGAAATAATTGGGGGGGAGAGATTCCCAGATCTCTAACCTGCCCCCACACACTTACTGTAGCATCCATGTGCAGATTCACTTTCCAGTGAACAAGGTGAGGTGCAGGGAGAGGAAAGGTCAATTCCTGACTCTCCCTGTGCCTGGGCTGTGGGAGTGTGCTGCCATGTCAGGGGACCATGTTAGGGGAAATCTCCCAAGTCACTCCTTTTGTTTTGCTCTTGTCTCGTATTTCGTTCCCAGACTTTGTCACTGGGAGGGTTTCAAAATGTCACAGTTGTTTAGTGCTAGTGGGGTGGGCCGGGTCAGTGGAGTAATAAAATGATCGAACATTTCCTCAGAATAGAATAGTAGAACTGTAGAGCTGGAATGAACAATGAGAGGTCATCTAGTCCACCCCCAACACTGAGGTGTTTGTCCAACCTGTCCTTAAAAATCTCCAATGATGGCGATTCCATAACATCCTTTGGTAACCTATTCCAGTACTGAACTAACCTTTGTCACAACTGAGTCACATGGATGGCTCAGATTCAATTTGTGATCCACTATAACCCCCCAAAACAACAAGGAGTCTGGTGGCACCTTAAAGACTAACAGATTTATTTGGGCATAAGCTTTCGTGAGTTAAAACCTCACTTCTTCGGATGCATAGAAGAAGTGAGGTTTTAACTCATGAAAGCTTATGCCCAAATAAATCTGTTAGTCTTTAAGGTGCCACCAGACTCCTTGTTGTTTTTGTAGATACAGACTAACACGGCTACCCCCTGATACTTATAACCCCCAGATCTTTTGAGTAGTATTGCCCCCTAGCCACTTAGTCCCCCGTTTGTAGTTGTGCATTGGATTTTCCTTCCCTAAAATGTAGTACTTTGCAGGTTGGATACAAATCAAACAATTGGAATTTTTTGATAAAATGCTTTTTTAGGAAAAAACTATTTAAAGATAGATACCTTTATAGCTCAGAGATCTCATCATGGAATAGGGATTATAAATTCTAATTCTATAGTATGAGACAATATATTCATGTAATGTTTAAGAAAAGTTTTGTAAATGAGTTCCATTAGTTCATGGATTTAGGGACCCAATCTTATGGGGTTTCAGGGACTTCTGTTTCGATTATTGAGGTTAATCTTTCTATCTACCCAATGGGGCTCAGTGCTCAGTCTAAAAGATACCATCAGAGATGGTTAGTTTTGCAATTCTCAAACTGTGGATTTGTGTCTCCAGAGATAACGTGCTTGTTAACAGCAAAAATGTTTTAAAATAAATAATATATAGAGGTGAGAAATAACACACCTCAACCTTATTGTCCCTCTGCAAATTTGTGTACACAGAGTCAATCCCTTACCTCACTCTAAAAGTGCAAAGTTTTAAAAAGTTCAATGAATAGAAGATTGTTGGGGGCGGAATAGATCTGGACAAAGAGAAGAAGTCTGGAGATAAATGTGAGAAGGGAGGGACGGATAGTAGAAACAAAAGTGAAACTATTCAAGCAGCATATTCCAGAAGTCTTGAGGTCTTTCTGACTGTAGCCTTCATTGATTTGAGATCTACCATACCGTTTTCTCACTAGCAGGAAAAACCTATAATGGCAGCAGGCCATAAAAGAGACCCAGTTTGGGAATATTTTAATGAAGTTCCTCTACCTGTGGGTAAGGCAGGCATGAGTGCAAAATGCAAACAGTGCAACAAAGAAATGCAAGGCCTGATTGCCTGAATGAAACAACATAATGAGAAGTGTTCCTTCTCAGGAGGAAGCTGTGTTGAAGATGCCATAGGATCTTCGCTATCTTGAGAACCCCTTCATGCACAGGCAGGGTGACCAGGGGGGCGTAGAGGTCAAGAGGATATTGAAAAGGGTTCCCCCTCCTACTCCGCCATCTCCTTCACTTCCAGCCCCAAGTTCTCGGCCACGTGTCAAAGTAGCGCTTGATGCTTCCTAAAGTCATCCAGTGGGCTAGCCCTCAAAGGTCCCGCGACCGTTTTGTCTGGGCTGTGGGAGGTCCTGTGGTGTCGATTGGCACCGGGGATGGAGGCAAAAGGGTGGGCCTGGGTTGTGTCTGTGACCAACAAGAAGGACAAACAAGGTCACACCTCCTCAACTCCCAAGAACAAAGAGGACAAATTTGGGAGAAAAGTTTATTCTACCACCAGCTTACAATTTCAGGTGGCAAACCATCAGTCCCTGTTGGGCAGATATAACTTTAACCTCTGGGACGGTCTCAAAAAGTTCCAGGAATCCCTCCCACAAAGTCTAGCCCAAGAGTTTGGCACCCTGGTGGAAGAGGGTACCGCGGCGGCCAGATGCTCCCTGTAGATGGCATGAGATGCGGCAGACTCGGCGGCTCGGGTGGTCGCATCAGTGGTTGTTATGTAGTTCCTAGCTCCAAATGGTGGGCTTCTCTCAGGAGATGCAGGCTTCAATTCAAGACCTCCCCTTCGACGGGGTTGGTCTTTTCTCCAAGCAGATGGACGCCAGGCTGCGCGGGTTGAAGGACACTAGAGCTACCCTTCGCTCGTTGGGCATGCACACGCCACAGTCTGCTAGAAAGCACATCTGGCCACCCTGGCCGCCAAGACTCTAGCAACCCCATCAGGGCTCTGCAATATGAAGGAATGCTAGTTTTAGTTGTCGATGCCCTTCTTTCTCCTGCTCACCTGTGCAACCTGAACCCGCCAAACATCTAGGGGGCCAAAAGTGCTCATTTTGAGGGTGTGCCCGAAAGCGACGCCCCAGTCAGTCACCTGGATCCTTCCCGCCTTTTCCTCAACCGCCTCTCTCCGTACCATTCGACCTGGTCACAAGTTACGTTGGACCGCTGGGTCCTGGACATAATAGCTCGGGGCTATACCCTGCAATTTTTGCCGCCCCTCCCTCCCACTTCCCTGTCCCTTTTCAGGGACCCTTCTCATGAGAAACTCCTCATTCAGGAGGTCGAAAAGCTCCTGGACTTGGCGACTGTGGAGGAAGTTCCTTGGGAAATATAAGGAAGAGGATTCTACTCCTGCTACTTCCTAATCCAGAAGGCTAAAGGGGACCTAAGACCCATCCTGGACCTGCATGACCTCAACAAGTCTCTCAAGAAGTTGAAGTTTCGCATGGTCTCTCTGGCCTTCATCATCCCTTCCCTGGATCTGGGAGACTGGTATGCCACTCTCGACTTAAAGGATGCTTACTTTGATGTCTACATATTCCTGGGACACAGGCGTTTCCTGTGTTTCATGGTAGCCGGGCACCACTTCCAGTTCACAGCACTGCCCTTTGGCCTGTCCTCGGCTCCCAGAGTGTTCACAAAATGTGTGACACCAGTGGCAGCTTACCTGACATGTTGAGGAGTCCAGATCTTCCCGTAACTCGACGACTGGTTCATCAAGGGCAGGTCTCCAGGGCAGGTGCAAAGGAGCCCTGATCTGGTGTGCTCCACCTGCAATGACCTGGGCCTGCTAATAAACACAGAAAAGTCCACATTGATGCCAGTCCAATGCATAGAATTTATTGGAGCGGTTCTCAACGACTCACGGGCTAGGGCCTGCTTTCCGGAGGTGCATTTTTGGGCCATGTTGGACCTGATCTCCCACATAAAGAGTCACCTGCTCACCACAGCCTGCATGTGCCTGCGACTTCATCTATGGCCTCTGCAAGCATGGCTGGCCTTGGTCTATATCCCCAGCAGGCACGCCCTGGACCAAGTCGTCACGGTGCCGAGCCACATCCTCTCGTCCCTGGACTGGTGGCTGGATCCCAAGTCAGTGCTACAAGGAGTTCCCTTCATGACCCCATCTCCGCCACTCACCCTGGTCTTGGACATGCAGGTCCTGACAGACAATACCGCCGCAATGCATTACATCAACAGACAGGGCCGTGCCAGGTCTTCAGCCCTTTGTTGGGAGGCGCTCAGCCTCTGGGACTTTTGTGTGCAGCATGCCATTCATCTGGTAGCCACCCACCTGCCTGGAACCAAGAACATCCTGGCAGATCACCTCAGCAGGACCTTCTCGTCTCACCATGAATGGTCACTCCATCTGGAGGTGGAAAACCTGGCGACGCTGCACCTGACAACTTGACTTCTGTGTGGCTAAGTATGGATGAATGGCAGTGCTTCGATGGTGTCCAGCAGGTCCTGCTGGGCAGCAGGAAACCCTCCACCATGGCTACCTGTAGCGAGGCAGTGTGGCTCCCCGCCACCCCGGAGGGGGAAGAGCCCATCTGGAGGCTGGAGTGGGCGGAGCTAGGGAGCTCAGAGGGTCAGGCGGCAACCCGGAAGTATAAAGGCTCGCCCTCAGAACTCAGTCAAGGCCCAGCCGCCGGAGAGACCAGACGTCTCCAGCCTAGCTCGTGGCTGGGAAAACTCTGCGGCCCAAGGCGGCCGCCAGGAGCTGCCGGGCCTGCCCTGCGGCCGCTTTCCGGAGGAGCTGCCAGGCTTGCCGATCAATCCCAGCCCTGAAGAACCCATGGTCCTGGATCCCCCAGAGGCCGACACCAGGACCCAGGTAGGCCCTGAGGGGGAGTGTGGAAGTAGCCCGGGGGCAGCCGACCCCAGTCTGGCTGCAGCACTGCCAGAGCCTATATCGGTGTGTTGCGGCCAGGATCCCCACTGACAGCAGCGGGTCTTCTGCCGCTGCTAGGGCCCCGGGCTGGGACGCAGTGGAGTGGGAGGGCCTGCGTCCCCCCTGCCACCCAACTTATGGGTGGCAGACCCCCCCTCTCCCTGACCTGAGGAGGCTGGGACCTGTTGTTACTGCTCAGCCCTGACTGAGGGCCTGAGCTCCTGGCTCAGCGTTTGCTGCCCCGCTCTGACTTAGGGCCTGGGCTTAATCCTTTTCTACTTGTGGCTCAGTCCTGACTGAGCCCTGACTCAGTGTTGTTGCCCCGCCCTGAGCCAGGGCCGGGTTTACCGTGTTGCTTCCAGTTACAGCAAGGGCTGCTGAGGGAGACCCCACAGCCAGATGAATCCCCCCCAAGCTCAATGGGGCCTAGTGAGCCGGTGTGGCTCCCTGCCACCCTGGAGAGGGTTGAGCCCTGGCAAACCCTTGTACACTACCTCTATTGCAAAGTGGAAGTAGTTCACGTGTTGGGCCTCTGATTGACACATTTGCACTGAAGAGGCCCTGCTGCAGCACATCCTGGACTTTTGTTTCAGCTTAAGCTCCAGGGCCTGTCACTATCTTTCTTCAGGGTACACCCGGCGGCCATTTTGTCATTCCATCCTCCGTTTCAAGGCAGGACCTGGGGATTACAGTGGATGAGAAGCTGGATATGAGTCAGCAGTGTGCCCTTGTTGCCAAGAAGGTTAACGGCATATTGGGCTGCATTAGTAGGAGCATTGCCAGCAGATCAAGGGAAGTATTGATTCCCCTCTATTCGGCACTGATGAGGCCATATCTGGAGCATTGTGTCCAGTTTTGGGCCCCCCACTACAGAAAGGAGGTGGACAAATTGGAGAGAGTCCAGCAGAGGGCAACGAAAATTATTAGGGTGCTGAGACACATGACTTACGAGGAGAGGCTGAGGGAACTGGGATTGTTCAGTCTGCAGAAGAGAAGAGTGAGAGGGGTTTGGTAGCAGCCTTCAACTACCTGAAGGGGGGTTCCAAAGAGGATGGAGCTCGGCTGTTCTCAGTGGTGGCAGATGACTGAACAAGAAGCAATGGTCTCGAGTTGCAGTGAGGGAGGTCTAGGTTGGATATTAGGAAACACTATTTCACTACGAAGATGATGAAGCACTGGAATGGGTTACCTAGGGAAGTGGTGGAATCGCCATCCGTAGAGGTTTTTAAGGCCTAGCTTGACACAGCATTGGCTGGGATGATTTAGTTGGTGTTTGGACTAAATTACCTCCTGAAGTCTCTTCCAACCCTTAAAAAAAAAAAGTCTTCACCCATTCCATGATGGCGTGCGGTTCTTGAAAGGTCTGGAGCACCTCTACCCTCATGTCTGGGACCTTGCTCCCCTCGGGATGTGACTCTTCTGCTGTCAAGGCTCATGGGTCCCAGCTTTGAACCCTTTGCTTCTTGCTCCCTCCTGCTTCTCTCCTGGAAGATCTCCTTCTTGGTTGCTATAACTTTGGCTCATAGGGTGTCCAACATCAGGGCACTCACATCAGAGCCGCCTTATACGGTCTTCTATAAGGACAAGATCCATCTGCATCTGCACCTGGCTTTTCTGCCCAAGCTCGTCTCCCAGTTTCATACTGGTCAAGACATATATTTACTGGTCTTTTGTCCAAAGCCTCATGGAATGGATGAGGAATGCAGGCTGCATATCCTGGACGTCAGACGGGAGCTGGCCTTGTACATGGATAGAATGAAGATGTTCTGAACGTCAATGCAGTTGTTCATTTCTGTCGCAGATGAAGGGTTGCCCAGTGTCTGCCCGGAGAATCTCATCTTGGATCACGGCCTGCATCCACTACTCTTATGAACTGGTGAAGATGCCCCTGCCGACTAGCATGATGGGTCATTCCACTAGGGCGCAGGAATCATCAGCAGCCTTCCTGGCGCATGTGCCGATCCAAGAAATCTGTCTGGCTACAACCTGGTGAGATAATGCGATGTTTATTGGGGTTAGTTTCCAAGCAAGTATATTCCAAAGCCCTTCACACCAGTCGGGCTTATCTCTTTACTCCGATAGAGTCTGTTCCCCAGTGTTCCGTTCCCAACTCTGACACCGCAGAGCTTTTATCCTGCAACCCTCTTCCCAGCTCTGATGCCGCAGAGCCTTGCCTGTGTCCCAGTTCCCTTAACAAACATGATTCCAATTTCCCTTACCCCTCCTGTTTGACCCCAGTTTATATAGTAATATTCTCAGCTATACCTTAACCCATCATTATACTGAAATTTAACTAACCAATCCTAACATATTGTGACATAATTCCCTAACCAATTATATCCCACTACCCTAATTAACTTACACTTAGCAAAATTAATTATACAGCAGACAGAAACAATTAAAGAACCAGACAGATTAACAATAGAAAAGGGGGAGACCATAAAGATAAAACAATATAGAAATGAGGGTTTCACAACCAGAACCATTGATAAGTGATTTCTTGCCAGACATGATGCTATCAAACTAAGTTTTCTTTAACGGTCTTAAGATCTGTTTCTTTATCTGGTGGTGATGGGCACTGTCAGGACGGGATCGTCTTCCTAACAGCCCAATACCCCCTTATTTTAGTGTGACTGGTTTGGGATGTGATGATGTGAGCATATGCTTCCCAGCTTGTGGCTGCCCCTGCTGCTTAGCCAAAGAACAAGGCCTCAGACTATCCTAGTGAGACAAGGCCCATACACAGGCAGACTGTGATTTTGATTCTTTGTTTTTATACCCCTGTAACTAGCTAAGTGATAAAAATACACCTAAGTTCTTAAAGTATAGGCTTTACGGACAGGCCTGAATATCTCTATTCTAACAGTGGGTTCTACCCCTTCCCCCATTCTGTGTCTGTCTTGTCTATTTAGATTGTAAATTCTTCAGGGCATGGGCCATCTACTATTCTCTGTTTGTACTTTGCCTACCACAATGGGGACCCAGTGTTAGTTGGTCCTTAGGCACTAAGGTAATTAATATGATTTACATTAATAACTCTCCTGCCACTTTGAGCCAAGGAAGCTGGTCTTGGGATCTTACTGCTTAAAAATGAGCTGGGGTTAAAACCATGGAATATTCTTTGTGACAAGTATCCCACAAATGCCATGGACCTCCTCCCTTGTTTTCTTTGCCTTGAGTAGTGTTTCCAGTTTCCAAACCTGGTGCGATCTTGCAGCTGGAACAAGGGGAAGAGCTGTGGATCCCAGACCTCCAGAGTTCTGAGAAAGAAGTGCTCCCGAGAGCTGCCTGCACAGGTAGGGAATTGGTTACACCAACTCAAAATCTGTCCGTGAATACAGGAAACATTTGGGATGACCTACAAAGACCTTGTGAGCTCTCCAAATTCAGGATTGTTCCCTGCAGATGTGGAATCATGAGGCAGATGTCACTCAGGGCTTCCCTCGTATTCTGACTGACAACTGGCAGCAGGTCCCTCCCCGATCTCGCTTTCCCCTGAGTGTTCTGGTGAGATGTGGACCCAAAACTGATCCCTTCCTCTCTCCTCTGGGGAAGGTTTTGGGGAAAATCAGCTCCTGATAGGTTTGATTTCTCCCGCATATATTTTGGTTTCTTCATCCTTTTTTCCGTTCTTCTCTCTGAGATTTCCTTTCTTTCCGGCACAGGCAGTGACCTATGTCTGGATTCTTTCTGTCTCCCATCAGGTGTTGGGATGATGAGTGAGAATGAGGAGGAGAAACCCCAGCAGGAAGATGCTGAGCAAGTAGAACCACATGGGACGTTATCAGGAAGATCCAAAGGGAATGTTTCCAGGAGTTGTGCACTCCCAGAAAAAGCAAAAGCCTGTGAGACTCAGCAGATGCCAGAAGAAAACTTGAGGATCCACTCAGACCTTATTACACATGAGAGAATCAACTTGGAAGAGCCACGCTACACATGCCATGAGTGTGGGAAAAGCTTCAATGGGAGCTCTCACCTTCTCAGACATCAGGGAATCCACAGAGGAGAGAAGCCCTACACATGTTCTGAGTGCGGGAATAGCTTCAGTCAGAACTATACCCTTATCAGACATTGGAGAACCCACACTGGAGAGAAACCTTACATGTGCTCTGAGTGTGGGAAAAGCTTCAATCAGAGCTCAAACCTTATCAGACATAGGAAAATACACACAGGTGAGAAACCTTATGAATGCTCTGAGTGTGGGAAACACTTCATTCATAGTTCAGCCCTCATCTCACATCAGAAAATCCACACAGGAGAGACACCCTACATATGCTCTGAGTGTGGGAAAAGCTTTAATAATAGCTCTGACCTGATCACACATCGTAGAATCCACACAGGAGAGAAACCCTACTCGTGCGCTGAGTGCGGGAAAAGCTTCAATCAGAGCTCAATCCTTACTAGACATCAGAAAATCCACATGAGAGAGAACTGTAATAAATGCCTTGACTAGGGCTGGCCAAAGATTTTTTCTTTAAAAAAAAATCACATTTGCTGACTCCCACAGAGTGATCCTTGCACCATCTTCACCGTGGTCACTCAGCTCCCCCAGATGAGTTGCCTGCTTCTGCCTTTTGCAGCTCACCTTCTTTGGAGTCAGTCCTGTGATCTTTACTGTCAACTCCTTTCCTTTTGAGTCGTAGGAGTGTGTGTCCCTCCAGCCAGGAATGTTCATCAGCTCCAGGTGGGAGCGAGAGTTTTGATCCCAACAAGCTACACTGAGGCAAAAACTACCTGTGCCTTACATCCACTAGGACTGTACATGGCGCTGGCTACTCAAGTTAGTGATGTTGGTGTAAAAAGACAATTATAGTTGTAGTGCAGATGCAGCCCATGTGCAGTGGTTGCATTAGCTTTCCCCTTGACCTGACCTAAACTCCATCACTTTTTCTAGTTTAAACAAACCCTCAGCATCACGGTTATACTGTTCCCGCATTTCAAAGCAATAGTTAGTAATCGGTGACAATGAAATTAAACATGAAGTTAATTAGTGGAATGTAAGAGGCTGATTCTGTGATAACTTCCAGTGTTACAATATGATTCAGGTTTTCTTCAAGTTCTCTCCCTGCCCCCTCCTACTCTATCGAAATGGTGGCTAATCCTGAAATTAAAACCTCACTCCAAAGGAATTAGAACGGGGGAATATGTGAGAGAAATAGCATGTACAAGAATAGAGACCCAGTACGGGCTGTAATTATTTCTATTTAAAATTGAATTTATTTTGATAAATTTTAAAATAAATCTTCTGTTAAGAGGAAAATTACTTGAGACAAGTTGTGTAACCTTTTACCCATCCCCTACAGTTCTGATGTGTTTTTGTTTGTTTCTCCTCCGGTGGTTACTTTTTAATAAAAGAATTGTTTTGTTTGAAAGCAATCTTCTTTCCATTAATTGAAAGCAAACAGAGCCCTGCAAAGCAACAGGCAATTTTCTTAAGCCTTCATAGTGCATCATCTGCACCAATCACAATCACCTCCTAGCATTACAAGCACTGCACTGCTGTACATAGCAACAAATATTAGTGGCTTTCAGCTTCAAATTGCTGCCTCAAGGTATCCCTGATCCTTATGGCCCTTCGCTCCGCCCCTTTAACAGCCCTGGTCTCTGGCTTTTCAAATTCAGCCTCCAGGTGCTAAGCTTCAGTGGTCCAGCCCTGAATGAAGCTTTCACCCTTCCCTTCACAAATAAATGGCCAAAAGCACACTCAGCAGTCATTCTGCACTTGCTCAGCCCGTTGTTGAACTGCTCCCTGCTATTGTCAAGGTGCCCCATGTATGGCTTCATAAGTCACGGCACTAAGGGGTAGGCAGGGTCTCTCAGGGTTACAATGGGCATTTTGACTTCTCCTACAGTGATCTTCTGATCCAGAAAGAAAGTCTCTGCTTCCAGCTTCTTGAACAGGCCAGTGTTCTGAAAGATGCACCTTACCAGGCCAGCCTGCATTAATGTCCATGAAATGCCCACAGTGATCCACACGTGCCCGGAGAACCATAGAGAAGTATCCTTCTGATTAATGTACGCCGTGACTAGGTGGTCTGGTTCCAGAACTGGAATATGTGTGCCATCTATCGCCCACTGCAGTTAGGGAAGCCCATTTGTGCAAAGCCATCCACAATGTCGCACACGTTGCCCAGAGTCACAGTCTTTCTGAGCAGGATGCAATTAATGGCCCTGCACACATGTCCAACGGTTGACTTTCCCACCTCAAACTGATTAGCGACCGATTGGTAGCAGTCTGGAGTAGCCAGCAGCCAGCTTCCACAGTGCAATTGCCACGCACTTCTCCAATAACAGGGCAGCTCTCATTTTCGTGTGCTTGCGCTGCAGGGTTGGGACGAGCTCATCACAGAGTCCCATGAATGTGTCTTCCCTCATCCGAAAGCTCTGCAGCCACTGCTCATCATCCAAGATGTGTATGACGATTGATCCCACCACTCAGTGGTTGTTTCCCAAGCCCAAAAGCGGCTTTCTACTGTGGTCAGCACCTTCGTGAATAACACAAGCAATCTCGTGTCATAGCTACTATGCATGGCAAGATCAATGTCAAACTCCTCTTGCCTTTGTAGTTTAAGGAATAACTCCACTTCCACTCATGATGTGTTAGTAAGAGCGAGCAGCATATTGATCAACAGTGCAGAATCCATTTCTGCTGCCCAAAGAGGCAGAATGTGCAGTACACAAACCATTGAAAGATGGCGCCAAATGTGAATGGAAGCACAGGGATTGCTGGGATGCGAAGCAATGCATCATGGGGCATTGGGACAGGATCTGGGATGCCCTGTGACCCCCTCCAACTTCCCACAAATCTTAGGGGCAGAAGAGGAAGAGATGCTTAGTGGGATACTGAGTGTACCACTCTGAATACTGCTGCAAGTGCCACAAGTGTGAGCACGCTATTGCGCAGGCAGCTGACAGTGTGAACACACAATGGCAGTTTCCCTTCAGCACTCTCTGAGCGGCACTGTAACTCTGCCAGCGTAGACATAGCCTCAGAGAGACTGACTTCCAGGATCCCAGGACTGATCCCCTCTGGGGAATGAAGCACAATGTCGACAGGCTATGCAGCCTTCACTAGTCTCCCTGTACTGGAAAAGCCTGCTAGCCCAAAGTGCTGGAGCATCTATGCCATTACCTGGTTCCTAAACTGCAGCTACAGTTCCTACTCCAGGTGAATCCAAAGACCGAGAGGTGCAGAGATCTAACCCCTTATAATCTTAGAAACGTTTTGTTCCTTTTTCTATTTTTGTCCCTGTTTCTTTTTATGAACTTGGAGACCTCCCAACCTTTGTATTATACTGGGGTGTAACAGTGTAGCTCAGTGGGGGTGAGTGTGTGAACAACTCTGAAATCTACAAAGGGAAGATGCTAGAAAGAATAATTCCCCAAATCTTAATAGCCTTAAAACTCTGCCCTATGAAATTACTGAATGCATGCACCTCACCCCTCCTGCATCCCCAGCCCAGAACCTGCACCCAGCACCCAAATTCCCTCCCAGAGCCTACACCCCTCACCCCCTCTACACCCCCATCACGTGCCCCAGCCCAGAGCCTGCACCCCGACTCCCTCCCAGAGCCTCCACCTGCTCACTCTGCACCCCCTGCCATTCCCAAACACCCTCCCAGAGTCTGGACCCCCAGCACAGCCCTGCACCCAAACTCCATCCCAGAGCCTATACCCCTCACCCTCTCCTTTACCCCCACCCCCTGTCCCAGCCCAGATCCTGCACCCAGTACCAAAACTCCATTGCAGAGCCTGCACCCCAGACCCCCTTCCCCCACCCAAACTCCCTCCCAGAACCATCCCTCGCACCCCTTCTGCACCCAAACTCCCTTCCAGTGCCTGCACCCCTCCTGCACCCCAATCCCCTGTTCCAGCCCAGGGTGTGCACCCCAGACCTCCTCCCCCCACCCAAAATCCCTCCCAGAGTCTTAGGTGGAGGGGGTGTTGGGGGGGGGCAGGCTCTGGGCATTCTGGGCACCACCAAAATTTCTACAAACCTGCCACCCCCATTGTCTACTGCACTCCTTGGTTCCCTCCAGCTGCTCCGTCTCTAGAGACTTTTTTCTATCCCATCTCTTCTCTTCTGTGCTCTCTCTTTCCCTGCTCCCCTTTGTTTTCTATTGGACCTGGCCCCATAGTTTTATGTTGTACAATATCATGTTTATCTTTCCAAATCAGCTGAGGCCTGGAGAATATTTCCAGGTGGTTGTCCCCTATGTAGATTGCAGTGATCTCTGGTGTGTCCTCTCAGGGAACCAGTTAAAAAAAAAGAGCCAGGAGCTGGTCCCAGTGCATCCGCCATCTGCTGTGCAGACAGAAAATTGCCTCCAGCCCAAGGCCCAGCTGCAAACCCCTTGATGAATTACAGGGTGTCTTGGAAGCCCACTGCACAATGCTGTGCCAACAAATTCATATCACCAGCCATAGGTGTACTTCCATATAAACTAAGTAAGAGAAATGGGGAAGGAAGCAAACAGAGTTAAAATCTGTGATGTGTATGGCCCACCACATGCATTGGCCTCCCCTCAGGCAGGGAATTTATAATCCTTTCTGCCAGTTGGTGTTAGCAGCAACAAGGGCTGGGTTCAATGTCTAGGGGAGGAGAGTTCCCATGAGAGGAAGCAGCTGAAGGGAAGCAATGAGTGCAGAGTGCAAACCCACCAGCTTAGGGTCTCACAGGAGTCCTGAAATGACAGTGGCTGCAGGTCCCATGGTGTAAAGATTAGCCCTCTAAATCCTCCAATCTGAGTTCAAATCCCTGTAGGGCCTCCTGATGCTTTGTTGGTTTGCTGTAAAGCTATGGAGCTCAATGTGCTTGATTTCTTTGTTCCTAGGTGTACCAGAGTGAGTTTCTTTCCTTCCTATTATCTCTATATATTATTATTATTATAAGAAGATATTGAGCCCAGTCTCCTGCCATCACAGCAGGACCAAGTACTGTCCCTGACAGATTTTTTCCTCCCAGGTCCCTAAATGGATCTCTTAAGGGCTGAGCTCACAACCCTGGGTTTAGCAGACCAATGCTTAAACCACTGAGCTATCCCTCCCCCACTGAGCTGGGGTTAAAACCATGGACTTTTCTTTGTGACAAGTATCCCACAAATTCCACTGACCTCCCTTGTTTTCTTTCCCTGGAGTAGGGTTTCCAATTTCCAAACCTGACGTGATCTCGCAGCTTCCCTTCCCTTCCCTCCCTTCCTGCTGGGTCACTGATGCCCACTAGAGCGAGGGCTTTGGTCTGGCTGGTTCAACAGGCTGGCTGCAATAGGTTGGGGCCCTAGAATTTAACAGTCTGGCAAGAGATTCCTGTGGGTTGACCTGATGGTTGTGTTTCTTGCTGCTTCACCTGATGCCCACAAGTTTGGTCCTTGTACCTGCAGCTGCCACGCTCTTCCTCTTGCCCACATGGCACTTAAGGGGAGCAGTACCAGGGCCAGGCTTAATAGTCAGGGAAAGGCAGGAGGGAGAGAGTCCCAGGCTGGAGCCCAGCACACCTTTCCTCCTCTGGGCCCTAGAGCTGAGGCAGCTGTTGCTGACAGCTCTAAGGAAAGGCTTAAATGCCACAGAGCAACCGAGGGCAGGGCAAGAGGAGGGGAGGACCATGCCCATGCCTGAATTCAGAGAGTAATTGATATCCACTCTACATTACACATTGATAACAGTGAGCAGATACTATGTTGCTGAATATGATAAATTTGATAGAGTATTAAAGAGCACATCTTTATATAAATGATACCCAGAAATTGCTGATATCAATATCAACTGTCAATTTCCCTGTATAAGTAGACATCCATAGAAATATCAGTATTTGGCCTTACAGGAACTATGAGGCTTCCCTCTACTGCAAATAAAGGAGAAACGTTGTCGTGTTTTACATAAATTTTCACCTTACAGATAACCTACATGTTTCTCACTGTCCTGAGTTCCACGGGACATGCGGAAGCTCTAGGAGACGGCTTCCCTGAGGATCATGTATTACGTGGATCCAAAGTCTGGGGGAAGCCAGACCCAACCTACAGCCAGGAATACCAATTCTTCTTCAAGTAATTGTTCATGTCCATTCCAAGCAGGTGTGTGCATGCCACATGCATGCCATCCGGAAGATTTTTTACCATAGCAGCGTCCGTAGGGTCGGCTTCGGAGCCCCCTGAAGTGGTGCCTTCATGGCACCGTATATAGGGGCCCGCCAACCCTCTGCCCTCTCAGTTCCTTCTTACCGCTGGTGACGGCTAGCTGGAATTTCACTTGCTCTTCAGCAATCTTGGCAGTGTCCCGTTTTCTTCCTTGTAAATAGTTTAGTTAGTTAGCATAGATAGATAGTTGTTGGGGGGTTTTCCCCAACGTACTCATCGCCCCGCTGTGGCATGCCTGGGTCCCCAGGGTTTAAACTCTGCAAGGACTGAGGGAAGTTCATGCCGAAGAGTGACCCGCACTCTTCCTGCTTACGGTGCCTCGGAGAGAGCCACCAAAGAGACAGGTGCACTATCTGCAGGACATTTCGCCCAGGACTCTCAAAGACAGAGAGCAGAGGCTCAAAGTATTACTAATGGAAGCGGCCCTGCGGCCACATTCGGACCCTGGGCCGGCCGACCCGGTGTCCAGCACTTCATCCTCGGTGCGCAGCGCCCCGGCACCAGTAATATGTCATGTGGCCAAAACCTCCAAACCCAGCACCGGAGAGAGTCGGCACATAGGAAATTGGCCTCCGGGAGGCACCGTTCACCATCCCCGGTGCTGGTTAAAAAGAAGAGGCCGGTGAGGGGATGATCACCCCACCAGGAACCTAAAAGGCCTGCGCCCTCCACATGTGCTGCGGGACACACCGTGCCGCTGACTCATCCTGCTACTCCGTTGACTTCTGCCCCGGAGAGGGTACAGTCGAGTCCGGACAGGCCGACATCCCCGGACCTCGTTGAGGAAGTGTGCTTCCCATCGACGCCGGAGGCGTTCGAGGCAGCCTCTGACCTACTAAGCCTCCTGGTGCTGGCGTCGCCGCATCGGTGGAAAGAGCCTCCGACCATGGCCCGACCCCCTATAGAATCACGTGGCAAGCCGGCTATGTTATCGCCACGATCCCCGCACTGCGCCACCCCAGCAGCACCGGAGCAGAGAGAACATTCTCCAGCCCAGCGGCACCACTCCCCAGCGACAGTGGGTACTGCTTCCCCTAGGTCCTCCTATTTGGAGACCTCAGACTCGGAGGCGGAGTCGTACCTGTGGTGGAAAAATGACCACGCATTGTGTTTGGTGCAGACCAGCCTGAGGCCACTTTATTGCAAGCCTGCATGCAGGAGTGACAGCAAGAAAAACTGCCACACCAAGCACAGCACACTGAATGCGTATATAGCTTAAAACCACAAACGGTTACATGTAATACATCAAAACAAGTTTCCGTATAAGGGAGAATAGCAAAACAAACTTTTCCTGTTATTCACAGGTGTACTTCTAGCAAGCTTTCCTGTTATTCACAGGTGTTCCTTTTGCAGTTTAACAGCCTTTCTAACACTACTGATGTGGTTACATATTTCTAGCTAAGGCAGTTGCTTAAACTGTTGCTTAAAATTTCCACTGTTCAAAATTTTCCACTCCCCATGGCCACCTTTGGCTCATGGCCATTTATTCAGCTATTTAGGCCAAAGCTTAGGCCTGGTCAATTTTTCCTCTACATACCAGTTCAAAAAGAACAGGAGTACTTGTGGCACCTTAGATGCATCCGAAGAAGTGGGCTGTAGTCTACGAAAGCTTATGCTCTAATAAATTTGTTAGTCTCTAAGGTGCCACAAGTACTCCTGTTCTTTTTGCGGATACAGACTAACACGGCTGCTACTCTGATACCACTTCAGAAGATCGAGGAGCAGGCAGTCGACCTTGCGGGCGAGCCTCCAGCCTTATCCGCCGCAGTGGCAACAGCAGTGGCAACCGCCCCCCCCCCCCAGTGGCTGTTCTGGACTCCCTGGGCCTACCATCAGTCTGTGGGACAGGTGTACGGCCCCCGCTCAAGGTCCGCATCGGTCTCATCGACGGCGGTGGCTCCAGCTCAAATGCCTCCACCACCGGCACCGCGGTCTGACAGGAGTGTGCCACAAGAGAACCCGGCACCACCTAGTCACACACCGGCACTGGCAGGGACCATGGTTCCAATGCCCCAGGCACCTCCCAGCACGCATCATCGTTCAGTGTCGACCCCAGTACCGGCCACGGTGTGGCATCCTGCACCCACACTGGCCACACAACCAGAGTACCGTGTGCCGCAGGCCCCCACAGGGGCAGAGGGTATAGAGGAAGGCCCTTTGCAGGTGATCTCCTCCTCTTCCTCTCCGGATGAGGTGGTCATGGGAACTTCAGCGGCACCGGCCCTAGAGGACAACAGGATTCTCCAACAGTTACTTACACGTGCAGCCCAGAGCCTCTCGATCCAAGCTGAGGAGATCAAAGTAATAATGATCTGGAGGATGGTGTGGACTGCAGTCTCATCAAGTTTGCAGATGACACTAAACTGGGAGGCGTGGTAGATACGCTGGAGGGTAGGGATCAGATACAGAGGGACCTAGACAAATTAGAGGATTGGGCCAAAAAAAACCTGATGAGGTTTAACAAGGACAAGTGCAGAGTCTTGCACTTAGGACGGAAGAATCGTATGCACTGCTACAGACTAGGGACTGAATGGCTAGGTAGCAGTTCTGCAGAAAAGGACCTAGGGGTCACAGTGGACGAGAAGCTGGATATGAGTCATCAGTGTGCTCTTGTTGCCAAGAAGGCTAATGGCATTTTGGGTTGTATAAGTAGGGGCATTGCCAGCAGATCGAGGGACGTGATCGTTCCCCTTTATTCAACATTGGTGAGGCCTCATCTAGAGTACTGTGTCCAGTTTTGGGCCCCACACTACAAGAAGGATGTGGAAATATTGAAAAGAGTCCAGCGAATGGCAACAAAAATGATTAGGGGTGTGGAGCACATGACTTATGAGGAGAGACTGAGGGAACTGGGATTGTTTAGTCTCCAGAAGAGAAGAATGAGGGGGGATTTGAGAGCTGCTTTCAACTACCTGACGGGGGGTTCCAAAGAGGATGGAGCTTGGGTGTTCTCAGTGCTGGCAGATGACAGAATAAGGAGCAATGGTCTCAAGTTGCAGTGGGGGAGGTCTAGGTTGGATATTAGGAAACACTATTTCACTAGGAGGGTGGTGAAGCACTGGAATGGTTTACCTAGGGAGGGGGTGGAATCTCCTTCCTTGGAGGTTTTTAAGGCCCGGCTTGACAAAGCCCTGGCTGGGATGATTTAGTTGGGAATTGGTCCTGCTTTGAGCAGGGGGTTGGACTAGATGACCTCCTGAGGTCCTTTCCAGCCCTGATATTCTATGATTCTATGATTCTAAGTGGATACAGATCCAGTGGTCGACATCCTGGCCCCGTCGGGCCCGTCCAGGGTAGCCCTACCGCTGATAAAAAGTATTGCGGACACATCCCGCATCTTTTGGTGGATCCCAGCCTCATTAGCCCCCACGGCCAAGAGGACAGAGAGGCAATATTTTGTCCCCTCCAAGGGCCATGAACATCTTTATGCCCACCCTCCCCCGGACTCCCTAGTGGTCGATGCGGCCAACCAAAGGGATCATCAGGGGTTCCAAGGGGCTACACCAAAAAACAGGGGGGCCAAGAAGTTGGACCTGTTCGGGTGAAAGGTGTATTCCACAGGGGGGCTGCAGTTGCGTATAGCCAATCAACAGGCTATAGTGAGCCGGTATGGTCACAACACATGCTCGGCACTGTCTAGGTCTACTGAACTCCTTCCTCAGGAATCGCGAACTGAGTTCTCAGCCCTAGTTGAAGAAGGGAAATTAATTACCCGAGCATCCCTCCAGGCAGCCTTGGATGAGGTGGATGAAGCCTCACGCACATTGGCGACTGGGCTGGTCATGAGGCGGGGAGCCTGGCTTCAGGTCTCAGGCCTTCCACATGAGGTCCAACAGACCATCCTGGACCTCCCCTTCGAAGGGCCCATGCTCTTCTCTGAAAAGACAGATAAGAGGCTGCATAGCCTAAAGGACTCGAGGGCTACCCTTTGATCGCTGGGCTTACACACCCAATGTAGGCAGTTCAGGCCGCCTCAGGCCCCGCGACCGTACCAGCCTCAGAACTGCACGGACACATTGTGCAGGTGGGCCAGGACCAGCAGAAGGAGGCAGCAACAACAGCCCTCCAGCCCATCATCTGCCCAACCAAGGCCACCACTGGGGCCTAGGCCCCCATTTTGATGGGACGGTCGAGGCCGACCTACTGGTCACAACTCTGGATCCGTCCAACCCTACCTTTTTGTCACGTCTGTCCCCCTTCTATCAAGCTTGGGCCTGAATCACGTCGGACACTTGGGTACTCTGCATGGTAGAGAGGGGATATTCTATCCAGTTCTCCTCCCTCCCGCCCCTCCAGCCCTCCTCCCCGTCCCTCTTCAGGGACCCCTCTCATGAGCAACTTCTAATTCAGGAAGTGCAGTCCCTCCTCGCAGCAGGGGCAGTGGAGGAAGTTCCTCAGGAGTCCAGGGGCAGGGGCTTCTATTCCCACTATTTTCTAATACCGAAAGCGAAAGGGGGCCTCAGACCTATTCTGGACTTGCGGTGTCTAAACAAGTTTGTAAAAAAACTCAAGTTCCGCATGGTCTCCCTATCCTCCATCATGCCTTCCATGGATCCAGGAGACTGGTATGCCGCCCTTGACTTAAAGGATGCATACTTTCATATTGCAATAATCCCTTAGCACAGGCGTTACCTCAGATTCGTCGTAGGCAATGCCCATCTTCAGTTTACAGTTCTACACTTCAGACTGTCAGCAGCCCCAAGGGTCTTCACGAAGTGCATGGCAATCGCGGCAGCCTTCCTGTGCAAGCAGGGAATTCAGGTGTTTCCCTACCTGGACGATTGGCTTATCAAGGGCCGTGCCAAGGAACAGATGGAGGCTCAGGTGGTCTTCATCAGGAACACCTTTCTCGAGCTTGGCCTCCTACTGAACGAGGCTAAGTCCACACTATCTCCAGCCCAAAGAATAGAATTTATAGGGACGGTCCTGGACTCGACACACGCCAGAGCGTACCTCCCGGAGACCAGGTTCCGGACCATGTCCAACATTATTCTCAGTCTCCAACGTTACCCTACCACTACAGCAAGAAATTGCCTCAAGTTAATGGGTCACATGGCAGCGTGCACCTATGTGGTGGGCCACACCAGGCTCAGACTGCGCCTGCTCCAGTCCTGATTGGCGAAGGTGTACCGGCCGGCCAGGGACTCCCTAGACTCAGTAGTAACGCTCCCTCGACCAGTGCTGGATTCCTTCCACTGGTGGCTCAACCCATGGGAGGTCTGCACGGGAGTACCCTTTCTCAGCCCCCAGCCCCTTCTATCCCTGGTAACGAATGCATCGGTTCTGGGGTGGGGAGCGCATCTGGGAAACCTCAGGACCCAAGGTCTTTGGTCACGAGAGGACTTTTCTTTACACATCAACGTCAGGGAGTTACAAGCAGTGTGTCTGGCATGCATGACCTTCAAACCCCACCTAGCAGGCAGGTGTGTTTCTGTCCTTACGGACAACACACCAGCGATGTTCTATATCAGCAGGGTGGTGCACGCTCCTCTCCCCTGTGCCGGGAAGCCCTCGCGTTATGGGACTTTTGTGTACAGAACGCAATTCACCTGACAGCATCCTACCTACCGGGGAAGCAGAACGGGCTGGCGGACGCTCTCAGCCGCTCATTCCACAATCATGAGTGGTCCATCCGCCGGGATGTAGTACTCTCAATTTTCCGGCTCTGGGGCCATCCCTAGATAGACCTGTTTGCCTCGAGAGAGAACAGGAAGTGTCAGCCATTCTGCTCCCTCATGGGATGCAGTCCGGGGTCCCTGATGGATGCCTTCCTCCTCTCCTGGGAAGACGGCCTACTTTACTCTTTCCCCCCGATTCCCATGGTTCACAGGGTAATCCTCAAGACTCGCAGGGATCACGCTCGTGTCATCCTGATAGCGCCGGCCTGGCCGCGCCAACACTGGTACATGTCACTCCTGCACATGTCCATACGGGTGCCCCTCAGGCTGCCCCTCCTCCCAGACTTGATCACACAGGATCGGGGTCGCCTATGTCACCCGAACCTAGAGTCGCTCCACCTCACAGCCTGGATGCTCCATGGCTAAACCCTGTGGAGATGCAATGCTCTCATCAGGTCAGGCAGGTCCTTCTTGGTAGTAGAAAACCCTCCACCAGGACCACGTACATGTCCAAGTGGAAGCGCTTCTCCATCTGGGCCGAACAGCAGGGACAGGCTCCTTTGCTTGCCCCAATCCCTCTCATACCGGACTATTTGCTTCATCTGAGACAACTAGGACTCTCCCCCTCTTCGGTTCAAGTCCACTTGGCGGCTATCTCAGCGTTCCACCCTGGAGCGGGAGGTAACTCAGTTTTTGCAAACCCATTGGTTAGATGCTTCCTCAAGGGCCTGGACAGACTGTTCCCACATACTCGTCAACCAGTCCCGGCTTGGGACCTCAATTTGGTCCTGTCCGCCCTCACAGGGCCACCTTTCGGGCCTCTAGCTTCGTGCTCGCTGTTATATCTTTCGTATAAGGTCGCGTTTCTAGTGGCTATCACATTGGCCAGGAGAGTCTCGGAGCTCAGAGCACTGACATCAGAGCCTCCATACACTGTCTTCTACAAAGACAAGGTCCAACTCAGGCCGCACCCTGCGTTCCTTCCTAAGGTGGTCTCCCATGTGTCAAGACACTTTTCTCCTGATCTTCTATTCGAAGCCACACTCCTCCACTAAGGAGCATAGGATGCACTCCCTGGACGTTCGCAGGGCCTTGGCATTCTACATTGAAAGGACTAAACCCTTCAGGAAATCAACCCAACTTTTTGTTGCTGTGGCTGAAAGGATGAAAGGGCTCCCGGTCTCATCACAGTGGATCTCCTTTGGATCAAAACCTGCATCCGAGAATGCTACCGTTGGGCTAACATACCGGCCCGGCCTATCACGGCCCACTCCACAAGAGCGCAGGCCTCCTCCATTGCATTCCTGGCACAGGTCCCAACACAGGAAATTTGTAGAGGGGCCACGTGGTCCTCAATCCACATTTTTACGATGCACTATGCCATCACACGCCAGGCCAGAGATGATGCAGCCTTTGGCCATGCAGTGCTCCAGTCTGCAGTGACCTCCGATCCCACAGCCTAGGTTCAGGCTTCTGAGTCACCTGCTTGGAATGGACATGAACAATCACTCGAAGAAGAAAAAATGGTTACTCACCTTTTTGTAACTGTTGTTCTTCGAGATGTGTTGTTCATGTCCATTCCAATACCCACCCTCCTGCCCCTCTGTCGGAGTGCCGGCAAGAAGGAACTGAGGGGGTGGAGGGTCGGCGGGTCCTTATATACGGCGCCATGAAGGCGCCACTCCATGGGGCACCGAAGCCGACCCTACGGATGCTGCTATGGTAAAAATCTTCCGGCTGGAGTGCACGCGGCGCGCACACACCTGCTTAGAATGGACATGAAGAACACATCTTGAAGAACAACAGTTACAAAAAGGTGAGTAACCTTTTTTTCCTAGAAGCTTCCTCCTATAGAGAACTCAAGTGAAGGGTCGTGAAGAAGCTGGATGTTAGGTAATTTTGGCTGAGTGCTTAAGGCAATGGATCAGAATTTCATTGGGTGTCCCCACACGGGTGGAAATACTGCTGACTGTGAAACTTCCTGTCTCTTTTGTTTTTAGTGCTGTAATATTAGTGGCCAAACATGCTCATAGACTCATAGACTTTAAGGTCAGAAGGGACCAGTATGATCATCTAGTCTGACCTCCCGCATGATGCAGGCAACAAAAGCTGACCCACCCCCTTCCCCTTGACTCAGCTGTTGAAGTCCCCAAATCCTGTGATTTAAGGACTTCAGGTCGCAGAGAATCTTCCAGCTAGCGACCCCCGCCCCATGCTGCGGAGGAAGGCGAAAAACCTCTAGGGCCTCTGCCAATCTACCCTGGAGGAAAATTCCTTCCCGACCCCAAATATGGCGATCAGTAGAACCCCGAGCATGCAGGCAAGATTCTCCAGCCAGACCCTCATTGACCATTTACCCGCGATGGCACGCTGTTGATTGATTGACTAAAATCACGTTATCCCATCAAACCATTCCCTCCATAAATTTATCAAGCTTAATCTTAAAGCCAGAGAGGTTTTTCACCCCCACTGTTTCCCTCGGAAGGCTGTTCCAAAATTTCACCCCTCTGATGGTTAGAAACCTTCGTCTAATTTCAAGCCTAAACTTCCCGACGGCCAGTTTATATCCATTTGTTCTTGTGTCCACATTATTACTGAGCTGAAATAATTCCTCTCCCTCCCTGGTATTTATCCCTCTGATATATTTAAAGAGAGCAATCATATCCCCCTTCAGCCTTCTTTTGGTTAGGGTAAACAAACCAAGCTCCTCGAGTCTCCTTTCATACGGCAGATTTTCCATTCCTCGGATCATCCTAGTGGCCCTTCTCTGTACCCATTCCAGTTTGAGTTCATCCCTTTTAAACATGGGAGACCAGAACTGCACACAGTACTCCAAATGAGGTCTCACCAGTGCCTTGTATAATGGAAGCAGCACCTCCTTATCCCTACTAGATATACCTCGCCTAATGCATCCCAAGACCGCATTGGCTTTTTTCACGGCCACGTCACATTGCCAACTCAAAGTCATCCTGCGGTCAACCAGGACTCCGAGGTCTTTTTCCTCCTCCGTTACTTCCAACCGATGCGTCCCCAGCTTATAACTAAAATTCTTGTTAGTCATCCCTAAATGCATCACCTTACACTTTTCACTATTAAATTTCATCCTATTTCTATTACTCCAATTTACAAGGTCATCCAAGTCTCCCTGCAGAATATCCCGATCCTTCTCCGAATTGGCAATACCTCCCAACTTTGTGTCATCCGCAAACTTTATCAGCCAAATTCCTACATTTGGTTCCGAGGTCAGTAATAAATAGATTAAATAAAATGGGACCCAAAACCGAACCTTGAGGAACTCCACTGGTGACCTCCCTCCAACCTGACAGTTCACCTTTCAGTACGACCCACTGCAGTCTCCCCTTTAACCAGTTCCTTATCCACCTCTGGATTTTCATATCGATCCCCATTTTTTCCAATTTAACCAATAATTCCTCGTGCGGTACCGTATCAAACGCTTTACTGAAATCGAGGTATATTAGGTCCACCGCATTTCCCTTATCTAAAAAGTCTGTTACTTTCTCAAAGAAGGAGATCAGGTTGGTTTGGCACGATCTGCCTTTCGTAAAACCATGTTGTAATTTGTCACAATTGCCATTGACCTCAAGGTCCTTAACTACTTTCTCCTTCAAAAATTTTTCCAGGACCTTGCATACTACAGATGTTAAACTAACAGGCCTGTAGTTACCCGGGTCACTTTTTTTCCCTTTCTTGAAAATAGGAACCACATTAGCTATTCTCCAGTCCAACGGTACCACCCCCGAGTTTATAGATTCATTAAAAATTATCGCTAATGGGCTTGCAATTTCTCGCGCCAGTTCCTTCAATATTTTCGGATGAAGATCATCCGGTCTCCCCGATTTAGTCCCGTTAAGGTGTTCAAATTTGGCTTCTACCTCGGATATAGTAATGTCAATCCCCCCTCCTTTATTCCCCTCTGTCACGCTGCCACTATTCCTAAGCCCTTCATTAGCCTCATTAAAGACTGATGCAAAATATTCGTTTAGATATTGTGCCATCCCTAGATTATCCTTTATCTCCACTCCATCTGCAGTCTTCAGCGGTCCCACTTCTTCTTTCTTTGTTTTCTTCCTATTTATATGGCTATAAAACCTCGTACTATTGGTTTTAATTCCCCTTGCAAGGTCCAACTCTACACGGCTTTTAGCCTTTCTCACTCCATCTCTACATGCTCTGACCTCAATAAAGTAGGTTTCCTTACTGATCCCTCCCCTCTTCCACTCTTTGTACGCTTTCTGTTTTTTCTTAATCACCCCTTTGAGACGCTCGCTCATCCAGCTCGGTCTAAATCTCTTTCCTACTAACCGTTTTCCCTTTCTCGGGATACAGGCCTCCGACAGCTCCTGCAACTTCAACTTAAAATAATCCCAGGCGCCATCTACCTTTAGATCCATAAATATGTTAGCCCAATCCACTTCCTTTACCAGTCCCCTTAATTTATTAAAATTAGCCTTTTTGAAATTGTAAACCCTAATCTGTGATTTAATTCTGTTAATCTTTCCATTTAGTTTAAATTGAATTAGCTCATGATCACTTGAGCCAAGGTTGTCCCCTACAACCATTTCCTCAATGAGGTCCTCGCTATTCACCAAAACCAAATCTAAAATGGCCTCCCCCCTTGTCAGTTCAGCTACTACTTGATGAAGGAATTCATCAGCTAGCACGTCTAGAAACATCTGAGCCCTATTATTGTTACTAGCATTTGTTCCCCAATCTATATCCAGGAAGTTAAAGTCTCCCATGATTACACAGTTCCTATTAGTATTTACTTCCCTAAAAACATTAAATAGTTCTCTGTCCATATCCTGGGTAGATCCCGGCGGTCTATAGCACACCCCAAGCACTATCCCAGGGGAGGCTCTAGTACTTCTTTTACCCAGTGTGAGTATTGCCCAGACAGACTCCGTCTTATCCATTCCATCAGTTATTATTTCTTTACAGTTTACCTCATTATTGACATACAATGCTACCCCCCCACCTTTACCTTTGTTCCTATCTTTCCGAAACAGCACATACCCTTCCATACCTGTACTCCAGTCATGACTACCATTCCACCAGGTTTCTGTTATTCCTACGATATCCGGTTTCATTTCTCAGACCAGGAGCTCCAATTCCTCCATTTTGTTACCTAGGCTTCTCGCATTGGTGTATAAACATCTTAATGTATGCCGTTTAGCCTGTCTCCCATTAGTTATGCAATTTGTTACGGACCCCTTGCTGTTTATCCCCCCTCTCCTTCTAATGTCCAATCCCTTCCCCCCGGCTATATCTGTTCTTATCTCATCACCCTCCTTTTCAATGTTGGAATCTGGCATGGAGATTAACTGGACATCTCCCAACCGTCTCCCCCAAATTCCTAGTTTAAAGCTCTTTTGATGAGATGAGCCAGCCTCCCTCCCAGAAGTCTATTGCTACTCACAAACATCCTCTCTCTCTCTCTCTCTCTCTCTCTCTCTCTCTCTCTCTCTTTTCAAGAAAATCCTAGCAAGAAGTCAAAAATGCTTGCTGGATCTCACTGCGCTGCTTGATAGAATCCGAACACAAACTGAACTTGTCAGGCATAGATGGGGGCTGGCAGGGAGTTGGGTGTGGGATGGTTTCAATTACACAGACAGGCACTAGTGATAAAGATCTAGAATGTGTGGGAGTGTAAAACTGGTTAGTCAATGTTACACTCCCCTCCCAGCTGACATTGTCTATGAGAGATGCAAATCTCATCTCTAATATGGCACATTCTGCCGAACCTGAGAGGTACCTTCATTTATGCTCCATGAGGTTTGATCTCTGTTTTGTGCACTGTGTTTGTGAATGAAAATTATAGACTACCATATTCAAGAAAAAATGCATCAGCGTATGTGATTGCCCCGACCACCGACAGAGAAATGCCACTGAGTTGATGGTAATGACATTCCTCTGTACTAGATAGGGACTAGCTACTGAGCTTGCTTACACACACACCAGATGGGTTCAGCATTAGATCTTTTAATGCTCTACCAGGAGTTCATTTAAATGAGGTATTTTACACACAGTGCCACCTTGTGGCTGATTAATGGGTGCACTGCAGGGCATCCAGGCTATTTGCCTATCATTCTTCTCTGGCTTCTGTCCAAAATCCCGGCAGAGCAACGAGACTGGCATTTGTAGACTCCCACTCACAGCCCAGTCAGATCGTAGATTCTATAGCCTGGAGAGTTTGTTTTCTTCATTCAGAGGTTTTCTCTCCCTGTGTAGCCAGCAGTAATGCTTGATGATCCTAACACACACGACCCCTCTCTTGTCAGAAGAGACTTCACTGGAAGTGTGGAGAATAGATGCCCACCTAGAGCAGTGGCAGTTGTAGTGATATGATCTAGCTGAATGAGAAAAGGATTCGAAAACACAACTTGTACGAATAGACTAAAGGAGCTCGATCTATTTAGTTTAAGACAGAGAAGGTTAAGGGGTGACTTAATCCCAATATATAAATATCTAAATGGGGAACAAATATTTACTACTGGGCTCCTTAATGTAGTAGAGAAAGATTTAACAAGATCCAATGGCTGGAATTTGAAGCTAGACCAATTCAGACTGGAGATAAGGTGTATATTTTTAACCATGAGAGTAACTAACCATTGGAATAACTTACCAAGGGTCGTGGTGGATTCTCTATCACTGACAATTCTTAAATTGAGGTTGGATGTTTTGCTAAGAGATCTGCTCGAAGGGTTATTCTGGGGATGTTCAATGGCCCATGTTATACAGAAGGTCAGACTACATGATTATAATTCCCTCTTCTGGTCTTGGAATCTATGATACAAACTCCTTAAGTCTCTTAGTGTCAAATGAGAAGAACGCTCATATCAAGACTTCAGATTAAGCTTTTGGTTCCAAGCTATAGACAGAGGGACTATGAAGCAGAAATGAATAGTGTCTTTAGTGCCCATGCTGATGGGCATAGACAAAGTGTGAAGAAATAGTTGCAAATGTTTTCCCCCATGGGCAATGATGAACTAAACGACAACCTGAAAAATGTTGAATGTGTGTCACTGTCAGTGCACTGAATCACAGATATGTGAAATTGCTTCCTCTCTTGGATCGCAATTTCAAGGTTTATGAAGACAGTTTGTGACTGCAAACTAAACCTGTGTATTGTGTCAGACTTAAAGAAGAAACATCAGACCTCATTGCAGCTGAGATAATAAATGTTCTGAATAAGTATGGAAGCAGATAATACAAACACAAACTTTGGTGTTCAATACAGACATGGAAGAGAACATTTGCACATTAAAGTAAAGACAAGCTTAAAAAGGGAAGTGATAGGCCTTGGATGTCCTGCTCACATTGTGCACTAGTATACTGAATTAGAGGGGATACTATCCTGGTAGACATTAAGAGCATTCTAAATCTGTTACTTTCTCAAAGAAGGAGATCAGGTTGGTTTGGCACGATCTACCTTTCGTAAAACGGTGTTGTAATTTGTCCCAATTGGCATTGTCCTCAAGGTCCTTAACTACTTTCTCCTTCAAAATTTTTTCCAAGACCTTGCATATTACAGATGTTAAACTAACAGGCCTGTAGTTACCCGGGTCACTTTTTTTCCCCTTCTTGAAAATAGGAACCACATTAGCTATTCTCCAGTCAAACGGTACCACCCCCGAGTTTACAGATTCATTCAAAATTATCACTAACGGGCTTGCAATTTCTCACGCCAGTTCCTTTAATATTCTCGGATGAAGATCATCCGGTCCGCCCAATTTAGTCCCGTTAAGCTGTTCCAGTTTGGCTTCTACCTCGGATACGGTAATGTCAGTCCTCACTCCTTTATTCCCATTCGTCTCACTTCTACTATTCCTCAGGCTTTCATTAGCCTCATTAAATACCGATGCAAAATATTCATTTAGATATTGTTCCATGCTTAGATTATCCTTAATCTCCACTCCATCTACAGTCTTAAGCGGTCCCACTTCTTCTTTCTTTGTTTTCTTCCTATTTATATGGCTATAAAAGCTCTTATTATTGGTTTTAATTCCCCTTGCAAGGTCCAACTCTACATGGCTTTTGGCTTTTCTCACTCCATCTCTACATGCTCTGACCTCAATAAGGTAGGTTTCTTTGCTGATCCCTCCCATCTTCCACTCCCTGTACGCTTTCTGAGAAAGTAACAGATTATTTAGATAAAGGAAATGTGGTGGATCTAATATACCTCGATTTGAGTAAAGCGTTTGATACAGTACCGCATGAGGAATTATTGGTTAAATTGGAAAAGATGGGGATCGATATGAAAATCCAGAGGTGGATAAAGAACTGGTTAAAGGGGAGACTGCAGCGGGTCGTACTAAAAGGTGAACTGTCAGGTTGGAGGGAGGTTACCAGTGGAGTTCCTCAAGGTTCGGTTTTGGGTCCGATTTTATTTAATCTATTCATTACTGACCTCGGAACCAAATGTAGAAGTGGGCTGATAAAGTTTGCGGATGACACAAAGTTGGGAGGTATTGCCAATTCGGAGAAGGATCGGGATATCCTGCAGGGAGATTTGGATGAGCTTGTAAACTGGAGTAATAGTAATAGGATGAAATTTAATAGTGAGAAGTGTAAGGTTATGCATTTAGGGATAAATAACAAGAATTTTAGTTATAAGCTAGGGACGCATCAGTTGGAAGTAACGGAAGAGGAGAAGGACCTCGGAGTCCTGGTTGATCGCAGGATGACTATAAGTCGGCAATGTGACGTGGCCGTGAAAAAAGCTAATGCGGTCTTGGGATGCATTAGGCGAGGTATTTCTAGTAGGGACAAGGAGGTGCTGGTTCTGTTATACAAGGCACTGGTGAGACCTCATTTGGAGTACTGTGTGCAGTTCTGGTCTTCCATGTTTAAAAAGGATGAAATCAAACTGGAATGGGTAGAGAGAAGGGCCACTAGGGTGATCAGAGGAATGGAAAACCTGTCGTATGAAAGGAGACTCGAGGAGACTCGGTTTGTTTACCCTAACCAAAAGAAGGCTGAAGGGGGATATGATTGCTCTCTTTAAATATATCAGAGGGATAAATACCAGGGAGGGAGAGGAATTATTTCAGCTCAGTAATAATGTGGACACAAGAACGAATGGATATAAACTGGCCGTCGGGAAGTTTAGGCTTGAAATTAGACGAAGGTTTCCAACCATCAAAGGGGTGAAGTTTTGGAACAGCCTTCTGAGGGAAACAGTGACCTCTCTGGCTTTAAGATTAAGCTTGATAAGTTTATGGAGGGGATGGTTTGATGGGATAAAGTGATTTTAGTCAATAGATCAATAACGTGCCATCGCTGGTAATTAGCAACAATGGTCAATGATGGGATATTAAAAGTTAGTACAGAGAACTTTTTCCAGAGGGTCTGGCTAGAGAATCTTGCCCGCATGCTCGGGGTTCAGCTGATCGCCATATTTGGGTTGGGAAGGAATTTTCTTCCAGGGTAGATTGGCAGCGGCCCTGGAGGTTTTTCGCCTTCCTCCACAGCATGGGGCAGGGGTCGCTTGCTGGAGGATTCTCAGCTATTTGAAGTCTTTAAATCATGATTTGGGGACTTCAACAGCTGAGTCAAGGGAGAGAATTCTTCCAGGACTGGGTGGGTCAGCTTTTGTGGCCCGCATCATGCGGGAGGTCAGACAAGATGATTATAATGGTCCCTTCTGACCTTAGAGTCTATGAGTCTATTCTAATTAACATTTTGGATATTTTCATATATTCACTGTTTGTGTGGAAAGCCTGCAAAGTTTTTATGAGTATGTGGGATGAGAATATTGGAATATACTGGGATACATATCTGTTGGAAGATTATTGCAAAATGTAATATGGCCTGAAAATTCTTAGCATGCGTAGAGGACAACTTTCTGATTCATAAAATTGAGGAAACAACAAGGGGTTATCCATTTTGGATCTGGTTTTGACTAATAGGGGTAAATTGATTGTGAATGCGTGGGTGGTGGGGAATGTGGGAGAGAAATGATCATGATCTAATAAAATTGAAGATCCTGTGGAAAGGAGAACATGAGAACAGCAAAAACAAGGGCACGGGACTTCAGACAGTCGAATTTAAACCAACTCAGAGAAATAGTAGGCAAAGTCATCTGCAAATTTGATCAGTATGCTCTCTATTCCTACATCCAGGTGATTAATGAAAATGTTAAACAAGATCAGGCTGAGAAGAGGAGGTTAGACTAGATGACTTTTGTGGTCCATTCTTACCCTATGATGCTATCATTCTATGACCACCTCTGCTCACATTTTCAAGAGACCTCCATCGGTAATCTAATTAATACATTGTTAAGGGAAAGGGCTAGCTTCTCTGCAGAGGAGCATTGGAAAAAAATCAAACCACTAGCCTGGAGTTGATGAAAAGGCTGCTGTGACTGGCATTGGCAAGGCAGTTGCTTGGACTGCAATTGCTGCAACACAAAAGCCTGTGCCACACTTCCTTGTGATTCGCTGGGGATGTCTGCGCACAGAGACACTGATAGGGCAATCTCTGTAGGTCTTGCAGGAAATGGAGAGTTACTCTCCTTTCACCTTCCATTAATTGTCATTGATGAAAAATGAAGCAGTTAGAAGAAAAGTCCCAGAGAGCAGCAGTGTGGCTAATCTGGCCAAGGCCTGTTAGTATATAGTTTGTTAGCCTGAGATAGAATTTTGCGTTTGATTTTTGATACTCTTATATCCTTACTAATATGTGTGAACAAAGAATGATGCCTGGCTGAATGTGTCTCCTCTACCAACTGCTTGGTCAATCTTTTGAGGAAATGGAGAAGACTGCCTAGCTGTACATTGCTTGCAAAAGAAACAGGTCTTTTTGGTGACAAGTGTTGAAAGGAGCCACTAGACAAATATGGAGACAAGAAAAACGTCCCCATAACTGAACTTGCATCTGTGGATGCTGAAGCCACAACAGAGAGTGCTAAACACTATATGACCACGGCTGGTGTCAGAAGAGTCTCTATCAAAGCCTTTTTCCACCAGCAGAGGCATCTCTGTGCACAGAACTCCTGGTAGCTTGATGTCTGCAGGCAGTGGAGAACTCTATTTTGGCATCTCTTTGTCTCTTTTGTGGTGAACATCTGCAGTGGCTGTTAATAGGCCTCTAGATAGTGGTCTTTGGGAAGAGCTGGCTGAAGAGCCTTCCTACTAACCAGTAGATCCTGGCTTGGCCTGCCAGTTCTTCCTTGCCAAACGTAGTGTTTCTGTTGATTCCTTTTTTTTGTATCTCTTTTCATGAAAAGAAAAGACCTGTCAGCAGAATCCTTCTAACTGCTTGTTCAAGACAGAGAGAGCCTTCCTTGTGGCTAAGTCTTAGTGTAATGGGGCATGCCTCACCACTGTGGTGCCTCCTGCTGGCCATCCTGGGAATTAGCTCTCATTCTCCAGTGCTCCTTCATCTAGTGACGTCTGACGCCATCTGTTCTATCATTAGGACCCATGTCTCTCTCAGGACTTCAGTGTCCTCTTACGGACACAGCCCTCTGGCTGTGCCCCACTCAGTTCTCTCCCCCCTTCCGGGGGAGCGGCTGTCCTCTTTTCCCAGCCACTTGCCTCAGTGGCCAGCTGCAGTCTAGGGTATAGTGTCAGTGGCTACTGAGGCAAAAGGGGTGCACCTCCAACCCCCACCGTCTGTTTCCCTGGATCACTTCCCCACAGACTTAGCACCTTTCTCCACCTTTGTATCAGGGCCTCAGTCTGGCAGTAGTCGGCCAGGAGGTCACTCATGCTCCCTTAACCCACCCAGCACTACTCTGATCATGGTGCCCTCCCTTCTCCTTCCTTCATGGCAGCCAATCTTCCCTCCTCAAACTCCAAGGAGTAACTGACTCTTGCTGTGCTGAGCAGCCCTTTATATATGGGCTGCTCCAGCAATCCTTCTCCTGATTGGCTCTCCCAATAAGCCCTTTCCTGATAGGCTGGGTTCTGCACAGCCTCTGCAAGGCTGCCTTAATCTTTCTCCTGCTTGTTTGGGGCAGCCACCTCACCACACTTGGAAAGTGGCAAATGAGAAGTCTAGAGCTGAAGGAAAGGTTACCATGGCTCAGAACTGAGCCGAGGTTGCTGCGAATGAAACACAGATCACTAACCACTATATGATCACAGTGGCTGGTGGGAGAAGCACATGTTAGAAGCCCTCTGTAAACTCAGCTGTGGCTTTCTGTGCACGGAGAGCCAGACACCTCAAGGTCTGCAAGTCTTGAGGGAAATAGGGAACGTCTGTACTTTGGAATTTGCAGGGGTTGTCTGGAACTATCAAATGGAACAGTTGTAAACATTTTATTAAGGCAGGTGCCATGGCTTAGCTGGCTAAAGTACCTGTCTAGTAAACAGGAGATCCTGGGTTCAACTCCCAGTGGTGCCTTGTTGTATGGCTTTTGTCTCCTCTGCTCACTTTTTCCTGTGCCTTTCTAGGAAACAGAAGATACCTCCCTTGGTAATCCAAGTAACTGCTTGCTAAGGAAAAGGCTTCTTTGGAGAGAAGCATTGGAAAGAATCAAATCACAAGCCTGGAGTTGATGAAAAGACTGCTGTGACTGGCATTAGCATGGCAGTTGCTTCCACTGCAATTGCTGCAACATGAGAACCTGTGCAACATGTCCTTGTGATTCGCTGGGGATGTCTACAAACAGATGTCATGTCACCTTCCTTTTGATTGTCATTGATGAAAAATAGAGCAGTTAGGAGAAAAGTCCCAGAGAGTGACACTGCGGCTAAGCTGGCCAAGGCACCTGCCAGGTAAAGTGGAGGTTAGGGATGCAGCACCCAGTGGTGCCTTGCCAAATGTGTCTGCTCTTCCCACCTTTAGGCCAATCTTTTGAGGAAGCAGAGAAGACTGCCTTTGCCTTGCAATGCAAATGCTTGCAAACGAAACCAGTCGTTTTTTTCTGACAAGTGTCAGAAGGAGGCACCTAAGAACATGGAGACACAGTGCAGCCTATTGGACTAACCTTCTTGCTTGTATATATATATCTTTTCTTATCGTTTAAGTATTTGATATATTGTAATAGGTTTATAGATTTATATTAAAGTAAGTTTGGCTGTAATGCAAGAGACCTAAAGGCAAAATTAGCATATCTATATTAAGACCTTTTGCTCAAAAAGCAAAGCTGACCTATAGCTTGTTACGTAAATAAATAAGTACCCACGCCTATGTCTATGACCTTTCATCTAGACCAATAAACAATGAAAAATGGCAAAGGCGGTTTTCCCACAGACTTAACAAGTACACCACAAGAGACTGATGTGCGTACATACCTGTCATCAATATGCACATACATACTAGCCTAGGGGTAAGTGTACCCTAACATTTCTGTGGGTGAGGAATAAAATTTGGGCATAAGAGGAAGGAAGTCTGGCATTTGCCCTATAAAAGAGGTAACCCACCTCCATAGAGAATCTCTGTTCTTACTTTACTCCATCTCCATTTCTCACTATCTCCGTTCTCACTTTATTCTCATTTACTTCCTCCACTCTATCTATCTACAATAACTGCTACTATTTGTAGGCTATACTTGTTCTTCTTAAACTTTAAGTTTCAAGGGAAATAAGCTAAGCTTGCTTTCCCTAAGTTTTATTCTTCATTTGTTTATTAGGTCTTGATTTAAGTTTAAGTTAGTCAAGTAAACCCTAGTCAGCTTTGATAGCGCTTAGCATTTTCTAAGCACTACATCCCTCACTCAAAAATTGAGAAACCTGAACTGCAAGGCTGGTTCTGTGTCTCTTACCACCAGGTTATCAAGAAAGGGTATGAGTATGTTAACCAAAGCTTTCTTGCATGTAATACTATATTATCATATGTATCTTTTGAATAGCAGTAATGCAATTGTAACTTTGTAACTCTGGGTATTTTACCATTTACTTACTATTATTAATTTTAATAAGAAGTCTTTAAGTCTATATCTGTCTCAGTGTGAGCTTCCTGTCATACCCCCCGAGGGTCTTTTATAAATTCTGTGAAGCCTAATTCAGGACAAGAACTTTTATCTTCTGATCAAACAGATTGGCGAGCCTAAAATCCATACTAATTAATATTGATAATAATTATTGTTAAGATAAAATAAAAATAAATTAATACATTAAATTCCCATATTATCCAAATTAATATTATCAGTACACCCTAAATCAGGCTACAAAGGAAAAGGTTGCTGTAACTCAACTTGCATCCATGGATGTTGAGGCCACAACACAGAGTACTAAGCACTGTACTATCACAGCTGCTGACAGAAGGGTCTTTTCCAAAGGCATTTTTCACCAGCAGGGTCCTCTCTGTGTGCAGAATTCCTGATAGTTTGATGTCTGCAGGCACTGGAGATCACTATTTTGGCATCTCTCTATCTCTGTCTCAGTGAACATCCGCTGTGGTTGTTGAAAGTCTGTGATGGGATCTCCGGGATGCAACCTGAACAGTAGGACCCCTGAGCCCTGTGTCCCATCGCCTGGACTCCCTCTCACACTGTGATGCTGTGACAAGCTGTGAATCTCTGGCAGATATTGCACTTACACAGACATCCACAGGTAGGGACACATCCAACTGAGTTACATGAATGCTTCTCCCAGCCACTCATAAAACTAATGATAGAGAGCCTCCTGCCAATTCCCCACAGCTCTGCAGCCTTGCGCCCCTGGATTATACCATCTTGCCCTAGTCAGAAGCCTGACCAGTCTGAGTTTATTATCCAGTTAACTCTCCCTCATTGTGAATAGTGCATGCACCAGCCTTGTAATAGAGCTGAGATTTCCCAAGAACTTCAAGCAAAGTACACTAGTTTAAGTACAGCATAAAATAGATTTATTAACTACAGAAAGAGGGACTTTTAAGGCTTGTAAGTGGTAGGCATAAAAGATCAGAGTAAGTTACCAAAGAAAATAAAAGATAAATGCACAATCTAAACTTTACACCTTATTACACTAGGCAATAGTTAGGTCAAGCAATTTTCTCATCCCACTGGATGTTACCCTCCTTAATACATAGAATTCCCCCTGAAACCTGGACGACTGTCCTCAAATGACCTTCATTTTCTCAGGATTCCTGCTGCTTCCAGAGTAGGTGGGGGAGGAGAAAGGCAAAAACACAGTCTCCTATTTCATATTCTTAGTTCAAGTGTCCTTCATACACCCTAATGCTATACATATTTGGAGACAATGACAGATTTAAGCAGATCATGACTTCTCATATAATAACTTACATGGAATGCTTTGTATGAAATTTCACAACCATATATGAATGATGAATATGTGGGCTACAGGGGGCTCTTTTGAGGTCCATCATGTCACAAAAGCCGCTGGAGACTGGCCTTTGGGAAGAGCTGGCTGAAGAGCCTTCCTAGTAACTGAGAGATCCTGGCTTGGCCTGCCAGTTTGTCCTTGCTGAATGAAACTTGTCTGTTGGGCTCCCTTTTTTGTATTTCTTTCTTGTAAACAGAAAAGAAGTTCTTGGCCAATCCTTGTAAGTGCTTGTTGAAGACACAGAGAGCCTCTGCAGTGGGGCCGGGGGTTGGGGTGTGAGAGGAAGTCAGGAGGTGGTGCTTACCTCAGGTACCATGGCTCCCAAAGTGACCGGCACAAGCTCCACTCCAGCAGTGGCTACTAGGTGCGGGGATCGGGAGGGCCAGCTACAGAGTTTCCACTCGGGGTGGGGGCAGCGCATGGAGACGGCCTCCCCCCCAGGAGCAACGTGGCATGGAGGGAGGGGGGCAGAGAGGGCAGCGAGCCCCCTTAGTGCGGCTGGCATGTTTCCACACTTCACTTGGGGAGGCATCGGGTCTCTGTGGGCTGCCTGGGGCAGGGGCAGTGCCAGAGGGGGCTCAGGCCACCCCTTTGCCTCCTCTCTCTGGGATCCCAGCTCATCTTGCTGGCCGACAGGGATTTTAGGGTGCAGCAGCGCAGGGAGCGGGAAGGGCGAACCTCAGCAGCCGACATGCGGGAAAACAGCTTTAGCTGCTGGCCCCGCAGACTGTCACCAGGCCTCCAGCTTGCCCCATTTGACCCAACGGGTTGATCTTCTGGCTAGAAATATTTGTGGTGGGATTTCCCCCCAACAGTACCCCACAGGGGTTCAGGGTCCTCTCCAGCACAGGCCACACAGGAAGGCTAAATGCTTGAGCTGCAGCATATGCTGGGCAGGCTTAAGGATGGGCTCCCCAAGACAGGAGAGAAGAGAAAGACTCGGCCCCCAGAGGGGCAGGCTGGGGCTTCCTGGATTCGATTCTCTCACAGCCAGCCCCCTGCCCCCACTTCCAAGTCATCAATGGCACCCCCAGGTCAGCCAGAAAGGAGCAGCAGTAATCACTATGGCTTGCAGGCAACTTCCAAGCCCACCACAGCAGACCATCTCGGCCAGAAAGGAGCCCACTCGGACTAACTGTTGCTTCTTTTCTTTCCACCCAGAATCCCGCTTCTGGCCAATACGTTGCTGTAGATTGTTGTCCATTTCCTGTCTTGATAATTCAGACAGTCCCTTTTCCGTCATATTGCCAGTACATCAGTGATTGCAATAGCAGGGGGCAGGTTTTTTCTGGGTCAGTGAGCTTTGCCAGGGGGTTGGTGGCTCCTTTCTTTCCTCACCCTGGAGTAAACTCAGTTTTTTATTCCATCCTTGATGTTTTATGGAATAATAATAGCAGCACGAAGAAAGAGGTGGGTAGTGTGGGTCTCAGGGGAGGGGGCAGAGAGGTGTGGTTGGCGGGCAGACCTTGGGGTAGAGGGTGGAGAAGCATGAGCAGCAGGTGAGGAAGCCTCTGGGGAGGAAAGGAGCGAGTAAAAGGCAGACCAGCAGACCTCAGCCAAAGAGGAAGAGTAGGGAAGGTAAGTGGCCAAACGGGAGTGAGGGTGGAGCACAGGTGGGGCCTCAGAGTGAGGCAAAAGAGCAGGGTAGAGTGGGTGGGAGTGCCACAGTCTGGGTACCGATGCCCCCACACACTTCTAGGGAGCTTCCAGCGCTTATGCCCAGCCTCCCCAAATGCAAGAGTCACATGCCACCTATTCTCTGGGTCTTCACTAACCAAGCATCTCCCCAAGCTATGTTGATGGGAGAAGCCCTCCTGTTGACACAGTGCTATCTACACCAGGGTTAGGTTGATATAAGTGCATAGCTCAGGGGGGTACATTTTTTACACCCCTAAGAATTGTAGTTACATCGACCTAATTTTGTAGCATAGACCTGTGCAAAGAATCACACACACACCTTGGGAGTAAAACTTCACCTGCTCCTCTGCTTTACAGAATCCAAACACAAGCAACACTTGTCAGGCCCTTGTGGGGGGTTGGCAGGGAGTCAGGTGTGGACAGACACAGTACCTTAAGCTGATGCAGGCACTGTGGCTTAGCTGGCTAAAGCACCTGCCTTGTAAACAGGAGATCCTAGGTTCAACTCCCAGTGGTGCCTTCTTGAGAAGCCTTTTAGAGCCCCTGGTATTGGCTACTGTCAGAAGACAAGATACAGAGCTAGATGGACCTTTGGTCTATCCCAGTATGCCTGTTTTTATGGTTTAAATTACACTCACAGGCACTGATAATAGAGTTACTGAAAGTTTGGGTCTAGTCCCTCATAGATGACCATCCTGCTGATCCTCAATCTTTGGGGTAAGATAGTATTTTAAATGTCCCACATCCGCAACCTTGTCCCACGGTGTTTGGGGGAGATTATGAGGACGTTACCTTTTGAGATAAAAACTAAGAAATACAGAACAAGAGAATTCTTTCAGAAATCTGGGCTTTAGGCATATTTCATTTGAAGCAGGGGGTCTGAGTTCCTGAGAAAGTTTTTGTTTGCAAGAGGCAACATGGTTTGGTCTGTGATTGTACCAAAGGGAAAGATGGTTTGCAAAGGACAGGAGAAGACTAAATGCATCCAATGAGAATGGGATTTGAACCCAGGCATTCAGAGCACAATAGACTAGCAGTCCATCACCTTAACCACTCGGCCACCTCATCTGAACTGTCAGGAAAGGGACAGGAGGAGAAATCTAAGGCCAGCAGAGACAGGGCCACTATGGAGTTTTTAAATACTAAGTGTAAGCAAGGTCTGAATGAGCTCCCCCCTTACATCAAGTGATGAGCTGGGGGAAAGACTTCAGGAACAGACCATGTTTGCATAGACACACCTACTCTGCCTAGGTATGCAGCATGATGGGGCTGCTTTGCCAAAATGACCAACCAGCCCAGATGAGTTAAGTGGATGCACATGAATTAAGTGGATCCCTGGATGCAGGGAGCTCTGACGTTGCTACACACACACACACACACACACACACACCCCATAGCCCCCTAGAGGTGCACAGAGGAGCAGCATTCCAGGGAGGAGCTGGCAGCAATGCCAGCTGCTCCATGCACACAGGTCAGTTTCCCCACATGGGTGCAGGAAGGGGGTGTAGAGGTGAAGAGGGTGCAGAAGAGGGTGCAGTAGAGGGGCAGTGGCTGGGGACACAGGAGGGGAGTGCAGGAGTTAAGGGCCAAGGGGACACAGTGTAGGGGTTAGGGCAGGGGAAGGAGTTTTCTGACAGCGGGTGCAGGGGAATGCGGGCATGGAGCTGCTCGGTTTGCAGTGCTAGTAGCGCCCGGAGCATGTCTGCTTGGCACTCCATAACATTTAAGAGCCACTCCATGGCTTCATTCAGGCATGCCACATTCTCCTTTTGGTCCCTCTTCTTGCTGTCCGGCCACTCCTTCAGTTCTTGTTTTTCGGCCACAGAGTGCATCATTACATTATGCAGAACGTTCTCTTTATTTCTTCATGGCCGCTTTCTAATTCTGCGAAGCCGTTCAGCGAGTGATAACAAAGAGGGAGGCTAGGCTCATATCTGTGAAGCCAAAATGCAACATTTTACAGAAGCAGTATTGTTTGCAAAACACAGCCCACTGATGCAGTGATTTAAAACACAGCCACTATGCACATACCTATCACTAACTGGCTGACCCCAGGCAAGAACACATGAGCCACAAGACTTCCAAAATGGTAACAGCAGGGACAGGGGAAATCAGTGTTCCAGGACCGTACTGTACACTGGGCATGTAGCTCTTTGGGAGATCCAGCAGTGTAAGGGGGGGTGTCTTATAATCATTTCTGTGACCACATTTTCTACAGGCTGTGTTCATTATAGAAGATCTCTCATTGCTGAGAATGAGCAGGGAATCAAGGGAGGGTCTTCTCCAAGACTACGGCTTCTGCCCTGGCCCTTACATGGCTCGCCTGTGTGCAGGAATGGTCTCCCCCCAATGACAGCAGAGTGGCATGGGAAAATTACCCTTAAAGGGGCAAGAAACAAAGCAGCTCTGCCAAAGAACCTGTGGCAGCGGATTGCCCAGTATCTCCATGAGAGTTTCATGGAGATCTCTGGGGCAGATTCCTGTGAAGTGAGGAAGTCACTAAACACCTTGATCTGCTGATCAGAGGAGGCACATGGTGGTATGCATATCATACAGCCCTTTGTCCTGCATATTTAGCTCTCAGTCAGCAGTTTCCCCTCACTTTGTTTATTTTGAGCTAACTACAACCAGCCTCATGTCCCCTTTTCATGTCAGAGAAATCTATTGACTGATGATCACATTTCCCCTCCTTTCCTGGCTAGGCAGGGTCTGGGTATGAGGAATCAGAAAATAACAATTAGAAATGTCTAAGCCAGACTTTCAACACACAACACCTCTTTTCCCTTTTGAAGTAACATTATTTCCTTAGCCCTTTTTAACATCAACCTCTTGTTCTTCTTCAAATGCTGTTACCACAAGCTCTGAGCTACTAATTTCCTTACTGCGCCCTTGATATTTTTAAAAACAATGAAGAGTCCTTGTGGCACCTTAGAGACTAACAAATTTATTTGGGCATAAGCTTTCGTGGGCTATAACCCTCTTCATTGGATGCATGGAGTGAAAATACAGTAGGAAGGTATAAATACACAGCACATGAAAAGATGGAACTTGCCTTAATGAGTGTGTGTGTGGGGGGGAATCAGTGCTAACAAGGCCAATTCAATTAGGATGGATGTATCACATTCCAACAGTTGACAAGAAGGTGTGAGTATCAGAGGGGAAATTACTTTTGTAGTGACCCGGCCACTCCCAGTCTTTATTCAGGCCTACTTTGATGGTTTCCAGTTTGCAAATTAATTCCAGTTCTGCAGTTTCTTGTTGAAGTCTGTTTCTTAAGTTTTTTTCTTGAAAAATGGCCACGTTTAAATCTGTTATTGAGTGTCCAGGGAGATTGAAGTGCTCTCCTACTGGTTTTTGAATGTTACAATTCTCCATGTATGATTTGAATTTATTTATTCTTTTGTGTAGACACTGTCTGGTTTGTCCAATGCACATGGCCGAGGGGCATTGCTGGCATATGATGGCATATATCACATTGGTAGATGTGCAGGTGAACGAGCTCCTGATGGTATGGCTCATGTCGTTAGGTCCTATGATGGTCTCCCTTGAATAGATGGAAATGTCAGTTTGTTCTCTCTTCCAGTTCTATCTAAGCTAATAGGAAGAGCCATTTACTGCGTAATATTGTTGAGAAGGAAGAGAGTGCATTTTATTTTGGGTTCGTCATATACACAAAAAAAGCACACTTAAGGCAGCAAGATGAAGCACCCAACATGGGGCTCAAATCCATGAGATTAAGAGTTGGATGTTCTACCAACTGAGCTAGCCAGGCTGTCTACAGTACTGCTTCAAAGGCACAGTCACAGTGTAGAGACCAACACCTACAAAGTCTTCACCAAGCATTCTCAAAACTACGATACACGCACGAGGAAATAAGGAAACAGATCAACAGAGCCAGACGTGTACGCAGAAGCCTCCTACTGCAAGACAAACCCAAGAAAGAAACCAACAGAACTCCACTGGCCATCACATACAGTCCCCAGCTAAAACCTCTCCAATGCATCATCAGTGATCTACAACCCATCCTGGACAATGATCCCTCACTTTCACAGGCCTTGGGTGGCAGGCCAGTCCTCGCCCACAGACAACCCGCCAACCTGAAGCATATTCTCACCAGTAACTACACACCGCACCATAGTAACTCTAACTCAGAAACCAATCCCTGCAACAAACCTCGATGCCAACTCTGCCGCCCACATATCTACACCGGCGACACCATCACAGGACCTAAACAGATCAGCCACACCATCACCGGTTCATTTACCTGCACGTCCACCAATATAATATACGCCATCATATGCCAACAATGCCCCTCTGCTATGTACATCAGCTAAACTGGACAGTCCCTACGTAAAAGGATAAATGGACACAGATCAGATATTAGGAATGGCAATATACAAAAAGCTGTAGGAGAACACTTCAATCTCCCTGGACACACAATAGCAGATTTAAAGGTAGCCATCCTGCAGCAAAAAAATTTCAGGACCAGACTTCAAAGAGAAACTGCTGAGCTTCAGTTCATCTGCAAATTTGACATCATCAGCTCAGGATTAAACAAAGACTGTGAATGGCTAGCCAACTACAAAAGCAGTTTCTCCTCCCTTGGTGTTCACACCTCAACTGCTAGCTGATCACCTCACCCTCCCTGATTGAACTTTATCTCTAGCCTGACTCACTCTTGCTTGCATATTTATACTTGCCTCTGGAAATTTCCACTACATGCATCCGATGAAGTGGGTATTCACCCACGAAAGCGTATACTCCAGTACATCTGTTAGTCTATAAGGTGCCACAGGATGCTTTGCTGCTTTTACAGATCCAGACTAACACGGCTACCCCTCTAATGCTCTACCAACTGAGCTAGCCAGGCTGTCTACAGCAGCTCTAAAAAGGCACAGTCCCAATGTAGCAGGAGCCCTAAGGAAGTTTCTTTGCAAGTTGAGATTCCTTTTCTGACATTTGCCTTCTGTCTTTGTTCCTTTGTTCTCCAGCTAGCAAACAGGGGCTATTACAAGGCTGGTTAGATGCTGGATTCTAGACCAGAGAGCTGGGGTTCATCTACCAGCTGGTCAGAGAAATGAGTATGGAAGGATACAATTTAGTATTCTCCCACCAGGGGGAGATGCTCATTGACTCAGGTAGTGGGGGATAGTCAGAAAGCTTCTCAACTCCCAGAGAGGGGGTAGACAATTCGGTTCCCCCCAAGCCATACACACATTTTTGCAGGATATTAGACCCCCTGGGAAGAAGCTCCTCAAAGAAAATGTAGCCCCACGAGTGTCAGAGAAGGGAATCACTGTTTGCCTTAAGAGGTGGATGAGGGAAACCTGCAGGTCCTTAGGTCCCTCCACTGTTTGATGAAGCCATTTGTGGGAAAGGGTCTGGGGTAGGCGAGGAGGACAAATTGAGGACAGAAGGGCTTGCAGCTGGTATGCAATCACCATGCTCCCAGTGGCCCGAGAGAAGCAGGGGTCAGCACTTTGTTAGCTTCCTGAGAGTATAGAGCTAACAAAATGAGAGCTATGCTACGGGGCAGCTAAAACCAAAAGACCAGTTATAATGAATCAGCATCTCATCAGGTGACATCAGCCCCCCCTCTTGGTCCCATAAATCCCAGAAATACTGTCAGCTCAATGATTTTTCCCCCAACAGAGTTTCCAGATTATAAACAGAAGAAGAAGTGGAGAGGATTACACTGGGGTAAATGAAAGCAGAGGAGAATTGCTCCTCTGGTGATTTCTTTATTTTGCTCCAGTGATACTGATGGAGGAACCTGAAGCATAATTTGAGTTTGTGACACCATGTCATCTGTTTTTTGGGCTCAGGGCAATGGAGAATGGACCAGCATGTGACATTAGCAAAACAGGAATCTGAGAAAGCCAAATCTAGTTGTCAGAAAGAAACAGCCCTACCGGGTGCTTTAAGTGGTAGGCTCTGGTATTTTAGTTGTCATGGCCTGGGTTCAATTCCGCATTTGAAATTGAAAGGAAAAGAGGGATCCTTGTCCTTATCAACAAGGCAAAGAATGTCTTTTTTCTCAGTAAATATTTTAATAGGTGCTGACTCGACATGTAGATCTCATTTCATTTGTATTTACAATGGAATGGTTCTCTCTGGGATAGACAGGAATTCTTCAACTAGCCTCAGATTCCACAAGAATACTAGAAGCAATAGTGTCTAACAAATACCTTCCTTTTTTTGGAGAAAAAGCAATGTCCGAGTTTTCCATGGACATTTCTCTTCCATCTCTTTGGGCTTCATCCAACAATACAAGAAACCGAAATGCAGTCAAATACATGGAAAGTTTCCCACTATAGGGTTCGCTGACCAGGCCGTGGGGAAAGTTTTGCCAGAACACTTGGTTATACTATCCCTCCCTGACCATAAATGGAAAGCAAGGAGATAACTCTCAGAGCACACAACTTAGGGCACCCACTTATGACTCAAAATCACAGATTGTGAGTCTCACATTCTACACTGTCAATGTCCTGCACCCTTCTCCTGTATATTGAGCAGCCAAGCCTGCCTCCCCAAGTTTTTTCTGGATAAGGAGGTTGGAATTTACCCAAATATGCACCATCTAGCACTTTGAAAGATGTTTGATTTCCCTCTAACTTCTATCATAGAAATGCTAAGCAGTTGGTATTATAGGAGAGGTTGAAATGAGTCTATTTCTTCAGGTAGAAGGCAATGCTTATGTCAGAAGGAGGATTTGAACACCCACCTCCAAATAGAACCCAGAATACAAATGACAGCAAGACACAGCCTTGGGTCTGATGCAGTAGACCTCTTGGCCAGCCTGATCCTCTTAGTCAAGCTATTTATCAATCTTAGTTTTCTTTACTTGTTATGAATTCCTTAGGGAGGCAGAGATGGCACATTTCTTTCAACGTCTAGAGAACTTCTAAAGCACTGCTGATTTTTATATGTAGTCTTCCTGCTCACTTTTTAAGTGAATAAAAGATGAAGAAAAGTAATGGTGAACCTCAAACTCCTGCATGGTTAGCCAGTCGGCCAAGCAACCAGCACCCACAACTGCTACCACCTTTTGTTTTCAAAATAGCTCAGCCTTTCTGAAAACCTGGCCAAAATTTTTGTTGCCCAAATGGCAGCTGAGTTCTTCTGAAAATCTGGCTCTAGGGGTGGGTGTGAGACCTTCTGAAAATTCTGGCCTCTGTGTCTGGAAGCTCTAAGAACCTTCAGAACTTTTATCTTGTGTGAGAACCTGATGAGAAAACCTTCCTTCTGTAGAACTCAGCAGAGATTTTCTCATTGACTTACAATCACAATGTTTCATCTTGATCCCAGGTTTAGATAACAACAAAATGCATTTATTGTATTTTTACATGCAATGTGAAACAAACATCCCTATTTGGGCAGAGGGATAGAAGTAGGTTATTATTATTGTTATTATCATGTTGGTTAGGCTACCTAGCAAGGGGGGAAAATAATTTGCACATGTCTATTTATGTAAAAGGGCATGCAGCCTGTACTGTGGGGTGTACAGTGGAAACATGCCATATTCTGTTACTAGTCAGTGGGAAGCTTTAATTTTTATAGATTTCAGAGTAGCAGCCGTGTTAGTCTGTATCCGCAGAAAGAACAGGAGTACTTGTGGCACCTTAGAGACTAACAAATTTATTTGAGCATAAGCTTTCGTGGGCAACAGCCCACTTCTTCGGATGCATAGAATGGAACTTTATTGAGGAGATATATATACACATACAGAGAGCATGAAAATATGGGATTTCCCCCCCTTTCTAGCTAGCCAAACCAACATTATAATAACAATAATAGACATTCTGGTTGACCCAAGATGAATATTTTTTTCCAATTTTCTTGATGAAACAAAACCAAAAAATCATTTTGGGTCAACCAAAATATTTCAGCAAATAAACTATTCATCCAAAAAACTTTCATCCCACTCTATATACAAGTCTTTGGAAGTAACCATCCCTGAGAAAGTGGCCTCTTCCATTCCTGAGGTTTAGCTGCTGAAGTGTTCCAAGCATAGACAATGGGCCTTTCTCCTGTTGCCAACTGGTCACTACCTTGCTCAGGTAGCTACTGATGAAAGGAAATGTGGTTTAGTGGCGGACCTACTTCTCAGAGTTGGTAAGACAACCCCCACCTTTTCATGCTTTCTGTATGTGTATATATATTTCCTCAATATATGTTCCATTCTATGCATCCGAAGAAGTGGTCTGTAGCCCACAAAAGCTTATGCTCAAATAAATTTGTTAGTCTCTAAGGTGCCACAAGTACTCCTGTTCTTTTTAATTTTTATATGGTCTCCAAAGCCCTTCCCAACATCATGTAGAAGATGGGGGAACCAGGAAAAACCATGGAATTGTTTAAATTGCGAGTGAAGAATAACTCAAGGGTTTTTAAAAAAAATATATATAAAGCCACTTTTCCCTGACTGGGAATCGAACCTAGGCCATAGCAGTGCCAAATCCTAACCATTAGGGAGATGATGATGTTTTTCTTCTCACTTATACTACACTTTCTTGGGCTACTTTCTTTCCAATTTCTGAAACTGTTCCATTGTCCACTCCCTGAGCTGCTAAGAGCAGAGTGTGTAGGAACTCCTGTGCTCAGGGTCACAACCTGAGCCCAACCCAAGCCACTGAAACAAACTCAAATGATGCTTCTTTCAGCAGGATCACAAAGCAACACAAAGAAAACCCATGAGGAACAATCCTCCTCTGCCCTCATTTACTCCATCGCAACCCTCTCGGCAGCCTACCTGGACACTCTTCCCGGAAGGACACTGAGTTGATAGGAGCTCTGGCATAGAGACCAAGGGAAGGGTATTGCTCCCCCTCATTGTGAGCTGATCACATTCTGACTCCATGTAATGGGGCTCTGAGCTTTCCCATCTTCTGAGTTCTGTGTCCTCAACTAGCTGCCAAAGTGCTGAACCCCCCAGACCCTTCTGCTGGGAGTATGGTGATTGAACAACAGCTGCAAGTCCTTTTTCCTTCTCCTTGTCCTCCTCGGCTTCCCCAGACCTTCCTCATAAGTGGTTATATCAGACGTTGGAGGGATCTAAGTACCTGCAGGTTTCCCTCACCCACCTCTTAAGGCAAACAGTGATTCCCTTCTCTGACACTCCTGGGGCCGGGCTTCTTTTGAGTTTAAAAGCAAGCGTGTTTAATGATTAATGATTAATTTGCCCTGGCAATCGCGGCCAGTACAGCTACTGGAAAAGTCTGTTAACGTGTATGGGGATGGAGCGGAAATTCTCCAGGGACATCTCCAGAAAGCTCTCCTTCATGTACTCCAAAAGCCTTTGCAAATGGTTTCTGGGGAGGGCTGCCTTATCCCGTCCGCCATGGTAGGACACTTTACCACGCCAGGCCAGCAGCACGTAGTCTGGAATCATTGCATAACAAAGCATTGTAGCGTATGGTCCTGGTGTTTGCTGGCATGCAGACAACATCCAGTCCTTATCGCTCTTTGTTATCCTCAGGAGAGTGATATCATTCATGGTCACCTGGTTGAAATGGGGCGATTTTATTAAGGGGACATTCAGAGGTGCCCGTTCCTTCTCTGCTGAACAGAAATGTTCCCCGCTGTTAGCCACATAGTGGCGGGAGGGTTGAAGTGATCATCCCAGAGAATTGGGTGTGTGGGGGAAGGGGGGTTAGTTGGGTTTGTGCTGCATGTTAACCTGGGAACCGCAGCCCCTCCTTTTACATTGCAAATTTAAATGGCCAACACAATTCATCCTTGATATGGGAAATGAGGGCGCTGCTGTTTGAAACCATTCCCACATGTTAAGAAGGTTAAAAAAGCCAAAAGACTGTGGCTTACCATGGCTGCCTGCAAGCCGAAATCTGTTGCCTGGCACTGCGTGAGTGATCTCTCACACGAAACTGGCAGGCCCTCACTATAAGAGGAAAAATGCGACCTTGTAACGAAAGCACATGTGCTGTGTAATGTGAACAGCAAAATGTAAGGTGAAAGAGTGTACCCATTGTTCTCTAAAATGTGTCTTTTTTACCCACCTCTCCCTTCTCCTCCACCAGCTGCAAATGTTTCTCCTCAGAGGCTAGTGAACATTAGAAAGAGAAAACGGAGGACGCGGGACGATATGTTCACGGAGCTCCAGATGTCCTCCCACGCTGATAAAGCACAGCAGAATGCGTGGAGGCAGTCAATGTCAGATTTCAGAAAAGCACAATATGAACGAGAGGAGAGGTGGCGGGCTGAATCGCTGGATGAACAGAGCAAGTTGCGGGCTGAAGATGATAGGTGGCGTCAGCTTGCAGACAGAAGGCAAGAGTCGATGCTCCGGCTGCTGGGGCATCAAACTGATATGCTCCAGCGTATGGTTGAGCTGCAGGAAAGGCAGCATGAGCAGAGACTGCCGCTACAGCCCCTGTGTAACCAACAGCCCTCCTCCCCAAGTTCCATAGCCTCCTCACCCATGTTAGGCCAAAAAAATATGGAGTACAGAACACTGTTTGGCCAGCTTAGCCAAAGTTAGGCTAACTGTAGTTGCTGGGCCATTCCTGTCTCTCTGTGAAACATGAGGACATGCTTGCTTGGGCTACAAAGAATAAGATAAAGGGCGGGGGGACCGTATTCTTGTACCAAATGTACTAGGAACAGTTTGTTTGGACATATGGAGACTTGCAGTCTTCACTCCCTGTTTCTGTTCTTAACTCCCTACTTTCTAGTGCATGATGAAAAAGCTGATAAGAAGCTGCTGAGGAATCATGAACTGTTTGTACTGTCAAAGAACATAGATATGTATGAATATTAGAAGCTTTTAACTAGTAAAGGAGGGGATTGGGTTGCTTTAACTATGACGCGACGGAACTGTCTATATAATCTCACTAGTTATTGTAATCGTGGCTGGTTCTCTCTGGAGACGGGCCGCTCTCTATTGTTGTGTGCACTCTTCAATAAAGAGCTTGTATTGGACCTTGCTGGTGTTGCCTGTCTCTCACTCTGCGGTCAGACAACGAACCTTGCCGTCTGGGTTAAAAAGTCCCCGACACCCAGACGCCCAAGAACACGGTGGGGGGGCCTCCGGCCACCCAGTCACTCCACCCCACATGATCGCCCAAGCATCAGAAGGCTGGCCTTCAATAAGAGTTAAAATTTTAAAATGCAGTGTGTCGTTTTCCTTCCCTCCTCCCCAACCCATCCTTGGCAATTATCCCCCTACTTGTGTGATGAATTAATAAAGAATGCATAAATGTGAAATAACAATGACTTTATTGCCTCTTCAAGCGGTGCTCGAAGTGGGGAGGGGAGGGTGGGGTGGTTGGTTTACAGGGAAGTAGAGTGAACTGGGTGGGCGGGGCGGAGGGTTCATCAAGGAGAAACAAACAGAAGTTTCACACCGTAGCCTGGCCAGTCACAAAACTCATTTTCAAAGCTTCTCTGATGCGCTCCGCGCCCTGCTGTGCTCCTCTAACCACCCTGGTGTCTGGCGGCGCGTAATCAGTGGCCAGGCGATTTGCCTCAACCTCCCACCCTGCCATAAATGTCTCCCCCTTACTCTCACAGATATTGTGGAGCGCACAGCAAGCAGCAATAACAATGGGGATATTCTTTTCACTGAGGTCTGAGCGAGTCAGTAAGCTGCGCCAGCGCGCTTTTAAACGTCCAAATGCACATTCCACCACCATTTGGCACTTGCTCAGCCTGTAGTTGAACAGGTCCTGACTCCTGTCCAGGCTGCCTGTGTACGGCTTCATGAGCCATGGCATTAAGGGGTAGGCTGGGTCCCCAAGGATCACGATAGGCATTTCAACATCCCCAACGGTTACTTTCTGATCCGGGAAGAAAGTCCCTTCCTCCAGTTTTCGAAACAGAGCAGAGTGCTTGAAGACATGAGCATCATGTACCTTTCCCGGCCATCCCAGGTTGATGTTGGTGAAAGGTCCCTTGTGATCCACCAGGGCTTGCAGCAGCATTGAAAAGTATCCCTTGCGGTTTATGTACTCGGTGGCTTGGTGCGCCAGTGCCAAGATAGGGATATGCGTTCCGTCTATGGCCCCACCACAGTTTGGGAATCCCATTTCAGCAAAAACATCCACTATTGCCTACACGTTGCTCAGAGTCACTACCCTTGATATCACCAGGTCTTTCATTGCCCTGGCAACCTGGATCACAGCAGCCCCCACAGTAGATTTGCCCACTCCAAATTGATTCCCGACTGACCGGTAGCTGTGTGGCGTTGCAAGCTTCCACAGGGCTATCGCCACTCGCTTCTCAACTGTGAGGGCTGCTCTCATCCTGGTATTCTGGTGCTTCAGGGCAGGGGAAAGCAAGTCACAAAGTTCCATGAAAGTGCCCTTACACATGCGAAAGTTTCGCAGCCACTGGGAATTGTCCCACACCTGCAGCACGATGCGGTCCCACCAGTCTGTGCTTGTTTCCCGTGCCCAGAATCGGCGTTCCACGGCATGAACCTGCCCCAGTAACACCATGATTTCCACATTGCTGGGGCCTGTGCCTTGTGAGAGGTCTATGTCCATGTCAATTTCCTCATCACTCTTGTCGCCGCGCTGCAATCGCCTCCTCGGCTGGTCCGGGTTTCGCTTTGGCATGTCCTGGCTCTGCATATACTCCAGGACAATGCGCGTGGTGTTCATAGTGCTCATAATTGCCGCGGTGATCTGAGCGGGCTCCATGATCCCAGTGCTAGCTATGGCGCCTGGTCTGAAAAAAGGTGCAAAACTAGTATCTGACGGACCAGGGGAAGGAGGGAGGGAGGGCCGAGTGAGAAGGGATAGCTCAGTGGTTTGAGCATTGGCCAGCTAAACCCAGGGTTGTGAGTTCAGTCCTTGAGGAGGCCACTTAGGGATTTGTGGCAAAAATCAGTACTTGGTCCTGCTAGTGAAGGCAGGGGGCTGGACTCTATGACCTTTCAAGGTCCCTTCCAGTTCTAGGAGATAGGATATCTCCATTAATTAAATTAAAATTAAAAAATTAAATGACATGGCATATAGGTACAGGGAATTAAAATCAAGAAAGGTGGCTGTGCATCAGGTAGAAACACAAACAACTGTCACACAGAATGGTCCCCCCAAAGATTAAACTCAAAACCCTGGGTTTAGCAACCTGTTGATTTCACAGAGGGAGAGGAAGCAAATGAATACAGAAGAAATCTATTTTTTACATCTTAAGTTGGCAGCTGATGGTGCAGCATGACTGATAGCCACTGCAGTACGACGACGATGGATATCAATCGTAACATGCCATCTTCTACCAAAAGACAAAGGGCTGCTGCTGTGTAGCAATGCAGCCCCATGTCTTCCAGTCCCATGTCTACCAGCACCCAGATCGCTCTCAGCCTCTTCTGGGTGCTTAGCAGACAATACTGGGCAATTGGCAGAAAATAACATACTACGACTGATAACCATCATCATCGAGACAGTTGCATGTCTGCCCAGGTGCCATGATTGACAGCCACTGCAGTATGATGACAACAGATACCAGTCATATTATACCATCTTCTACCAAAAGGCAAGGGGCTGGTGCAATGCAGCCCTATGGCTGCCAGCCCCACAGCTACCACTCATGCTGCACCGTCTACCGCCAAAAGGCAGTTAGCTGCTGCTGTGTAGCAATGCAGTACCACGTCTGCCGGCACCCAGATGACATATGGTGACGGTGAGCTGATCTGAGTGAGCTCCATGCTTGCCGTGGTATGTTGTCTGCACAGGTAACCCAGGTAAAAAGGCGCAAATCTATTGTCTGCCTGTGCTCTGACGGAGGGGGAGGGGGCGGGGGCCTGATGACATGTACCCAGAACCCCCCGCAACACTGTTTTGCATCATTCAGGCATTGGGATCTCAACCCAGAATTCCAATGGGCAGCGGAGACTGCGGGAACTGTGGAATAGCTACCCATAGTGCAATGCTCCGGAAGTCGACACTAGCCTCGGTACTGTGGACGCGGTCCACCGACTAGAGCACTTAGAGCATTTTATGTGGAGACACACACAATCGGCTGTATACAACCGATTTCTGTAAAACTGGCTTCTATAAATTCGACCTAATTTTGTAGTGTAGACATACCCTGAGACTCCTTCATTTTATGTGTATTTGATATTATCTTTTCCAATGTGCATTACTTTGCATTTATCAACATTGAAATTCATCTGCTCGGTAACTGGGGAAAATTATAAATACACCTTGGGCGGGTGGCAGAGTTATTTACCAGAACACAAGATCTCTTGCAGTGAGTAATGGGAAGTTCATTTATCTCAGGAAGGGAGGAGGGCTCAGGGTCGGGGTGAGCTGTACATCACCTACAGGAGGAACACTTCTCCCCAAAACCTCATCAACTTGCACTGAGCCAAAACCTCCATCTCTGAAGCCCACTCGTCATCTCCTTCCTCTTCATCCCTCCTAGGACCTAGAAAGGATCCCTGGTCACTGTAACATCCAAACAGCCCATGGACAGGGGCTACCTGGGCTAACACAGACTGACCCTCTCCTGCCCAGCAGCCTCCTGCATCCTAAGGGCATCATGTTACCCACGTGTCTGAACCTGCCTCTCCCTGGGCTCCAGTGGAAATGGTTCCCTGGCTGGCAGGGTGGGCCCTGCATTCACCATGTCATTCTTATGCCAGGCAAACCTAAGTGGCGGGGCGCTCTGGGCACCTACCAGCAGCTCCTTGCTTTGCTGCTCCTCCTCGGCTTTGTCTGCTTCTCTCTCTTTTCCAAGAGGGGCCAGATGCTTTTGTGGTACCTCCTGGAAGAAGCAGGGGAGGGAGAGTTAGAAACTGCTGCAAAGGGCCTCCCAGCTGCCAGATTTCAGGGCCCATCCTGCCCTGCAGACTCCAGTGCAGAGTCGCTGGGACTCAGACTGAGAGGAGATGGTGAAACAGGGAGCAGCTTTTCCAGAGAAAACGCAGGACCCCAGGCTGCAGTGACGGAGGTGCAGCCCAACTCCCCACTCCTCATGCCTGACTCACATCCCAAGCAGCCATCTTCAGACAGTCCCCCACTTTCCCCAGCTACAATCCCCAATGCTCCCACAGGGCCAGATCTGAACATAGACCCCCCAAACATCCCCTGAACCCCAGCCCTGAGTCAGGGCTGCCCAGAGGATTCAGGGGGCCTGGGGCAAAGCAATTTCGGGGGCCCCTTCCATAAAAAAAGTTGCAATACTATATAATACTATATTGTCATGGGGGCCCCACGGGGCCTGAGGCAAATTGCCCCACTTGCGCCCCCTCTGGGCAGCCCTGGCCCTGACCCCCACAGCACACCCAAAACTCCCAGCTCCCAGCAGCCCCACAGTCCCCAGCACCAGCCGCTCCTCCCACCCCAAAGCCCGGTTCTGACACCCCAGATCCCCTTGCTCCCGGGCCCAGCCTGGGCTCAGAGATCTGCAGCCGCGCTACGCTCCGGGCCCCTCCTGCAGCTCCCAGCCCAGCAGCTCCTGGGCTTCGTTGCCCCGGCCCCGCAGCAGGGGCTGCTCCGCTCCGCCCTGCCCGGGACACTCGCCCCCCCGCAGCCCCTCTCCGGCCGCAGGGAGTTCGGGGACCCACCCGGGCAGGGGGCGAACCAGGCAGCCGGGCCCGGCCCTTCCCAGCAGGAGCGTGTCCGCCCCATACGTGTCTCCGCCCCCCCGGGCCCTGTCCACTCTGCGCTGCCCCGCGGGCTGCAGGGCTGGAGCAGCCTCTGCGCTGCGCTCCTGGCCCCGGCCAAGGCCCCGCTGCCGACACCAAAGGGCGGGCTGCCAGGTTGGGGGGAGGGCAGGAAGGAGCGGCTCTTCCCCGGGCCTGGCCCTGCCCCACCGAGCCACCTCATAGGGGGTTTGTGACACTCGGGGAATCGGGGAACCCTCCTCAGCCTAGAGGGGGGCGGGGCGGCAGGAGACTGGCTGGATCTTAGCAGGAGAAAAGCAGGGGAAGGGGCTGGTTTTGCTGAATCATTAGACTAAGGAGACCCCGGCTGAGAATGCAGAGACTACATTTCAGGTCAGCTTTGAAGATGTGACACAACACATGTAGAATCACCTTCCTCTAAAGCATCTAAATCCCATGGGCACAACTCTCCAGTGCATAGCTTGTGAGCTGCGCTATGAATACATCCTCTAGGAAGCTCCCCCCAGCAGAGTGGCACAGCGGAAGCGTGCTGGGCCCATAACCCAGTGGTCGATGGATCAAAACCATCTTCTGCTAGCCTGATTTTTATTACAACCCTGGAAACAATTCAGCCTGACTTCATTTGTTTCGCATAGAAAAGAAGAACAAATTCTCTCCGTTTACCCTTTCACAGTCATTAAAGGAAGGAATAAAGCCCCAGCAGAGCCTTATCCCACAGAGTCCACTCCTGTAAGGCAAGAGATGTGTTATGACTCCAATCACATAGTTTCTTCTGCAGCAGGGTCTTTTTTTTTCCTGGAGGAGCAGTACAGCTCCTGAGCAGAGGCAGCCTCATTAATACTCCGCAACTAAAACAAGCCATCTGAAAGATTCAAATCTTATCCTCTGGAAATTCTGCACTACTGCACAAGCACAGAATTCATGTCCCCCACAGAGTTATTTGTTTCACTGCATAAAAATAACTTTCTTATTGGGAAGCAATGGGAAGCCACAAGAGTGGTCATGCACCCCTCCCCAACAGCACAGGCATGTCACCATTGAGTTCATGTTCTGGGGGAGGTGGCTGCAGGGTGATCTTCCATCTCCATGCATCCAGTAGCCTGTGCTCCCCACTGCCATACTGGAGCCTCCACATTTATTTATTGACAAATAAAATTTGCAGAATTTTAAAATATTGTGCACAGAATTTGTATTTTATTTTATTTTATTTTTGGTGCAGAAACTGCTCAGCAGTAAAACCTACTCAGCCGAACTCGGCTGCCCTATGAATAGATCCTGCAAGTATCACACCGTGCAGCAGAAGCATGCTGGATCCATAACCCAGAGGCAGATGGATCAAAACCATTCTCTGCTCAATTGTGTTTTATTACTTACAGCCCTGGAAATAATTCAGCCTGCCTTTATTTGTTCCGCATAGAAAAGAGGAGCAAATTATCTCACTGTTTACCCTTCCACAGCTATTAAAGGAAGGAATAACCCCCCAGCAGAGCCCTACCCCACATGCCCCACAGGGTTCCCCCCCCAGCAGTGGCCAGAGTGGCAGTGGGTCCCTAGGGCTTCCCTCTCCCCAGTGGCACAGTGGGCTCTTTGGGGCTTTCCCCCTCCCCACCAAGTGGTGGTGCTGTGGGCCCCCTGAGCTCCCAACTCCCCAAGATTCAATCAGGGGTATTTATGGTATAGGTTGGGGGCCATGATTTTTTGTTTCTTGCCCATGAGCTGTCCATGACTTTTACTAAAAATACCCGTGATTAAATCGTAGCCTTAGCTATGATTCCAGTCACATGGTTTCTTCTGCGGCAGGGTCTTTTTTCCTGGAAGAGCAGTGTGGTATTTCCTGGATGTGATGAAGTGGGGGATTTTCTTGTTTTTTTCCAGTGGTTTGCATGCAGGGAGTTAGGACTCAGTTTCCCTGAGTGTTACTGGTTTAACAAGGTGATGGGAGAGGGAGTTTGTTGTTACAGAGGACCAGCAAGGGAACTTGGGACCCCAGCCAATGGCCTGGAGAATGGATACCCCGGCGACTGGTGACCTGGCGACCTGGTGACCCAGAGGCCCAGCTCAGGAGTTGCAGCCAGTTCTAGTCAGTGGGAGGAGAATGGACTGCAAAGAAAGGACCCCGGTGACCTAACCAGCTGGTTCCAGCCAGAGGGGGCCACAGGACAGAAGAGAGGAGGCCCAGACAACCCTGTTTACCTGGAGAGAAGACAATGGACAGAGGCAGGACTTGGGGCTGGTGATATCAGATGCCCAGCTGGGAAGCAGGGGGAGCTCTGGCCTGGAGAGGGAGAGCAGGCAGAGCCCACCTGGATGCACAGGAGACTTGGATATGCTGTGCTGAGGGAGGCCAGGCTTGAGGGCCCAGAGAGTTTCCTATGCTGTGTTCAAACACTCGATAAACCCTTCGGTTTTATGCTGGTTGAGTGTCAGTGCAGTCTGGAGAACAGGGTAGTATTATTCCCTTTGGGAGAGGAGGCTCTGGGGTCCAGAGCAAGTGGACTTTCTGAGGGGGCCCAGGGCGAGAAACAGGTGTGCTAAGGCTCAGAGATGTGTGGCTTCAGGAGGTGGAGGGGCTTAACCCTCTGAGAGAGTAGACCCTTGAGAAGGGCTGTCTCACTCAAGGGGGTTCCCCCACGGACTGCATGGCGCCAAGAGTGGGCATGACCTGTGAGTCTGTGACAGTGACCTCTTGCACAAAGCAAGCTTCTGAGTGTAACCCCCCTTATCAATTCAAAACACATTTCTTCTATTTAACCTGATTTGAAATGCTTAATTTATTCTTTAATCTATTCTTTAAAATGAATTTACCTTTTCTCACCACTTTTAAATTAAGCCTAAAACACACTTTAATTGAATTATTGTTATAAGCAGAAAAGGTTTTTTTTAATAGTTACTGTTTAATTCTGGGGGTGCAAAGACATTTGTCAATATCACTTTTCACAGCAGACATTGTGCCCCATTGCCACCCTCACTTCTGCGCTGCTGCTGCCTGCAGACCTGGGTGCGCTTGTGACCCCCACATAACTGGAGACAGTAACCCCCAGTCTGAGAACTCCTGGTTAGCCCCCTTCCCCCTCTGGCTTGATCTCTGTCCTGTTCCCGGGGGGGGGGGAACTCCTGGAGCTGGATTGGCCCCTCCTGAGGGGAGCCAGAGCCGGCGGTGTCAGTGAAGCCAGCAGCGCTGGGAGCCAAAGATGCAAGGGAGCAGAGATGGGCTGAGGAGGGGCTGCTTGTCAGAGTCACTTCCCTGCCCGCCCCCAGCGCTCCCTCCCCCCGCTCTCTCTTCATCCTGTGGGGGGCCTGGCTCAGCAGAGCCTGGGGCTGTCCTGGAGGGCGAGTCTGAGCCGCCGCAGACAGCTCTGGCGAGAGCTGCAGCCAGAGCCGGCTCTAGGCACCAGCGCTCCAAGCATGTGCTTGGGGCAGCACTTTCCAAGGGGCAGCACTCCAGCCCCCCCATTTTTTTTCTTGGGGCACAAAAAGCCGGGAGCCGGCCCTAAACCAAGCTGTTCCCTGTCAGCTGAGGCTTTCAGGCTGCGCTGGAACTGTCGCTGCAGTTCTGGCTGCAGTCGCTAGATGGCACTCAGGGCAGCCTGAGTCACACAGGCTGGACTGCAGTTCAGGCTGCCCGGTGTAGCCCCACAAAGTGCTCCCGCTCCCGTTTTGCAACCATCCCCCCACAGGAAGCAGACCGGGAGTGTTTTCCACCACAACCCCATCCCTCCCGTTTTGCAACCATCCCCCCACAGGAAGCAGACCGGGAGTGTTTTCCACCACAACCCCATCCCTCCCGTTTTGCAACCATCCCCCCACAGGAAGCAGACCGTGAGTGTTTTCCACCACAACCCCATCCCTCCCGTTTTGCAACCATCCCCCAGAGGAAGCAGACCGGGAGTGTTTTCCACCACAACCCCATCCCTCCCGTTTCGCAACCATCCCCCAGAGGAAGCAGACCGGGAGTGTTTTCCACCACAACCCCATCCCTCCCGTTTTGCAACCATCCCCCCAGAGGAAGCAGACCTGGAATGTTTTCCACCACAACCCCATTCCTCCAGTTTCGCAACCATCCCTGGACCAGTGACAGGTGCATGAGCAGCCCAGTCATTGGAACTAAGCAAGGAGAAGCCAGTGGAAAAAATGAAAAGGGGCCACTGTGGTCTCACCTTGGGCTTGGGGGCATGCGCCGTTCCCCCAAACCTTACCTCCCTTTTCACGGATTCACACACAAAAAAGTGAAACAGTATGCCTCAATCATGCAATAGATCAATTTGGCACATTAGCCAGGAGGAAGCAGACCGGGAGTGTTTTCCACCACAACCCCATCCCTCCCGTTTTGCAACCATCCCTGGACCAGTGACAGGTGCATGAGCAGCCCAGTTCTTGGAACTAAGCAAGGAGAAGCCAGTGGAAAAAATGAAAAGGGGCCACAACACTACCTCCCCTTTCACGAATGCAATGAATGGCCACTCCGGTCAGGAAGCAGATCGGGATCGTTTTTGACCACATACCCCATCCCCTCCTGATTCGCAACCCCATGGACAATGCAATGAAAGCGGCCACTCCAGTCAGGAAGCAGATCGGGATCTTTTTTGACCACATACCCCATCCCCTCCTGATTCGCAACCCCATGGACAGGCGGTAGCAATTTAACAAACAGTTTACCAAACTGCTACGCTGCGTGGCAGAAACCGCTCCCAGTAGCAAAAGGGGAGGGGAGCACTTTGTGGGGCTACACTGGCCGCTGGAGAGCCAGAGCGTCATCCCCTGGAGCTGAGCCCGGCTACGGCGGCGAGAGGGGCTCAGCTCCGGGGGATGATGCTTTGGCTCTCCAGCGGCCGGGCAGCCTGAACTGCAGCCCAGCCTGGGTGTGAGGAGCCGGGGTGGGAGGGAGGGAAGTGGGGCCCGGGATGCAGGGAGAGGGTAGGGGTCCTGCTGCCGTTTCTGCTCTGAGTCTCCCCAGGGCTGCGCAGCATTTCCCGACCAAGTGGGCTGTGCAGGGCGCCACCGGGCTGGGCAGGGGGCGCGGATCCCGGCTCGCACGCTGACAGGGCAAGGGGCTGGGCAGCCCAAGCTGCCAGGGAGCTGCTGCCATCCCCTCCTGCCCCCGGACCCAGCCAACCATGCACCTCCCCCGCCTCAGCCCCGTGCTGCCTGCCCTGGGCAGGGAGAGGCAGAGCCTGGCTCTGAGCGGGGCAGCGGGGGATACTGCCCTGCCGGGGGACCCCTGCAGCTCGGGAACCTGGGGGTCAGTGTCTGTCCTCTCGGCTCTGCCTGCACGGGGCTGGGGAAGCAGCTGTCAGCGCCTGCCCCTCTCAGCCCTTGTACCCCCCATCCCGCTCGCAGCCCCTCCACTTGTACCTCCCCCATCGCTCCTTCATCACACCCCTTTCCCCTTGTATTCTCCCTTCACCCACACCTCTTCCCTTGTACCCTCTGTGACAGTGTACCCCATAAGGCTTTATGGGGAGGGGGTGCTTATAAATGTATGTATGACATAACTGGAATATGTTTTATGCTGCCTGTGCCATGTAACATATCTCCGTAAGGGTTGTGGTCTACTATATCGATTCATCCTATTTGTACGTATATATCATTTTCTACTCGAGCTTAAGAATATGGGCTGTATGCTTGCCTGATTTCTAAGTAAGCTTTGTGAGGCATTTGGTCAGCTTCTTTAGGAAGGAATTTGCCAGGTTAAGTACCTGATCAGGAGACACTTAGGGAACAATGCATCTTGGAATGCTCCAATCCACATGAGAAGTCTTCCTGGAGACATGCAAGATGCCATGTGGACAATGCAAAGACTGAGTCATGCAGGGGCATGTGACTTGCCCAGGTGACTCCAAAACTCCATCTTGGAGCTGGGCTTTGCAGAGGAGGGAGGTCTCCACCCACAAGAGAGAGTCTACTTAAACCTGTGGGAGACCCCTCCATTTTGTCTTCAGCTGGCTAAAGAAGGAGCCTCTCCACCCCCCGCCCCCAGGATACTTGAAGGAGACTGAAACAAAGGACAGTAACTACAGGGGGTGTGAGTGATTGCTGGACCCAGGCTAAAAGGAGCTTAGCCTGTAAAAGGGAGCACGCTGGAACTGGTGAGGAAATTATCTGTATTCAGTTTGATTAGGCATAGATCTGCGCATTTTATTTTATTTTGCTTGGTGACTTACTTTGTTCTGTCTGTTACTACTTTGAACCACTTAAATCCTACTGTCTGTATTTAATAAAATCACTTTTTATTTAGTAATTTACTCAGAGTATGCATTAATACCTGGGGGAGCAAACAACTGTGCATATCTCTCTATCAGTGTTATAGAGGGCGAACGATTTATGAGTTTGCCTTGCATAAGCTTTATGCAGGGCAAAACGGATTTATTTGGGTTTAGACCCCATTGGGAGTTGGGCATCTGAGTGCTAAAGACAAGCGCACTACTGTGAGCTGTTTTCGGGTAAACTTGCAGCTCTGGGACAAGTGATTCAGACCCTGGATCTGTGTCTGGAGCCAAACGGGAGTGTCTGGCTCAGCAAGACAGGGTGCTGGAGTCCTGAGCTGGCAGGGAAAACAGAAGCAGGGGTAGTCTTTGCACATCTGGTGGCAGCTCCCAAGGGGGTTTCTGTGATTCAACCCGTCACAGTGGCGTAGTCGAGCAGGATCTGTGCACAGCTGATTGCTTTGAGATACTGGTAGTGATTTTAAGTGAGTTTTAAGTGTGGTGGCTGGAGAACAGACAAAGTGGTTACTGGTTTGTTATTTTCTGTTTGCTTATTTCGGGCAAGGGAAGTAGGGACAGAAAAGGAAGCTCTCTGTTAACTAAGAATCCCCTGAGCTGAGTGCATCTCAGTTTCAGTGAACTGCAGAGGGGTTGTGGCCCAGCACAAGAAAGCAGGACAATGAGTACTAGTGATCTCAGTTCCTGTGAACTGCAGAGTGGTTGTAGCCCAGCACGAGAAAGCAGGACAATGAGTACCAGTGACGCTGCTATTAAACTAAAGCTGGCCAGGTTGGAAGCAAAAGAGAGAGAAAGTGAACATAAGAGACGGCTGGAACTAAGACAATTAGAAATTAGTGCCATGGAGGCAGAGGCAGCGAGAGAGGCAGCGAGGGCGGCAGCGAGAGCGGAGGCAGAGGCAGCTGCCCACGAGAGGGCTATGGAGGCCCAGAGGGAGGCCCGGAAGCATGAACTGGCTGTTATGGAGTCAAAGAGACGAAACCCTCCCCCTGCTGGCTCCACTTCCCCAAAAATCCATAAATGGGAGCGGCTATGTCCACAGTATGATGAGTCCAGCGATATTGCCGAATATTTCATCACCTTTGAGAGACTGTGCACCCTCCATGCCATCCCTGAAGATCAGAAGATGACCACATTGATAGCAAAATTGACTGGCAGAGCTCTGGACATATTCAATAAGATGCCTATTGATGATGCTTCAAACTATGGTAAATTTAAGGAACTGGTTTTGAAACAGTTTCAGGTTACACCTGAAACCTACAGGGTTAAATTCAGGAGCCTTAAGAGGGGATCTGGATTAAGTAATGTGGCTTATGCCAATGAAATGAGAGATTTGGTAGATAAATGGGTGCGGGGGAGAGGCATTACCAGCTTTGAAGGGATGTGTGATCTAGTTACTCAGGAACATTTCCTGAATATGTGCAGTGAAAAGGTAAAACAGTATTTGTGGGACAAAAAGGTAAATGCAGTGGGTGAATTAGCTGAGTATGCTGACTCTTATGAACAAGCCCAAGCTGCAATCAAACACAAACCACTGGCAGAAGGGTATAAGGTTGGGGGAAAGCAGAATCACCGTTTTACCCCGGGGTCTGGGAAAAAAGAGGCTGGGCGGTCACCTCCCCATTCCCCTGGTACTCGACCCAAATTTCCTGTGCGAGCAGAGGAGCCCAAGAGGTGCTATCATTGTAAGTCCACTGAGCACCTGAGGAATAAGTGTCCCTTACTGAGTGAAGCTGCGGCTTCTCAGAGCCAGGCTGTGGCCTCTTTCCACACAGGGTTTGTAAAGCTTGCTTCCACACAACCAAGCAATGAGCATATGCATGCTGTTAAATTGAATGGTCAGATGCTTCTTGGATTAAGGGACACGGGTGCTGAGATTTCTGTGGTCAGGAGGGACCTAATCCAGGAGAAGGATCTGTTGCCAGGTAAAATGGCAGAATTAGAGCTGGTAGGGGGTTACAAAGTCCTTGCACCTTTAGCTAAAGTACACATGCAAACTCGGGATTTGCAGGCTAAGCTGACTGTTGCAACGGTGGCAAACAATTTTGCACCATTTCTACTGGGGAATGATTTCTTTAGTGTGGCAGAATCGGTCCCAGGGTTGGTTAGCAGTGAGAAGGAATCTTGTGCTAAAAGCCCCAGAGGGGGGGGGTGAAGTCACACGGACTGCTGGGGGAATAGGAGAATGTCTCTTAGGTTCCTCTGCAGCAGTAAAGGATGCAGCTTCGGGGGCAGGGCTGGTTGTGGCCAGTTCCTGTAGCCCTGGGGCTCAAGGGAAGTTCCAGAGGGAGGAGCTGGATGAAGCCAGCTCCTGTCCCGTAATCATCTCCCCTGGGGAGGGGGATGTACCACCTTGTAGCAAGGAGGCCACCACAGCTGCTGACTGCCAGGAAGTTGCAGGTCAGCAGGGGGCTGGGCCTGCCCTGGGGTGCACAGAGGCGTGTGTCCCAAAGGTGGAAGTTGGGGTCCTGGGGACCGCTGTGGTGGGAACAGGCCCCAAGGACTCTATAGCTGAGTGCCAGCCCAACCCGAGTGGAAGGGGAGGGATTTTGCTGGCCAGCGAGAGGTCTGTCGTAGCTGGTAGCTGTGAGTCCACAGCTGGGGCAGGATCACCTTCCCTTTCAGGGGACACAAGAGTGTCGGACCCAGAGGGGAGATCAAAGAGGGAAGCCCAGATGGAAGGTCAGGGGGGGCCAGAGAGTCCACCCACCTTTTGTGGGGAGGGGCTTTCCCAGGAGGAGGGTGAAAAGTCTGCATTCGAAATGCCAGCCCCCTCTCCTGTGGATCAGGTTTTAAGGGAAACCTGGGTGTCAGGTCTCCAGGATGAGGGGGTCTATCCAGCTGACCCATTGGAAACAGAAAGTGGGGTGCCCAAAGGGGTCCAGAGCACCCCAGGGAAAGCTGCTGTTCTTGCTACACTTGCAAGAGATAAAACTCTCTCTCCAAGACAGGGGAGGGGAAATCTCTTCATGGGAGGAACTTCACAAGGGAGTGGGGCCCAGCCCAGAGAAACTCCAGAGGGAGGGGCCGAGGACAAGTATGGTTGTAGTACACCCTTTCCTGGCCAAAGACCCAAGCACATGCCCGAACTAGAAGTCTTCCCCAAAGAGGCAGAGGAATCTGCATCAGAGGGTCTACCAGAGGGCACAGAGAACTGGGAAAATGCAATGGGTGCTAAACAAGTCAAATTGAGTGAACGAAGCCTGTCCACTGTAGATTTGCTGTTAACCTTGTGTCTTTTGCTAATTCACCTATGGGATAAAACAAAAGAATTCACACTAGTGGTAAACCCTTTAAAGATGTGGAACATATTTGATTTGTGGAATAAGCTGTTATACATGCTGGGGACGGTGACAGGACAGCCCCACCAGCGTGTTACTTTACAGCCCATACCTGTAAAAAGCAGCAAAAGCATAACAGGCCTATGCTGCTGTGTAGAAGGGGAAACTGAGGCACACCGCCTCATGGCATTGGTGGCTAAATGCCAAGATACCTCCACGTTAATGAGTATTGCTGCCTGCATTCTGTTAGCAATACTACATCCCTACCTGTTTGCAAGCACCTGGGGACCAGGGACCCCAAAACGGGCTAGAACCCCCAGGAGTGACACCATATGGTTTCAAGGTACTGAAAAGAAGTGTGACCAGAAACAAACAGAAATTTTACAGGTACTGCCTCCGCCATGGACAGTGTCCAAGTCTCTGGCAGTAAGTTCAGGGGGAGGGTGTGACAGTGTACCCCATAAGGCTTTATGGGGAGGGGGTGCTTATAAATGTATGTATGACATAACTGGAATATGTTTTATGCTGCCTGTGCCATGTAACATATCTCCGTAAGGGTTGTGGTCTACTATATCGATTCATCCTATTTGTACGTATATATCATTTTCTACTCGAGCTTAAGAATATGGGCTGTATGCTTGCCTGATTTCTAAGTAAGCTTTGTGAGGCATTTGGTCAGCTTCTTTAGGAAGGAATTTGCCAGGTTAAGTACCTGATCAGGAGACACTTAGGGAACAATGCATCTTGGAATGCTCCAATCCACATGAGAAGTCTTCCTGGAGACATGCAAGATGCCATGTGGACAATGCAAAGACTGAGTCATGCAGGGGCATGTGACTTGCCCAGGTGACTCCAAAACTCCATCTTGGAGCTGGGCTTTGCAGAGGAGGGAGGTCTCCACCCACAAGAGAGAGTCTACTTAAACCTGTGGGAGACCCCTCCATTTTGTCTTCAGCTGGCTAAAGAAGGAGCCTCTCCACCCCCCGCCCCCAGGATACTTGAAGGAGACTGAAACAAAGGACAGTAACTACAGGGGGTGTGAGTGATTGCTGGACCCAGGCTAAAAGGAGCTTAGCCTGTAAAAGGGAGCACGCTGGAACTGGTGAGGAAATTATCTGTATTCAGTTTGATTAGGCATAGATCTGCGCATTTTATTTTATTTTGCTTGGTGACTTACTTTGTTCTGTCTGTTACTACTTTGAACCACTTAAATCCTACTGTCTGTATTTAATAAAATCACTTTTTATTTAGTAATTTACTCAGAGTATGCATTAATACCTGGGGGAGCAAACAACTGTGCATATCTCTCTATCAGTGTTATAGAGGGCGAACGATTTATGAGTTTGCCTTGCATAAGCTTTATGCAGGGCAAAACGGATTTATTTGGGTTTAGACCCCATTGGGAGTTGGGCATCTGAGTGCTAAAGACAAGCGCACTACTGTGAGCTGTTTTCGGGTAAACTTGCAGCTCTGGGACAAGTGATTCAGACCCTGGATCTGTGTCTGGAGCCAAACGGGAGTGTCTGGCTCAGCAAGACAGGGTGCTGGAGTCCTGAGCTGGCAGGGAAAACAGAAGCAGGGGTAGTCTTTGCACATCTGGTGGCAGCTCCCAAGGGGGTTTCTGTGATTCAACCCGTCACACCCTCCCCCAACCCTCTCCTCCCACACCTCCCCGCTTCCCCGCACTTCTTCTCCCGCAACCCTCCTGATATCCCGTCCCCTCCTCCACGAGTACATCACACCCCGCTTCTCTGCCAGTGTAGAGCCCCCAAGCACCCCCACACCCACTCCTCTGCCTGAACCTCTTTACTAGATCCCCATCCCTTTCTGGGTACAAGGTTTGAGGGTTAGTCCCTATGCCTTCCATGTGCATTTGGAGCACTAAAGATGGGGTTGCAGGGGCGAAATTTATACTAAAGTGAAATAAAAATAGGAGAAACAGGGATTGCTGTGATGAACAAGGAGGTCATGTTTTGGGGGGAGCTCAGGGCTGGGGCAGCAGGGGGTGCAGGTGGAGGGGGAAGAGAGAGCCCAGGGCTGGGGTGTCAGGGGGTGCAGGTGGGGGAGGGCATGGGGGGAAGAGCCCAGGGCTGGGGTGGAGGGCAGCCAAATTTTTTTTTTGCTTGGGGTGGCAAAAAACCTAGAGCCGGCCCTGGCTGAGACTCCAGGTGACTGAGACCTTGGGGCTGGGCAGGTAACTGACTGCACAGTGCCCCCCCATCTCTGCTCCCCGGGTGTCCAGGAGCCCAGAGCTGCTGCCATAATTAAGGCCAGAAGGGATCCTTTTATCAGCGAGTCTGACCTGCTCCCACTGGCTCTCTGTTGTGTCCAGTAACTTGTGTGGATAAAGCAGGTCTTCCTGACTGGTAACCCCTTCCCCGCACGTGCAGAACGGGGACAGCCACAGGAGAGAGAAAGCCCCCAAGAAAGGGATGGTGACCACATCTCCCATCCAGGGGGGTAGGGCGCTAGGAAAGAGGAGGGCATCAGGAGAACTAAGGGGGGGGCAGGTTCCCAGATTTCTGACTCCCCCAGGCACACTCACTGCAGCATCCCTGCACAGGGTCACTTTCCTGTGAACAAGGTGAGGAGCAGAGAGAGGAAAAAACAGCCCCTGACTCTCCCTGTTCCCCCTGCTGCAGGAGTGTGCTGCCCTGGGGACAGTGTCAGGGGGAATCCCCTCAAAGGGGCTCCTTTGGTTCTGGTCTTTTCCAGTGTTTGGTTCAGATTCTATTCCTGGGAGGGTTTGAATATGTCTCTGTGGGTTTAGGGACAGGGAAAAGAAATGGCTGCAGTGGAGCCAGTTCAGGTAGGGGTTATTGGGGGGTTGCTGGTGGGTTCCTGCTGGAGGGAAAGGGGCAGTAAATACTGAAGAAGTGACAACTTCTGGGGAGATAGCTCTGGAGGGGGCAGAGAATACGCCAGGTGAAGAAAGGGAGGGAGATAGAGTGTGACAAACCTCCTGGAACTTGTTTAACCTGGACCTAGATTCTAGGAAGAAGCGCTTGGGTGTTGGGGGAGAAAATTCCCTAATTTGTGAAACAGGAAACAGACAAATGAACCCCCTGGGCAGAGCAGGGAAAACTGACCAGAATTCCAGTGTTGAACCCTCCACCTTCTAGCCAGAGACTGGTGTGACATGGAAAGGGGGCATCCACCAGCGAGGTGTAGGGAGGGTATTGAGGCTGTATTAGCCTCTGGCTAGTAAGTGTGTGATGGATCTGCTGGGAAAGACAAGTGGCTCTCTCTTTGTTCTCTCACCCTGATGCCTCCTGGCTGCTCTCAGCAGTGTGGGGCTAGGACTCTGCTGACTGTCTCTCTCTCAGAGCATCCATTTGATTGGCTCCTCTCCCCCATGAATAGTGGGGCTGTCAGTGGGGAAGCAGGTACTGAGTGTTGGACTCTTACTCTTTCAGGGGCCGGTGACCTTTGAGGAGGTGGCTGTGTATTTCACCAGGGAAGAGTGGGCTCTGCTGGACCCCACTCAGAGAGCCCTCTGCAGAGAAGTCATGCAGGAGAACTGTGAGAATGTGAACTCGCTGGGTAAGGCTATCCATCCCCTCAGTTCTTGAAAGGAGAAATGAAAAGTTAAGGCCTGGTCTACACTAGGCGTTTATGTCGAAGTTAGCGCCGTTACATCGAATTAACCCTGCACCCGTCCACACTGCGATGCTATTTAGTTCAACATAGAGGTCTCTTTAATTCGACTTCTGTACTCCTCCCCGACGAGGGGAGTAGCGCCAAATTCAACATGGCCATGTCGAATTAGGCTAGGTGTGGATGGAAATCGACGCTAATAGCTCCGGGAGCTATCCCACAGTGCACCACTCTGTTGACGCTCTGGACAGCAGTGCGAGCTCGGATGCTCTGACCAGCCACACAGGAAAAGCCCCGGGAAAATTTGAATTGGAATTCCTTTTCCTGTCTGGCCAGTTTGAATCTCATTTCCTGTCTGGACATCGTGGCGAGCACAGCAGCACTGGCAACGATGCAGAGCTCTCCAGCAGTGATGGCCGTGCAGTCTGTGAATAGAAAGAGGGCCCCAGCATGGACTGATCGGGAAGTCTTGGATCTCATCGCTGTGTGGGGCGATGAGTCCGTGCTTTCCGAGCTGCGATCCAAAAGACGGAATGCAAAGATCTACGAGAAGATCTCTAAAGACATGGCAGAGAGAGGATACAGCCGGGATGCAACGCAGTGCCGCGTGAAAATCAAGGAGCTGAGACAAGGCTACCAGAAGACCAAAGAGGCAAACGGACGCTCCGGATCCCATCCCCAGACATCCCGTTTCTACGAGGCACTGCATTCCATCCTCGGTGCGGCCGCCACCACTACCCCACCAGTGACCGTGGACTCTGAGGATGGGATAGTGTCCACGGCCGGTTCCTCCGACATGTTAGGGGACGGGGAAGATGAGGAAGGAGATGAGGAGGGCGAGGCAGTCGGCAGCTCTCACAACGCTGATTTCCCTGACAGCCAGGATCTCTTCATCACCCTTACAGAGATCCCCTACGAAGCGTCCCCAGCCGTTACCCCGGACACAGAATCTGGTGAAGGATCAGCCAGTAAGTGTTGTAAACATCTAAACATTTATTTTTAACAAAACAGGAATATTAACAATTAAAAGAATGGGTTGTTCATGATTAGTGTGCCCTATGCGCTTAACGGTTTAGTCATGGGCAGTGCAAGTTTTGAAAAAAAATCTAGCCATGTCCGGTTTTCAGTGATTGTCCTGCACAAGCCGCTCTACTGTTTATTCCCTGCTACTGCAGCTACAGTAAAATGCGGTCTATATGTCCGGGGATAGAGCAGTAATCCTCCTGGGATATCTCGATGAAGCTCTCCTGGAGGTAACTTGAAAGCCGTTGCATGAGGTTCCTGGGTAGAGCGGCCTTATTGGGTTCTCCGAAGTACGAGACGTTGCCGTGCCACGAGACTATCACGTACTCGGGAATCATTGCTCTGCATAGCAGGGCGGCATACGGCCCTGGTCTTTGGAGGCTTTCCCGGAGCATTCTCTGTCTGTCGCTCTCAGAGATCCTCATCAGGGTGATGTTGCCCATGGTGACCTGCTTTTAATTAGGTAGGGGAATGTTAGTGTTGGGACTGCTTTCCCGTTCCTTGAAAGAACTGTAACCGCTGGTTTGTAGCCACGCGGTGGAGGCGGGAGAGGGGCAGCCGAAAGGGATCGTTCCCGGGGACAGCCGCGAGGGGGTGGGACAGGGGCAGAGTTCCCGCTTGCCGGATTGCTGGCTGCAGGAACTGACATAGCTTTAAATGTGAAATGAGGCCAGTGGTAATCTAAAAGTTTTAAACTGCCACAAGTGTACGGCTTACCATGTCTGCCTGCAACAGAAATTCCGTTGTGCTGCCCCGCTTCTCAAATGTGCTGTGCAAGACCCCAGGCACTGAATGCGAAGGCCGAAAATTCGACCTTGTGCTGAGTGCGCATGTGATAGGTGCTGTGCATGGTCTTGTTCACAGAGAAAGACTATGTTCTTTGTTCACAACTACATTTTTCTTTCTGAGGAATTCACTCCCTTTTTCCCATTTCCACAGCCCCATCTGCGACTGTCTCACAACCTAGCCTGGAATCACACTCCCAGAGGCTAGCGCGGATTAGGCGTAGGAAGAGGAGGACACGGGAGGACATGTTCCCTGAGCTTATGGACTGTTCCCAAGCCCAGGCAGCACAGCAGACCCAGTGGCAGGAGAACTTGACCCGAATGCACCAAGCCAACATGGATCGGGAGGAGAGGTGGCGGCAGGAAGACCAGCAGGCGACTCAAACGCTGCTTGGACTACTGAGGGAGCAAACGGACACGCTCCGGCGCCTTGTGGATGTTCTGCAGGAACGGAGGCAGGAGGACAGAGCCCCGCTGCAGTCCATCTCTTACCGCCCTCCCCCGCCACCAAGTCCCATACCCACCTCACCCAAAGTGCAAAGAAGGAGAGGCGGCAGAGTCCCTGCTAAGTCTCACTCCACCCCTGCAGAGAGCTCTAGTAGCAGAAGGCTCTCATTTCCCAAAATTTGAAAAGTTCTTTCCTTCCTGCCTGACACAAGCCCCCGTCCAAGTTTCACCTCCCAATGCCATGTGTAGTTGATAATAAAAAATACGTTTCTGTAAACTACTGTTTCAATCATGTTCTTTTGGAGGAGGATGGGAAAGGGGGTTGGTAATTGGACAGGACAGTCACCTTTGGCAGGGTACATAGTCGGGGGCAGGCACAGCAGCAGGGCACATACACAGTGCAGTGATGCAGTGACTAGTTACCCTGGTTAGTCTGGGAGGTTGTTTTCATGTTATGTGGTGGGGGGTGGGTTGCTCTGTGACTTTGTGACAGGGGAGGGCAGTTACAGATCTTAAGCGGCGGTCCTTAGGCAGGATCACAGAGCCACACAGCAGGGGATCTGTAACCGTCCTCCCCCTGCCACAAAGTCACATAGACCCCCCCATACACACAGTCCCGATCAGGAGGGGTGACAGGCTCCGTTGAAACAACCATCCCACCGCAGCGGAGCCTGTCAATCCTTGAGTTTAGAAGCTGCATTCGCGTCACTACACTACACCCGCTCCGCACCACAGTCTGCATCCCAGTTTTAAAAAATTCCCGCGAAAACAGTATTAAAGAAAACGGTGTGCTTTAACAAAGTTGAACTATTTTTATTTCGAAACGTGTGTTGGAAGGGGGGTGAAGGGGGTATGTAACTGGATAGGATAGTCAACATTACCTGGGTAAAGAAACGGGGGCAGGTTTAGCTTCTCAGTACACAAACTTTAAAGTCACAGGTTACCCTGCTCACTCAGGAACTTTTCTTTCAAAGCCTCCCGGATGCACAGCGCTTCCCGCTGGTCTCTTCTAATCGCCCGGCTGTCTGGCTGTGAGTAATCAGCAGCCAGGCTATTTTCCTCAACCTCCCACCCCGCCATAAAGGTCTCCCCCTTGCTCTCACAGAGATTGTGGAGCACACAGCAAGCTGCTATAACAATGGGGATATTGGTTTCGCTGAGATCACAGCGAGTCAGTAAGCTTCTCCATCTCCCCTTGAGACGGCCAAAAGCACACTCCACCACCATTCTGCACTTGCTCAGCCGGTAGTTGAAGAGTTCTTTTTCAGTGTCCAGGGCGCCAGTATAGGGCTTCATGAGCCAGGGCATTAGCGGGTAGGCTGGGTCCCCGAGGATGACTATAGGCATCTCCACATCCCCAACAGTTATTTTGTGGTCCAGGAAGTAAATACCTTGTTGCAGCCGTCTAAACAGACCAGAGTTCCTGAAAACACGAGCGTCATGAACCTTGCCCGGCCATCCCACGTAGATGTTGGTAAAACGTCCCCTGTGGTCCACCAGTGCTTGCAGCACCATGGAAAAGTAGCCCTTTCGGTTAATGTACTGGGTGGCCTGGTGGTCCGGTGCCAGGATAGGGATGTGAGTTCCATCTATGGCCCCACCGCAGTTTGGGAATCCCATCGCTGCAAAGCCATCTATGATCGACTCCACGTTTCCCAGGGTCACTACCTTTGGCAGCAGTACATCAACGATTGCCTTGGCTACTTGCATCACAACAACCCCCACGGTAGATTTGCCCACTCCAAACTGGTTCGCGACTGACCGGTAGCTGTCTGGCGTTGCAAGCTTCCAGAGGGCTATGGCCACTCGCTTCTGTACACTCAGTGCAGCTCGCAACCGGGTGTCACTGCGCTTCAGGGCAGGGGACAGCAACTCACAAAGTTCAAGGAAAGTTCCCTTCCGCATGCGAAAGTTTCGCAGCCACTGGGATTCATCCCAGACCTGCAGCACTATGCGGTCCCACCACTCAGTGCTTGTTTCCCGTGCCCAGAATCGCCGTTCCACGGCATCAACATGACCCATTGCCACCGCGATGTCCTCGGCGCTGGGTCCCCTGCTTTCTGACAGGACCGTGCTACTCTCAGACTTCAGGACATCACCGCGGTGCCGTAGCCTCCTCGCCTGACTTTTCTGCATCTGCCTCAGGGAAACCTGTATGATAAGCTGCGAGGCGTTGAGAGCGGCCACAACTGCAGCGATGGTCGCAGCGTGCTCCATGCTCGCAGTGCTGTGGCGTCCACGCTGTCAATGACTGGAAAAGTGCGCGAAATGATTTCCCGCCGGCGCTTTCAGGGAGGGAGGGCAGGAGTGATGGACGGATGACGACAGTTACCCAAAAGCACCCTCGACACATTTTGTTACCCAGAAGGCATTGCCGGCTACACCCAGAATTCCAATGGGCAGAGGGGACTGCGGGAACTGTGGGATAGCTGACCACAGTGCACCGCTTCGAATGTCGACGCTTTCACCGTTAGTGTGGACGCACAAAGTCGAATTACTGTCCTTAGTGTGGACACACACGTTCGACTTTGCAATATCGATTACAAAAATTCGATGCAAGTAAAATCGAACTACTCTTGTAGTGTAGACAAGGCCTAAGATTCATGCCAACCCGACAATGCCACCTGTGCTCTGCCCTGTCTCAGCATCATCCCGACATGGAATCATAGAACTGGAAGGGACCTTGAGAGGTCATATAGTCTAGTCCTCTGCACTCAAAGCAGGAATAAGTATTATCTAGACCATCCCTGAGAGGTGTTCGTCCAGCCTGCTCTTAAAAATCCCCAATGATGGAGATTCCACAACTTCCCTAGGCAATTTATTCCAGTGCTTAACCACCCTGACAGTCAGGAAGTTTTCCTAATATCCAACCTAAACATCCCTTGCTGCAATTTAAGCCCATTGCTTCTTGTCCTATACTCAGAGGTTAAGAAGAACAATTTTTCTCCCTCCTCCTTGTAACACGCTTTTATGTATTTGAAAACTGTTATCATGTCCCCGCTCAATCTTCTCTTCTCCAGATTAAACAAACACAATTTTTTCAATCTTCCCTCATAGGTCATGTTTCCTAGATCTTTAATAATTTTTGTTGCTTTTCTCTGGACTTTCTTCAAGTTGTCCACATCTTTCCTGAAATGTGGCACCCAGAACTGGACACACTACTTCAGCTGAGGCCTAATCAGTGCGGAGTAGAGTGGAAGAATTACTTCTTGTGTCTTGCTTACAGTACTCCTGCTAATACATCCCAGAATGATGTTTCCTTTTTTTTGCAACAGAGTTACACTGTTGACTCATATGTAGCTTGTGATTCACTATGACCCCCCAGAATCCTTTCAGCAGTACTCCTTCCTAGGCACTCATTTCCCATTTTGTATGTGTGCAACTGATTGTTCCTTCCTAAGTTTGTTCTTTGCATTTGTCCTTGAATTTCATCCTATTTACTTCAAACCATTTCTCCAGTTTGTCCAGATCATTTTGAATTTTAATCCTATCCTCCAAAGCACTTGCAACCCCTCCCAGCTTATTCATCCGCAAACTTTATAAGTGTACTCTCCATGCCATTATCTAAATCATTGATGAAGATATTGAACAGAACCGGACCCAGAACTGATTCTTGCAGGACCCCACTCGTTATGCCCTTCCAGCTTGACTGTGAACCACTGATAACTACTCTCTGGGAATGATCTTCCTATCAGTTATGCACCCACCTTATAGTAGCTCCATGCCAGTGACACACATACTAGCCCTCTCTCCTCCCCTGTTACAGAACGCTCTGGGAACAGAGCAGTACAGCACAAAGTCTAACAACTTCTCTTTCTTAAGATAATATTTGAGTTCATCTCCATCATAGCAAACAGAAGCTTCCTCCCCCCTGGCCTGCACTCCAGTACTGAACCTCCTGCACGCAAACCATCTGAGACTTGCAAATTGTTACTACCTCTTTGCCCTTAACCTGAGTTTTCCTTTTCAGTCTCTGCCTTCACTTACCCCTCACTAAGCCTCACAGATCACTAGAACATATGCCACCAGACTGCTGACAATCCTGATGGCAAGAACACACCCTTGGGCAGCTTTACTGACAAAGCCTACAACACTCAGCACAGAAATGAGGCAGAATTGTCCCCCCCCAGTTTCAGATGCACCTCTCTTCATAGCACAGTCACTGCTCTGCCAAGCTGCTCCAACCAATCCCTCCATCATCCAGTTACAGCTACAGCTGACCCAGTGCACACAGCTGGAGGGCATGCAGATAAATGCTGGGATTCCCATCTGTGAACACAAGCTCCTTGTTAGCCTCATTAAAGACTGAGGCAAAGTATTTGTTTAAATATTGGGCCATGCATAAATTATCCTTAACCTCCACTCCATCCTTAGTGTTTAGCCATCCCACTTCTTCTTTCTTTGTTTTCTTCTTATTTATATGGCTATAGAACCTTTTACGACTGGGCTAGGTCTACACTAAGGGGGGGGTCAATTTAAGATACGCAAATTCAGCTACGCGAATAGCATAGCTGAATTCGGCATATCCTATTCGACTTACCCTGCTGTGAGGACGGTGGCAAATTGACCGCCGCGGCTCCCCCGTCGACGGCGCTTACTCCTCCTGACGAGGTGGGAGTAAGTGCATCGATTCGGGGATCGATTTATCCATCTAGATGAGACGTGATAAATCGATCTCTGAGAGATCGATTTCTACCTGCCGATCCGGGCATGTAGTGTAGACTAGCCCTTGGTTTTAATTCCCTTTGCAAGGTCCAACTCTACATGGCTTTTGGCCTTTCTCACTTTATCCCTACATGTTCTGACCTCAGTAAGGTAGCTTTTCTTGCTGATCCCTCCCATCTTCCACTCCTTGTAGGCTTTCTGCTTTTTCTTAATCACCTCTCTGAAATGCTTGCTCATCCAGCTTGGTCTAAAACTCCTGCCTATGAGTTTTTTCCCCTTTCTTGGGATGCAGGCTTCTGATAGTTTCTGCAACCTTGACTTGATGTAAATCCAGGCCTCCTCCACCTTTAGATCCACAAGTTCTTCAGTCCAATCCACTTCCCTAACTAATTTCCTTAATTTTTTAAAGTTAGCCCTTTTGAAATCAAAAACCCTAGTCACAGATCTATTTTTGTTTATCCCGCAATTCAGTTTGAACTGAATTAGCTCATGATCACTCAAACCGAGGTTGTCCCCTACAACCATTTCTTTTATGAGGTCCTCACTACTCACCAAAACCAAATCTAAAATGGCATTCCCTCTTGTTGGTTCAGCAACTACTTGGTGAAGGAATCCATCAGTTATTGCATCCAGGAAAATCTGAGCCCTATTATTACTACTTGCACTTGTCCTCCAGTCTATAGCTGGGAAGTTAAAGTCTCCCATGACCACACAATTCCCATTAGTATTTACTTCATTAAAAACATTAAAGAGGTCTTTATCCTCTCTATCCAACTCAGATCCTGGCGCACCCCAAGCACTATCCCAGGGGAAGCTCTAGAAGCTTTCTTCCCCAGTGTGATTTTTGCCCAGACAGACTCTGTCTTATCCATTCCATCACTTCTTATTTCTTTACAGTTTACTTCATCATTGATATACAATGCTACTCCACCACCTTTGCCTTTATTTCTATCTTTCCTAAACAGCACATAGCCTTCAATACCTGTAGTCCAGTCATCACTACCATTCCACCATGTTTCTGTTATCCCTATAATATCTGGTTTGACTTCCTGCACCAATAACTCTAGTTCCTCCAATTTGTTACCTAGGCTCCTCGCATTAGTGTACAAACATCTTAATTTTTGGTGTTTGGCTTTGCTCACATTCTTTACCCGATTAGGCACAGACATTCTACCACCAGTATCACCTATTAGACTGGTATCTACACTACCCTTCCTCCTTATGTCCATTCTCCTACCCATGGCTGTATCCTTTCTTACTTCATTTTCTTCCCTCTCAATGTTAAAATCCAGCGTGGAGATTACCTGGACATCTCCCAACCATCTCCCCTTAATTTCTAGTTTAAAGCTCTCTTAATCAGTTGTGCCAGCCTCCATCCTAGAAGTCTATTTCCCTCCCTACTCAGGTGAAATCCATCCCGAGAGAACAGTCCTCTGTCCATGAATGCTTCCCAGTGGCCATACATCCCAAAGCCCTCCTTATAGCACCACTACCTGAGCCATGTGTCGATCATCATAATCTTGTCACATTTTTGATGCCCTTCTCTAGGAACAGGCAGAATCCCACTGAAGATCACCTGAGCCTGGATTTCGTTAAGCATCTTCCCCAGTCTGGCATAGTCTCCTTTGATACGTTCCAGCGAGAATCTAACCATATCATTTGTTCCCACATGAAGGACAATCAGTGGATTCTTTCACGCTCCCATTAGGATCCTCTTCAGCTGCAGGTCCACATCCCATATCTTAGCACCCGGCAGACAGCACACCTTTCTGTTCTCTGGATCAGCTCTGGTTACAGGCCTGTCTATTCTTCTCAGTAAGGAGTCCCCAATCACGTAGACCTGCCTTTTCCTGGTGATTGTGCGATTCTCCGGTCTATCTAGTATTCCCTCCGGCCGCAAGTCCTCTCGATTCCTATTGTCCCTTGCAATCCTCCGCAACCCATCCTGTATCCTCCTGGGGCTTATATTTGGTATAGTTATCTCCATTGACTCTTCCCCTCTTCCTATAGGACTAGCTGCTCTTCTCAGCTTCCTTGCCTTCTCACCTTCAGCAACCACCTGCTGTGCCCCTTCTTCATTTTCCAACTCCACAAACCTGTTTCTGAGCTCTATTTCTCCTTCACTAGCCCGTCTTTTCCTTTGCCTGGTTCTCTTAGTGACATGCTTCTACTGCCCACTTTCCTCACCCAGCAGTCTCCCCTCAGAGTTCTTTGGTCCTGCTTCCATCTGCAAGTCTGAGCTTTTCCCTTCAGCCTCCTCATGTCTTTGCTCCATCATTCACTCCAACCCCCTTCTAAACTCAACCAGAGTTTCCACCTGCATCTCCAATCCTTGGATCTTTTCTTCCATCAGCTCTATCAGGCGGCACTTCAAGCAGACGAAACTCTTTGCAGGTACCCCGTCCAGGATCATGTACATGCCGCAGCTTTCACATCCAGTCATCTTCATTGTGTTATCCACTGCTTGGGTCATTACCACTGCTGCCTCTGTATGTGTCTATAATTGAGCTTTTGCCAGCAGAGCTATGTTGGATGGTGTGCGTGTGTGCGCGTGCGTTTGTGCACTTTTTCACAGCCTTAAACAACAGAGCTGGACTGGCAAAGCTTTTAAGAGCAAACCAGGTCAGAGTCTGCACGTGGATTTTAGAGCCCTTGAAAATATGCCTCTGAACCCAGAAATGTTCATATCAGAGGGCCAAACTTTCAAGAGGATCTCCTGCAGGATGCAAGAAAAATGCACAACACACATTGTCTAAAAGGTATCAGTGGTAGGAGTCTCACTCAAACTCGTGGGTGAAGCTCAGGTTCAAAGGCCACAGCATGTTCTCTAGAGCCAATGAATTACAGTGAGGTTAGATTGCTGGAAAGCCTCTGGCTGTTAACAAGAGCCTTAGGCCTGGTTTACACTACAGAGTTAGGTCAACATAAGGCAGCTTACATTGACCCAACTTTGTAAGCTTCTACACTATAATGTAGTTCCCACCAGTGTTACTTGCCCATTACACTGACTTAATAACTCCAGCTCCATGAGAGGCATAGTGGTTACATCTATGTAGTTAGGTCGATGCAGTGTCAGTGTAGATGCCTCATTGCTTACGTCAACTGATGCTGCCTTTCAGAAACTATCCCACAATGCCCCACGCTGGCAGTTAAATCGGTGCAGGGGCTCCTGGTGAGAACGCATATTACCGATATGAGCAGTGTAGTGCGCACATGTAAAATCAATTCAATAACTGCGGTGGCTGTATGTTGACTAAATTCTGCAGGGTCGACTTGCCCTTAGTCTTGCTGCATTTCATGTGCCTTTCAGGATCTCTGACTCTACCCTTTTCCTCGTGCCAATCTGAAATTCCAACCTCTGCAGTTATTAGCTTTTTCTATACTGCTTCCCCAAGGAGGCACTGCGTGCCATGTACCAGCAGAGATAAATGCCAAGGGACATAAGAACATATAAGAACATAAGAACAGCTGTACTGGGTCAGACCAAAGGTCCATCTAGCCCAGTATCCTGTCTACCAACAGTGGCCAATGCCAGGTGCCCCAGAGGGAGTGAACCTAACAGGTAATGATCAAGTGATCTCTCTCCTGCCATCCATCTCCACCCTCTGACAAACAGAGGTTAGGGACACCGTTCCTTACCCATCCTGGCTAATAACCATTAATGGACTTAACCTCCATGAATTTATTCAGTTCTCTTTTAAACGCTGTTATAATCCTAGCCTTCACAACCTCCTCAGGTAAGGAGTTTCACAAGTTGACTGTGCACTGTGTGAAGAAGAACTTCCTTTTATTCGTTTTAAACCTGCTGCCTGTTAATTTCATTTGGTGACCCCTACTTCTTGTATTATCGGAATACGTAAATAATTTTTCCTTATCTACTTTCTCCACATCACTCCTGATTTTATATACCTCTATCATATCCCCCCTTAGTCTCCGCTTTTCCAAGCTGAAAAGTCCTAACCTCTTTAATCTCTCCTCATATGGGACGCATTCCAAACTCCTAATCATTTTAGTTGCCCCTCTCTGAACCTTTTCTAATGCCAGTATATCCTTTTTGAGATGAGGAGACCACATCTGTCCTCAGTATTCAAGATGTGGGTGTACCATCGATTTTTTATAAGGGCAATAATATATTCTCCTTCTTATTCTCTATCCCCTTTTTAATGATTCCTAACATCCTGTTTGCTTTTTTGACCACTGTGGATGTCTTCGGAGAACTATCCACGATGACTGCAAGACCTTTTTCCTGGTTCATTGCAGCTAAATTAGCCCCCATCATATTGTATGTATAGTTGGGGTTATTTTTTCCAATGTGCATTACTTTACATTTATCCACATTAAATTTCATTTGCCATTTTGTTGACCAATCACTTAGTTTTGTGAGATCTCTTTGAAGTTCTTCACAGTCTGCTTTGGTCTTAACTATCTTCAGCAGTTTAGTATCATCTGCAAACTTTGCCACCTCACTTTTTACCCCTCTCTCCAGATCATTTATGAATAAATTGAATAGGATTGCTCCTAGGACTGACCCTTGGGAAACACCACTAGTTACCCCTCTCCATTCTGAGAATTTACCATTAATTCCAACCCTGTCTTTTAACTAGTTCCCTGTCTTTTAACTAATTCTTAATCCATGAAAGGACCTTCCCTTTTATCCCATGACAACTTAATTTATGTAAGAGCCTTTGGTGAGGGACCTTGTCAAAGGCTTTCTGGAAATTTAAGTACACTATGTACACTGGATCTCCCTTGTTCACATGTTTGTTGACCGCTTCAAAGAACTCAAATAGATTAGTAAGACACAATTTCCCTTTATAGAAACCATGTTGACTTTTGCCCAACAATGTATGTTCTTCTATGTGTCTGACAATTTTATTCTTTACTATTGTTTCAACTAATTTGCCCAGTACTGACGTTAGACATACTGGTCTGTAATTGCCGGGATCACCTCTAGAGCCCTTTTTAAATATTGGCATTAGATTAGCTATCTTCCAGTCGTTGGGTACAGAAGATGATTTAAAGGACAGGTTACAAACCATAGTTAATAGTTCCGCAACTTCACATTTGAGTTCTTTCAGAACTCTTGGGTGAATGCCATCTGGTCCTGGTGACTTGTTAATGTTAAGTTTATCAATTAATTCCAAAACCTTCTCTAGTGACACTGCAATCTGTGACAGGACTAAATCGAGAGTTGCCTCACCCCTTGTGGGTTCCCGTACCATCTGCTCCAAGAAGCAGTCATTTAAAGTATCGAGAAATTTTGTCTCTGCATTTCATCCTGAGGTGACATGTTCCCAGTCAATATGGGGATAATTGAAATCCCCCACTATTATTGAGTTCTTAATTTTGATAGCCTCTCTAATTTCCCTTAGCATTTCATCATCACTATCACTGTCCTGGTCAGGTGGTCGATAATAGATCCCTAATGTTATATTCTTATTAGAGCATGAAATTACTATCCATAGAGATTCTATGGAACATGTGGATTCACTTCATTTGATTCTACATTTTCTTTCACATATAGTGCCACTTCTCCCCCTCCCCCGCATGACCTGTTCTGTCCTTCCAATATATTTTGTACCCCGGAAAGATTGTGTCCCATTGATTGTCCTCAGTCCACCAGGTTTCTGTGATGCCGATTATATCAATATCCTCCTTTATCACGAGGCACTCTAGTTCACCCATCTTGTTATTTAGCTAGCATTTGTGTACAAGCACTTTAAAAACTTGTCACTGTTTATTTGTCTGCCCTTTTCTGATGTGTCCAATTCTTTATGTGAATATTTCTCGTCTGATCTGACCCTTACATTATCCTCTTCCATCCTCTGCTCCTGCCTAGAACCTAGAGCAGGGGTTGGCAACCTACGGCACGCATGCCAAACACGGCGCTCAAGCCGATTTTGAGTGGCACGCAGCTCCCTGATGCGGTCCCAGGCCCCAGCTCCACTCAGCCCCCTCAGCCCACCACTCTCCCCTGCGGGGGCAGGAGGCAGAAGCTTGGTTCTGCAGCAGCCAAGCTTCCCCCCCCCGCTTCTTCTCTCAGCGTGGTGCTTTCCTGCCCCTTCTCCTCTCCGTCCCTGCGCTAATCAGCTGATGGCCCTAGTGAGGGGGAGGGGGAAGAGTGGCAGCATGCAGACAGCTATGTAGAGGACGCAGAGAGAGGTAGGGATGGAGACTGGGGGAAGGGGGTGGGACAGGGCAGTGGTCTGGGAACACCCACACAAGCTGAGCACCCCAGCACTCTGCCCTGCACCCCCATGCCCCCAGCCCTCTACCCTGAACCCCCCCACCCCAAAACACATGCAGCCTTCTGCTCTGCACCCACACAGCACCATCCCTCTGAACTGAGCTCCCCCACACACTCAGCCTTCTGCCCTGCACCCCCGTGCCCTCAGCCCTCTACCCTGACCCTTGAAACCCCCACACACCCAGCTTTCTGCCCTGCACCCACCACACCCCTCAGCCCTCTGCCCTGAACCCCTCCACCCCAACACACACCCAGTTGTGACAGTGTACCCCATAAGGCTTTATGGGGAGGGGGTGCTTATACATGTATGTATGACATAACCGGAATATGTTTTGTGCTGCCTGTGCCATGTAACATATCTCCGTAAAGGTTATGTTCTACTATATCTATTCATCCTATTTGTACATATATATAATTTTCTACTCAAGGTTAAGAATATGGGCTGTATGCTTGCTTGATTTCTAAGTAAGCTTTGTGAGGCATTTGGTCAGCTTCTTTAGGAAGGAATTCGCCATCTTGGAGCTGTGTTATACCAATAGAATAAAAACCAGCAGGATCTTATTAAGAGGGATAAGGCAAAGATGCCACATTTATTATAAATATACTGACAAAGCAAAAGATAAAAGTAAACAACGTTGTTTGACTACTTATTTCTTATACATACACACATACATATATATATATATATATAGAGAGAGAGAGAGAGATTCATTCACACAATCATTCATTCAAGTTCTGTATAGGTGTTATAGTTACCAGCCTAGAAGTTGCTCATGCCAAGTTACTGGCCAGGTATCTTGGTCATGAGGATGGAGCCGAGTCTGTGTCAGGTGCACCTGATGCTCCTGGAGGTTGGCAGCAGAACCAGAGACTCAAAGTCATCAGTCTTTAGAGTCCCTTCTTATAGGAATTAATTCCTATGTTAGTCTATGGGAGCTGTTTCATCCTGCTGTTGCTGACTCAATCAGCAGATGGCACATTCCTGTCCAAAGTGGCACATTCCTGGTGGCTCCACACTGTCCAAAGTTTGTGTTTCTCATCCTTCCAGGTGATGGGGTGGGTCCCAGTTTACCCTCCGGGGGTTTCTGGTCATCCACTTGACACATTCTTCGGCCGATGGATACTCCTTTTCTAGGCTGGCACCTCCCTAACCATCCATGTATATCAAGCATTCATCAGCATACATTCCATCCCTTAACCATATTTTAATTTACTGTCTCCACCACTTTCAGAGTGTGTGCTAATTTATTTGAGACTCCCAGCCCTTTAATCACAGAGGGTGGGGGTCTGTCCTAGGAGCAGTTGTGAAAGACACTTAACAGCTTATAGTGTTTGTTTACATTGTATAACAAAGTCAGTTAACTTGTTTGTAAGTTTTACATAGTAGTCACAGGATAGATATAATCAATGGTTTCTACAGACAGTAGCTTACAAGTTTTAACAGAAGACCCAAGAGATTTTTGTACTTGGTGAAACTGTTGGATTTTAAAGTGTGAGGGCCAAATTATGAGGGGGTCACTGTCTCTTGGGGGAATCACTGTTAGTACTACCTTCTTTAATATCCCTACATAATCCCCCTTTTGACACTACGATATTTATATAATCGTTAGTGTCACTTTCTTTTTAACCTGTTTGAGAGAAGGTACTGTGAGGCAACATGTGTTTGTGATTCCAATTTAGCATACATTCTGTTTATCTGAAAACACATGCCATACATACCAATTATACAAATACAATTTAATATCAAGACTACTATCGAGGGGTGTAGCATTACTGATAGGATGCCAGTGGTAGTCGGGAACCATCCAGAGAATCATTTACATTCATCTACTGGGGGGGTTGCTAACACTCCCATCCTCCCAAAATACTTCCTCCCATGAGTGGATACAGACACATTGTCCATTGTACAATACTTTGGTGTCATTATCCAATTCATCCCACATACATGATTCCAATGAAACATCTTTACTACAAGGCTCTGGGGCATACCAGTGAGGCATACCCACAGTAAGGTGAGGCATACCCACTTTTGAGGAGTTAACAGTTGTTCTTAAGAGGTTTCTGGGGACCTGAAAGATGGGGCCCTGCAATCATGGGCTAAGGTTTTACAGGTTATGGGGGCCCAAGAACTACCCTTCAGGGCTTGGGGAAGTAGAATACAGAGTGCATAGAGGAAAGTGTGGAATTAACAGTACAAGCAAATGTAACTAACAATACAAATGTATCAATAACAAAAATTAACAACAAAATGACTATTAGAGAACCTAACAAAAAATAAACCTGATGCACTGGGGACCAAAGTCTTTTGGACACAAGTGGTGATTGATAAGTTGGATGGATATGGGGGAAGTAGAAGAAAAGACATTTGTCTTGTCTAGTGTAGTATCCCTTTTTTCTCTGGACCCAATGCTATCACAGGACACCACTAGAGACAGACACAGAACATGCAACACTGAACACAGAATTTGTCGCGACACTATAACCATGGTCTTTTATAACTCTTCAGCTGGTACCAGCTCTCCTGATGTTCTGGTTCAGAGCCTGAAAGATAGAAGCTTGGAAACAAATTAGCACAGTGCTTTCACCCTGGCAGAACCTGCTTGGGCTTGTGCTATCCTCTGTTCTAGTGTGACTGCTGGACATACATTTTATTTCTCTGCTTTTGCAGCAGAGGCTTGTAAATCTTGGTGCAGTTTTTAATTTTTGCATTTAGCCAATTGAAGAAATACCTTGTTACAGGTCTTCCATAGAAGCCAAACTGCAGCTGCTTCCTTTTGTTTTTACAGAGTTTTCATGTACCCTCGTCAAAGTGACAGTCTGATTACACAGAGCCATCTTAAGGCTCAGTGTTTCTAGCAGTGCTTCTTTTTGTTTTGTGCACCTTACCCCTGCTGTTGCTTTAGAGAGCACTGTTAATTTCTTATTCTTTTACTATAGCTCTCATCTGCTATTTTGTTACACATTAAAAACAAAACAAACTAATTTATCTTAAACCTACAAAACAGGAGTTTTACAAACCAGATGTGTTGGTTTAGGTTCTTAGACTCTTACATATTTCCACAGACAAATAGATACATACACATTTTCTTTTCCTTAACATCTCTTCTATATTGCTGTTTTTACATAGCTGTACATAGATTATATTCCCTTCATACATTTGGGTCAGTTAAGTTTCAATAGAATCCCCTCATGTTTTTAACAAATTTGACTAAATTGTTCATAGTCAAATTATTTCAAAATACCTGGATTATTTACAGACATTCCTTTGGAAAAGGGCCCATTTTTCCTTCAGAATGGCTGCAAAGAAACCAAGAATTCCTTTTCTCTTTAACATGGTACTTTTTAGCATTTTCACAAAGTTTAACTGCTTAATTCTGTTCAGCCTCTGTAGAGTTAACTTTTCAGGGTCTTTCCTTAAATTACTGTTTATCTCCCAAAATGACACCTTTATCAATTAGATTTTACCATTTTAAGTATTGTTCCAGGGATTCATGCCTGCACTTATTGCTTTCTTACTCCTGCCATTATGCCCTTAAGGCTTCCAACCAATTTTCCAATTTCTCTATCTGTTGCTTGCCTGGGCCTGATCCTGCTTTTTCCAATGAACCTTTCCTTTCCATGGGCACAAGCTTTGTTCCACTACCAATTTAGCAAGGCGGGTGGGCTTCTCAACCAGCCCCCACCCTTCCTGGTCCCTTTCCTTAAACATTTCTTTCAAGATTGTGAAATGACCACAATATCACTCACAAGAAAAACAAAACAAAGCAAAACAAACAAACAAACAAACATAAACCACACTACACTGCCCAAACTCCTATATTCTTCAGAGTTTGGTTTAACAGAACAAGATTTGTATCTTATGATTTTAACCCAGTTTGGGCCAGAGGGAGAGACGCTAAGCTTCCCTCTGTATTGCTCGGGCTTTTACCACCGAGGGTTCATCCACCAAATATAAAAATCCTTCCCAGGATCAGAGCGAGAAACAGTAAGTTTTCCTCTGTACAGGCTGTTAGGCGGAGGTAGCTGTCATTACAAGCCTCCCACAGCAGCCAGATCCCTGCAGCGTCTCTTTTTGCTGCATTTCGGGGTTTACATATGAGGATATAGTGGGCCAATCTATCCTCCAGGTCTGAAATAGAGCAAGCATCTGCAAGGGCTTGTTCAGTCCAAGGACTGTGCCCATATCTCTGAAGGATTTGTTTAAAGGGTGTTATTTCTTTTACAAAAGGTGAGGTTGGAGCTCCTTCAAACTCCATTCCTGTCTCTGAGACTGTTCTCCCTTGTCTTTTCTTAAACATTTTTTTAACACGTGTATAGTTTCCTTTGTCACCCCTGAACCCTTGCAGCGAGTGACACAGCCTAAATTATCTTATCCTGCTACCCCTGATCTCGTTCAGCGAGCAGCTTTACCTTGCCCTATAGGCTCTTGTTACCCCTGATTTCTCAGTGAACACTTTGGATAAGATTAATTGTAGCTTAAAGTTTCTATGAGCTCTTTTATGAAGCCTCTACCCACCGGAGGTCAGTAGGCTTTGGTTAACCAAAAATAGAACCGCTCTCTATAGAGCCGGCTGTGTGCACACCAATGTTCACAATAACTGAGGCATTTTACCAATATTCCCCCTTTTGCAATTCTCCACCAAAATGTTATACCAATAGAATAAAAACCAGCAGGATCTTATTAAGAGGGATAAGGCAAAGATGCCACATTTATTATAAATATACTGACAAAGCAAAAGATAAAAGTAAACAACGTTGTTTGACTACTTATTTCTTATACATACACACATACATATATATATATATAGAGAGAGAGAGAGAGAGAGATTCATTCACACAATCATTCATTCAAGTTCTGTATAGGTGTTATAGTTACCAGCCTAGAAGTTGCTCATGCCAAGTTACTGGCCAGGTATCTTGGTCATGAGGATGGAGCCGAGTCTGTGTCAGGTGCACCTGATGCTCCTGGAGGTTGGCAGCAGAACCAGAGACTCAAAGTCATCAGTCTTTAGAGTCCCTTCTTATAGGAATTAATTCCTATGTTAGTCTATGGGAGCTGTTTCATCCTGCTGTTGCTGACTCAATCAGCAGATGGCACATTCCTGTCCAAAGTGGCACATTCCTGGTGGCTCCACACTGTCCAAAGTTTGTGTTTCTCATCCTTCCAGGTGATGGGGTGGGTCCCAGTTTACCCTCCGGGGGTTTCTGGTCATCCACTTGACACATTCTTCGGCCGATGGATACTCCTTTTCTAGGCTGGCACCTCCCTAACCATCCATGTATATCAAGCATTCATCAGCATACATTCCATCCCTTAACCATATTTTAATTTACTGTCTCCACCACTTTCAGAGTGTGTGCTAATTTATTTGAGACTCCCAGCCCTTTAATCACAGAGGGTGGGGGTCTGTCCTAGGAGCAGTTGTGAAAGACACTTAACAGCTTATAGTGTTTGTTTACATTGTATAACAAAGTCAGTTAACTTGTTTGTAAGTTTTACATAGTAGTCACAGGATAGATATAATCAATGGTTTCTACAGACAGTAGCTTACAAGTTTTAACAGAAGACCCAAGAGATTTTTGTACTTGGTGAAACTGTTGGATTTTAAAGTGTGAGGGCCAAATTATGAGGGGGTCACTGTCTCTTGGGGGAATCACTGTTAGTACTACCTTCTTTAATATCCCTACAGCTGGACTTTGCATAGGAGGGAGGAGGGGGGTCTCCACCCACAAGAGAGAGTCTATTTAAACCTGTGGGAGACCCCTCCATTTTGTCTTCAGCTGGCTGAAGAAGGAGCCTCTCCACCCCCCACCCCCCAGGATACTTGAAGGAGACTGAAACAAAGGACAGTAACTACAGGGGGTGTGAGTGATTGCTGGACCCAGGCTAAAAGGAGATTAGCCTGTAAAAGGGAGCACTCTGGAACTGGTGAGGAAATTATCTGTATTCAGTTTGATTAGGCATAGATTTGCGCATTTTATTTTATTTTGCTTGGTGACTTACTTTGTTCTGTCTGTTACTACTTTGAACCACTTAAATCCTACTGTCTGTATTTAATAAAATCACTTTTTATTTAGTAATTTACTCAGAGTATGTATTAATACCTGGGGGAGCAAACAGCTGTGCATATCTCTCTATCAGTGTTATAGAGGGTGAACAATAAGCTTTATACAGGGTAAAACGGATTTATCTGGGTTTAGACCCCATTGGGAGTTGGGCATCTGAGTGCTAAAGACAAGCACACTACTGTGAGCTGTCTTCAGGTAACTTGCAGCTTTGGGACAGGAGATTCAGACCCTGGATCTGTGTCTGGAGCCAGACGGGAGTGTCTGGCTCAGCAAGACAGGGTGCTGGAGTCCTGAGCTGGCAGGGAAAACAGAAGCAGGGGTAGTCTTTGCACATTGGGTGGCAGCTCCCAAGGGGGTTTCTGTGATCCAACCCATCACACCAGTCTTCTGCCCTGCACCCCCACAGCCCCATCCCTCTGCCCTGAACCCCCCTCCACACTCAGCCTTTTGCCCTGCATGCCCACACCCCCAGCCCTCTGCCCTGCACCCCCCACACCCCAACACACACCCAGCCCTCTGCACTGAACCCTCCACACCTCAACACACAGCCGGCCTTCTGTCCTGCACCCCCCAAAGCCCTCTGACCTGACCCTTGAACCCCCCACACACCCAGCCTTCTGCCCTGCACCCCCCACATACCCCAGTCCTCTGTCCTGGCCCTTGAACCCTCCTACACACCCAGCCTTCTGCCCTGCACCCCTCCAAACCACCAGCCCTCTGCCCTGATCCGTGAATTTCCCCTCACACACCCCAGCCTTCTGCCATGAACCCCCTCCCCCTGTCTTCTGCCTCACCCCTGAAACACCGCCCCCTCCCAGGTCTGGGGTCCTGGCCATAGGCCCTGCTCAGCCCGCTGCCAGCCTAGGTGAACAGAACCCCGGGCTGGCAGTGAGCTGAGCAGGCTGGTGGCATAAGATCAGCATTTTAATTTAATTTTAAATGACGCTTCTTAAACATTTTGAAAACTTTGTTTACTTTACATACAATAGTTTAGTTATATTATCTAGATTTATAGAAAGAGACCTTCTAAAAACATTAAAATGCATTACCAGCATGCAAAACCTTAAATTAGGGTGAATAAATGAAGACTTGGCACACCACTTCTGAAAGGTTGCCTACCCCTGACGTGGAGAATCTCTATCAATAGACTGTCCTCTAAGAGAAGTCTCTGTCTGATCCACGTGCTCCTCTGCAGCAGTTGGCTTTCCCCCATCTCCTAGTTTAAAAACTGCTCTGCAACCTTTTTAATGTTAAGTGCCAGCAGTCTGTTTCCACTTTGGTTTAGGTGGAGTCCATCCTTCCTGTATAGACTCCCCCATCCCAAAAGTTTCCCCAATTCCCAATGAATCTAAACCCCTCCTCTCTACACCATCGTCTCATCCACACATTGAGACTCTGAAGCTCTGCCTGCCTACCTGGCCCTGCACATGGAACTGGGAGCATTTCTGAGAATACCACCATAGATGTCCTGGATTTCAGTCTCTTCCCTAGCAGCCTAAATTTGGCCTCCAGGACGTCTCTCCTACCCTTCCCTGTGTACCACGACCACCGGCTCCTCCCCAGCACTACACATAAGTCTATCCAGATGCCTCGAGAGATCTGCAACCTTTGCACCAGGCAGGCAAGTCACCATATGGTTCTCCCATACAGTCTTCACAAACCCAGCTATCTATGTTTCTAATGATCGAATCTCCCATTACTAACAGCTACCTTTTCCTAGTGACTGGAGTTCCCTCCCCCGGAGAGGTAACTTCAGTGTGAGAGGATACCCTAACACCATTTGGAAGGAGGGTCCCAACTATGGGAAAGTTTCCCTCTGCTCCCATTGACTGCTCTGCTTCCCTGAGCCTTTCATCCTCCTCAACAGGAGGTGGGACAATTCAACAGACAGTCACTTACCCCAAGGGTATTTGCTCCTCCTTCACCTGGAGAACTCCCTTGCAGGGCCAGCTCTGGCTTTTTTGCCACCCTAGGCAAAAAAGCCACCCGCCGCCCCCCAGCGCGGCAGGGGAGGGCACTGAGCCCGGCCGCGGGCCTGCAATTCCCGACCAGCTGGAGCACCGGGAGCAGGACGGAGAGCCCGGATGGGGCTCTCCACTCTCCCTGGCGGACAGAGCGCCGGCGGGAGGGCAGAGAGCCCCCGGCGGCCAGAGCGCCGGGAGGAGGGCGGCAAGCCCAGCCGGGCTCTCAGCTTTCCCCAGCGGCCAGAGCACCGGGGGGGGGCGGCGAGCCCGGCCGGGGCCCCGCTCTCCCCGACCAGCCGGAGCACCGCTGGGAGGGCGGCGAGCCCAGTCGCAGCCCCGCTGTCAGGCCGGAACGCCTCGCCGTGCCGCCCCCCTACAGGCGCCGCCCCAAGCACATGCTTGGTGGCCTGGTGCCTGGAGCTGGCCCTGCTCCCTTGTGAAACTCCCTGTTAGCAGCCCCTGAGATCACTTCATGGAGAATTACACAGTTTCCGCCCCAGGTTTGTGCAAGACCGTGTTATAGGAGCCAGTTGATAATGGAGCCAGTTGATAAAATCAATGGTTACACATCAAGTAAAATCAGAGAAGTGGTAGCAATTAGAAGTCTTGGAAACAAATGGTTACACATCAAGTAAAATCATAACACGCTTTCTAGAACCTAGACTTACCTACCTAACTAGATCCATTCATGTTATAGAGCAAAACCCATGCAAAGTCCCTCTGGCATTTTACAGCCAGGCTTAAGTGTGATCTTCCTTTCATGAGACAAGTCACGCTGTCAGCTTGCCTCCATGGGGGAAGATGCAGGGTGTATCTTTGCACCCCCAAATGTCCCCCCACATGCCATTGTTTTAACTTGAATCCAGTTCTTTTTTTCCCCCTGTAAATTTTCCTCTCTTGAAGATTTCACAATCTCTTCATTTAGCATTTGGCTCAGTGTACAAACAGACCCCCATTGTGAGACGTACAATGCCCAGTACGCACGTGACCAGACAGAGACCTGACATGCCACCCTTAGGTGAGCTAATATGTGGGTACCTGGTTTGTGGGATCCCAGTAAAACATTAGGCACCCTTTGCCCTCTGCCAGGTGGCATCAAGAGGTACATGATGAGTCACATCCTCCTCCTTCTCCAATCGCTGCATTAAAGTGTTCTTAGAATGATCCGGCTCACCCCCATTCCAACTTTCTGTTTGGGTTCCACAGAGCTCTGTCCTTGGTCCCCTTCTTTTCTTCCTCTGCACCTTATTTCTGGGTAATCTCATCCGCACACACACATTCAACTACCATCTATATGCTCCTAACTTACAGGTCTACCTCTCTGCTCCTGACCTGTCTCCTTCTGTCCCAACTGAAATCTCAGCCTCTCTCTCATCTCCTCATTGATGTCCAGCCATCAGCTAAAGATCAACAGCTGAAGCAAAGCTCTTAATATTTCCCCCAAGCCCTCCCCGCACCTTCTTTCTCTACCACCGCAAACAGCACCATCGTCCTGCCTGTCACTCAGGCCCGTGACTGTACAATACCTTTGTCACGGAGCTCCTTCTAGGGCAGGGTTCTCAAACACATGGCCCGCGGGATTCTTTCGTGCGGCCTGCCAAGCTCCCCACGCCCCCCCATCCGTGCGCTCCCCCACCCCTCTGCCTACCCCATGGCACCACGAGCCCTTGCTGCTCCCTGAAGCAGCTAGACTAGATACTGGACCCTGGACTAGATACTGGCATTGTCTGGGCTTTTAAAGAGGAATAAAAGCCCTTTTCTGTACAGGTCTGTCCTACTGCTTTTTAGCCACTCAGGCTTAATGTCCTTTCTAAGTACTACCATCCCTCCAGCCCCGGGCTAAGGGGGGAGGGGGGAGTAGAGGACTACGGGCTCTCGCTTCCAGGCACTGCCCCCCGCAGCTCCCATTGACTGGGAACGGGGAACCACGGCCAATGGGAGCTTTGGGGGAGGTACTTGGAGGAGCAAGAGCAGCGCATGGCGCCGTTTCCCCCCCCCCCCGGGACTCCAGCCACTTCCTGGAGTGGAGCAGAGTGGAGCGGGGCCAGGGCAGGCAGGCAGGCAGCCTGCCCTGGCCACAGGGCACGGGCGCTGCCACCCCGGAGCCGCTCTAGGTAAGCGGTGCCGGTCCAGAGCCCGCACCCCAACTCCCTGCCCTGAGCCCGCATCACACCCCACACTCCTCCTGCACTCCCTGGGGGCAGGGAGGGGGAATAGTTGGAGTGAGTACTTCGAGGAAGGGGTTGGAATGGGGGCAGGGAAGGGGCAGGAAGTGGCAGGGCAGGGGTGGGGCTTTATGGAAGAGGTGGAGTGTGGTTGGGGGCGAGGGCAGCTAGGGGTGGGTGTCAGTGATGTGGCCCTCGGGCCAATGCACTAGTCGTCATGTGGCCCTCGTGGTCATTTGAATTTGAGACCCCTGTTCTAGGGCCTCCTATCCAGGCTGTGCCTACACCTTGCATTTTCTTTTTGTGTAACTTCACTAACATCTGGCCTTTCCTATCCATCAGCGCAGCTAGAGCTCTTTTCACCTTCTCCTGTCTCAGTTACTCCAACATCCTTTTCTCTGACCTCACCTTGCTCATCTCCATTTGGAAGCTACATCCTGGTCCTCGAACATGACCTCTGAGGAAAGGTTGACAGAACTGGGCATGTTTAGACTTGAGAAAAGAGAGAGGGGGGACCTGAAAACAGTCTTAAATATGTCAAGGTTTGTTATAAGAGGATGGTGATTAACTGATCATCATGTCCACCGAAGGTAGGAGGAGAAGTAATTGGCTTCATCTGCTGCAAGGGAGTTTGAGGGTGAGTAATACAGAAAAGTTTCCAGCTATTAGGATAGGGAAGTACTGGAATAGATTACAAAGAGAGGTTGTGGAATCCTTGTCACAGGAGGGTTTTAAGAACAGGTCAGACAAACTTATGGCATGCTTATACCTGATCCTGCCCACAAAAGAGCTATGGAGGAAAAACAAAAAGAGATGGAGCTGAAAGAAAAAGAGAGGAAGCATGAACTGGAATTGGTAAGGGCTAGGCAGGATATACCAGCTAACCCTAACAACCCCTCACCAGGTACCGCTTCCCATACCGGAAAATTCCCCACCTACAAGGCAGGCGATGATACTGAGGCCTTCTTAGAAAATTTTGAAAGGGCCTGCCTTGGGTACTGTATCACTACAGACCAGTACATGGTACAGCTGAGACCGCAGCTCAATGGACCCTTAGCAGAGGTGGCTGCTGAAATGCCTAAGGAACACATGAACAGTTATGAACTTTTTAAAAACAAGGCCAGAATCAGAATGGGGCTAACACCTGAGCATGCTCATTGGCGGTTCAGAGCCCTAAGGTGGAAACCAGACGTGTCATTTGCCCGACATGCCTACCATATTAGGAAAAATTGGGATGCCTGGATATCAGGAGCAAGTTTTAAATCTACAGAAGAGTTGCCCTTCCTAATGCAAATGGAACAGTTTTTAGAGGGTGTTCTGAGGAAATAGAAAGGTACATCCTAGATGGGAAGCCCAAAACTGTAACCAAGGCGGGGGAGATTGGAGCCAAATGGGTGGAGGTGGCAGAAAAAAAAACAACTAGTAGCAGTTGGAGCGAATATCAGAAGGGGCAACCCGAAACAAAACCGTACCCCCAGGGACAACCCAGGGCCCCACCTACATCCCAAGGGAAACCCCAGATGCCTTCTCACCCCACCACACCAGTCTCCACCAACCAACATCGCCCCGGTGATACCTTAGCAGGGCGATGTTTTAAATGTAATGAACTGGGACATATAAAGGCCCACTGCCCCAAGAACCCCAACCGAGTACAGTTCATTATACCACAATCACACCAAAGATCCCCAGGCCCAGATTCCTCTCAAATACCCTTGGAGCGAAGGGAAACCTTGAGAGTGGGCGGAAAGAAGGTTATCACGTGGCGGGACACTGGAGCACAAGTGTCAACTATCCACCAATCCCTAGTGGACCCCAAACTCATCAACCCGGAGGCTCTGGTGACAATTCAATCCTTCATGTCACACTCTGTAACCTTGCCTACAGCCAAGTTACATGTCCAGTACAAGGGCTGGTCAGGAATGTGGATTTTTGCAGTCTGTGACAATTATCCCATCCCCATGCTGCTGGGGGAAGACTTGGCCAACCATATGAAGCTAGCCAAGAGGGTGGGAATGGTCACCCGCAGCCAGGCTAAGCAAGCTTTCACACCCATCCCTGTTCCTGAGCCGTCCACTAGGGTCCCATCTGTGTTACCAGAGACCCAGACAGAGGTGGTGGAACCGGATCCCCTGCCAACGACTGCAACAGCCGTAGTGGATCCAATCACAGAGACCCAGCCAAAGCCAGTCCCAGAACTGGAACTGGCAACACAACCAGCACCAGAACCATTGCCAGCACTGAGTCCAGTGTTTGCAAACCCGTCTACAACTCCAATACCAGAGGGCACCAGCAAGCCTGAACTGGCAGAAACAGTAGATAACCCTACCCAAGAGGCTCAGCCAGAGCCTGAAATACCACATAGTGCACCAGCGGACAGCGGTTCACAGTCAACGGAAACAGCCCCAGCACCTGCATCGCTTCCAGAGGGACCAAGCCCAGGTCCACAGTCCAAGGAGGAACTGATGTCTCCAGCATCAAGGGAACAGTTCCAGGCCGACCAGGAAGCAGATGACAGCCTTCAGAAAGCTTGGGCAGCGGCACGGAGCACCCCACTGCCTCTCAGCTCTTCTAACTGATCCTGGTTTGTGGTAGAACAAGGACTTCTATACAAGGAGACTCTCTTTCTGATGGGCACCAGGAAGACTGGCATCCTCAAAGACAGTTGGTAGTTCCCACTAAGTATCGGGTAAAGCTCTTGAGCTTAGCCCATGATCATCCCAGCGGCCATTCTGGGGTGAACAGAACCAAAGACCGGTTGGGGAAGTCCTTCCACTGGGAGGGAATGGGCAAGGACGTTGCTAATTATGTCTGGTCTTGTGAGGTGTGCCAACGAGTGGGAAAGCCCCAAGACCAGGTCAAAGCCCCTCTCTAGCCACTACCCATAATTGAGGTCCCATTTCAGCACGTAGCTGTGGATATTCTGGGTCCTTTCCCAAATAAGACACCCAGAGGAAAGCAGTACATACTGACTTTCATGGATTTTGCTACCCGATGGCCGGAAGCAGTAGCTCTAAGCAACACCAGGGCTAAAAGTGGGTGCCAGGCATTAGCAGACATTTTTGCCAGGGTAGGTTGGCCCTCCGACATCCTTACAGATTTGGGAACTAATTTCCTGGCAGAGACCATGAAAAACCTGTGGGAAGCTCATGGGGTGAATCACTTGGTTGCCACCCCTTACCACCATCAAACCAATGGCCTGGTGGAGAGGTTTAATGGAACTTTGGGTGCCATGATACGTAAATTCATAAATGAACACTCCAATGATTGGAACCTAGTGTTGCAGCAGTTGCTTTTTCTCTACAGGGCTGTACCACATCCCAGCTTAGGGTTTTCACCATTTGAACTTGTGTATGGCCATGAGGTTAAGGGGCCATTACAGTTGGTGAAGCAGCAATGGGAGGGGTTTACGCCTTCTCCAGGAACTAACTTTCTAGACTTTGTAAGCAACCTACAAAACACCCTCCGACACTCTTTAGCCCTTGCTAAAGAAAATCTAAAGGATGCTCAGAAAGAGCAAAAGGCCTGGTATGATAAACATTCCAGAGAACGGTCCTTCAAAGTAGGAGACCAAGTCATGGTCTTAAAGGCACTCCAGGCCCATAAAATGGAAGCATCATGGGAAGGACCATTCACAGTCCAGGAGTGCCTAGGAGCTGTAAACTATCTCATAGCATCCCCCACCTCAAAAATAAAGCCTAAGGTATACTATGTTAATTCTCTTAAGCCCTTTTATTCCAGAGAATTAAACGTTTGCCAGTTTAGAGCCCAGGAAACAGATGATGTGGAGTGGCCTGAAGGTGTCTACTACGAAGGAAAAAGTGACGGTGGCATGGAAGAGGTGAACCTCTCCGCGACCCTTGGATATCTGCAGCGAGAGCAGATCAAGGAGCTGTGCACTAGCTTTGTGCCAATGTTCTCAGCCACTCCAGGACAGACCGAACAGGCATACCACTCCATTGACACAGGTAATGCTCACCTAATTAGAACCCCACCCTACCGGGAGTCACCTCCTGACCAAATTGCTAAAAAAAGGGAGATCCAGGACATGCTACAGATGGGTATAATCCGCCCCTCTAACAGTGCATGGGCATCTCCAGTGGTACTAGTTCCCAAACCAGATGGGGAAATACGCTTTTGCGTGGACTACTGTAAGCTAAATGCTGTAACTCGTCCTGACAACTATCCAATGCCACGCACAGATGAGCTATTGGAGAAATTGAGATATGCCCAGTTCATCTCTACTTTAGACTTAACCAAAGGGTACTGGCAAGTACCACTAGATGAACCCGCTAAGGAAAGGTCAGCTTTTGTCACCCAGGCAGGGGTGTATGAATTCAATGTACTCCCTTTTGGGTTGCAAAATGCACCCGCCACCTTCCAAAATCTTGTAGATGGTCTCCTAGCGGGATTGGGAGAATCTGCAGTTGCCTAACTGGATGATGTGGTCATTTTTTCTGATTCATGGACAGAACACTTGGAGCACCTGGAAAAAGTCTTCGAGCGCATCCGGCAGGCAGGACTAACTGTTAAGGCTAAAAAGTGTCAAATAGGCCAAAACAGAGTGACTTACCTGGGGCACCAGGTGGGTCAAGGAACTATAAATCCTCTACAGGCCAAAGTGGGTGCTATCCAAAAGTGGCCAGTTCCAAAGTCAAAGAAACAGGTCCAATCCTTCTTAGGCTTGGCCGGATATTACAGGCCATTTGTACCACACTACAGCCAAATCGCCACCCCGCTGACAGACCTAACCAGAAAGAAACAGCCAAATGCAGTTCAGTGGACTGATGAGTGTCAAAAGGCCTTTCACCAGCTTAAGGCGACACTCATGTCTGACCCTGTGCTAAGGGCCCCAGACTTTGACAAACTGTTCCTAGTAACCACAGATGCATCCAAGCGGGGCGTAGGAGCAGTTTTAACGCAGGAAGGACCGGATCAAGAATTCCATCCTGTCGTGTTTCTCAGCAAGAAACTGTCTGAGAGGGAAAGCCACTGGTCAATCAGCTGAAAGGAATGCTACGCCATTGTATACGCGCTGGAAAAGCTACGACCATATGTTTGGGGACAGCGTTTCCAACTACAAACAGACCATGCTGTGCTACAGTGGCTTCATACCACCAAGGGGAATAACAAAAAACTTCTTCGGTGGAGTTTAGCTCTCCAAAATTTTGATTTTGAAATACAACACATTTCAGGGGCTTCTAACAAAGTGGCTGATGCACTCTCCCGGGAAAGTTTCCCAAAATCAACTGGTTAAAAATTGTTCTTGGAATGTGGAACATATTGTTAGTTTTTATATAATCAGTAGTCTGTCTAAAGGTGCATGTGTCTTATTAACTCTGTTTTCTCCTAGAGCTCCGGGAAGAAATCACAGCCAGTGTGGAACCGGCTGTCCAACACTATCTGTGATTTGGGGGGCGTGTCATAACTATAAAGGGAAGGGTAACAGCCCTCCTGTGTACAGTACTATAAAATCCCTCCTGGCCAGAAACTCCAAAATTCTTTTACCTGTAAAGGGTTAAGAAGCTCAGGTAACCTGGCTGACACCTGACCCAAAGGACCAATAAGGAGACAAGATACTTTCAAATCTTGGTTGGGGGAAGGCTTTTGTTTGTGCTCTTTGTTTTGGGGATTGTTCGCTCTTGGGACTGAGAGGGACCAGAGATCAATCCGGGTTCTCCAAATCTTTCTGAACAAGTCTCTCATATTTCAAACTTGTAAGTAAACTGCCAGGCAAGGCGTGTTAGTTTATCTTTGTTTTCTCAACTTGTAAATATACCTTTTTGCTACAGTGTTTATCTCTGTTTGCTGTACTTTGAACCTAAGGCTAGAGGGGGGTCCTCTGAGCTCTTTAAGTTTGATTACCCTGTAAAGTTATTTTTCCGTCCTGATTTTACAGAGATGATTTTTACCTTTTTCTTTAATTAAAAGCCTTCTTTTTAAGAACCTAATTTAATTTTTCCTTGTTTTTAGATCCAAGGGGGTTGGATCTTGATCCACCAGGAGTTGGTGGGAGAAAGGAGGGGGATGGTTAATTTCTCCTTGTTTTAAGATCCAAGGGGTTTGGGTCTGTATTCACCAGGGAATTGGTGAAGGTCTCTCAAGGCTGCCGAGGGAAGGGAATTAGCTTTGGGATGGTGGCAGCGGACCAGATCTAAGCTGGTAGTTAAGCTTCGAAGTTTTCATGCAGGCCCCCACATTTGTACCCTAAAGTTCAAAGTGGGGAAGCAGCCTTGACACAGGTAAACACCACAGCTTGCACACCTACTGACATAGCTTCTCCCACTAACATAGCTACTGCCTCTCAGGGAGGTGGATTAACTTCACGGATGGGGCAGCTCTATCCCATCTGCTTAGAGCATCTTCATTAATGCACTGCAGCAGGGCAGCAGCATTGGTGCAGCTGTGCCACTGCAGCATTTTGAATGTAGACTTGCCTCAGAGTAAGACCAGACTGGCTCCATTTTTCACCTTGGATGGTAAGACACTACACTCACTGCTGTGCAGTTCTGTAAGTGTGTCCATGGCTGAACAGGAAGAATTTCTGCCCATTTCCCTTCTGGCTGGAGCATTATTAGAGTGTGTTTCTGGTTAATGAAGTTGCTGTAGATTATTCATTCCCTGACTTGATAATTCAGACAGTCCCTTTCCCATCTTATCGCCAACACATCAGTGATTCCAATAGCAGGGGCAGGTTTTCTCTGGGGCACTGAGATTTTTCGGGGACTTGGTGGCTCCTTTCTTTCCTCACCTTGGAGTAAACTCAGCTTTTTATTCCATCCGTGATGGAATAACAACAGCAGCATGAAAAAAAGGAAAGTGAATATCTCACTGCCAGGGAAAAGTGGCCATGTCCCCTCTGTTTGACCATTGCCATTGCAGTAGACAAGGTCTCAATGGAATTGAATGCCCTGGCTCAGACAAGTGACACAGGAAGATTTTGCTGTTCATGGATCCATGCAAAGGAAATCGTGTCTCTGTGTGAAAATGGGGAGGGAAATGAAAAACCCACATGTTGGCACCTAAGGCATAAGGGAACCCTATAGGATTAGAATAGGATAAGTTCTCAAGCAGCATGTTTCTTACTTTGCCCATCTGTCAATTTTGATTATTATCAATGGAAATATTTCCTGTGGGACTTTGGGCAAGTTGTTCCCCTCTCTAGGGCTCTGTCCCCAGCAGGCAAATGGGGATTTAATACTTCCTGCTATTGGAAAGTGCTGGGAGAATCCCCCAGCAAAAGCTGCTCTGACAGTGCTAAGCAGCAGCTGACCATTCAAGGTGGGAGCGCACTGCCCCGGAGGAGGAGAGTTTGACTCTGGGCTTTCACTTCAGCCCAGTCTATACAGAGGGGCCCAGCCATGGTGTTTGGCTCAAGTTGACCAATTCTCCAATTTGTTAAGGTCGTTTTGAATTCCAATCCGGTGTTCCAAAGTGCTTGGGGTCATTTGCAAATTTTAGAAGCATGCTCTCCACTCCATTTTCCAAATAATTAATGAAAATATTGAATAGTACCAGACCCCGGACTGATCCCTGCTGGACCCACTAGGTACACCCTCTCCGTTGGGCAGCTAAACATGGAGAAGGGCTCTTGGAGTCTGGGCTTTCAACCAGCTCTGCACCCACATTACACTGATTGCATCTAGACCGTATTTCCCTTGTTTGCTTATGAGAATGTCCTATGGGACTGTGTCAAAAGCCTTAGTAACACAAAGATAGATTACATCTACTGTTTACCCACCTCCACTAGATCCGGAACCCGGCCAAAGAAGGAAATAGGATTGGTTTGGAATGATTTGTTCTTGACAAATCCATGCTCATTCATCCTAAGAACCAAATTATCCTGTAGGTGCTGCTGACAAACTGATTGTTTAATAATGTATTCCAATATCTCTCCAACTATGGAACTGAGGCTAGTTAGTCTGTAAGTCCCAGGGTTCTCTTTGTTCCCCTTTTAAAGATAGGTCCTGTCTTGTTCATGGATGGGAAGATGTTCTTTTTCAGGGATCTCAGACGAGAACTGGGGCACAACACCAGGTTTGTTAAGGCCACAATAATGGAGGCAGGAACCTCTTCTCTCCTGCTGGCAAAGAACCCCAGGTACCTAAAAGGCAGGGAGTCACATCCCTGAATGGGCTTTAAAAAAGGCAATGGTTAAAAAGTTTGGCCCCAACCATTTCTTGTTTCCACAGACTAGACACTTTAGCAAACTTTAGAATTCCTTGGTGCTAAACACCGAGAAACTCCCCTTTCTCCTTCACAGAGAGCTTTAATGCCCCTTATCTCACTCAGGCTCACAACTGCCCAGAGTTTGAAAACTGTCCCTGTTCCATTGGACAGATGGGGAGGAGCCTGAGGTACAGAGAAGGGAAGTGACCTACCCAAGGTCCTACACAGCAAGGGTGTGGCAAAGCCAGAAAGAGAAGCCACCTGTCCTGACTCCTGTTCTAACAGACAACAAACCCCCTGAGGCAGGGATAGAGCCCAGGAATCAAGATGGTGGGGAAATTTCATTGAAACCATTTCTGTCACAAAATCCCATTCAGACTAAACCAGTTTGTTTCTCGAAATCATAACAAGTGGGATGAAAGTTCTTTGCAAAAATATTTTGTTGCAAAACAAAAGCATCTCCTGATTGTCACAGTGTGTTAAATTGTCTCATCACACACAAAGAGGAGACACTTAGATCTCAAAAATGATAAGATGCTTCAGTCTGAGCTAAGTAGTTGCTGCTCTTAACAATTTCAAAATAAAAAAATATATAAATAAAATAGACTATTTCAGCTATTCTATTATGTCATAATCTGATCGGCGTAAACATGATAGGACACCTCATATTATGCACTACTCCTAGTGACACTCTCAAATGGATCCCCAACCTTCACCCACCATGACGTAGGTAGGAGCAAATCATTATTATCTCTACTTGAAAGAGGGAGAAGCTAAGGCTGAGAAAGGAGAATTGACTTGTCTTAGGTCACACAGCCAGCCAGTGGCAGAGTTGGGAATAGGACCCAAGAGCCCTGATTTTCAAACTAACCATCGGATCTTGAATTTCATACATTGAATGACCTGAGTAAAGTGCTCTCAAATGAGCTCCAGAGCAACAACAGTGCACAGTAATTATTCAGCAAGTATTTTAGGAGAACTGCAATGTTAGAGAGAATCATGAATTGCTCAGAGACCATTAATGCAGAGAAGCAGCAAAATTCATCAAACATATAACTGCTCATGACTTATTTACTTGGTCTTAAAAGAGAACAACAAGGACCTGAGTCTCCTCCCTGTCAATAACCCCCTGATCAGCCAATCAGGGTAGAGACTGAGGCTGAGGCTGAGGGTTCTCACCAGAGAGCCCAAAGGATGGCCCAGGTCACTGGTGGGGATCACTGCCTGAGCACTATTTCAGCCCCACATTTTTGGGTGGACCTACCACAGTGGGAGCTGCAGAGCACTCCCTAGCAACACACACACACACACCTCCTGGTGTTGGAAGGGAAACAGGAGAAAGGACAAAAGAAGCAAGAGACGAAGAGAAAGGAGGGAGGGAAGGATGGATGGAGGAAAAGGTGAAACAAAAAGGACAAACCCTAATGTCCCCAGTGATTCTAACGGACAAAATCCCAGGTGCGGAATAAAATTCTGCCTCCTTAAGCTTGTGTTTTCCATGCCTAGAGTTCAACTGTCACCAGATGGATCAGACTGAACAGGTTTCAAACCTCGAGGAGGCTCTTACCTTCTAAACAGTGATGGCTGTTTTCTAGTAAAATCACTAAAAGGGAAGGAGAAAACGCAAAAGAGGTTCCTCCTCACGCTCACGTACGTGAACCCGAATATTCTCTCAGTACTCAAAGAGAGACCTTGAGAAGGAGACTTGCTGAAGCAAAGCCCCGGGGGTCTCTGAGGTTTCCCTGGCCCTGCACCCCTGTCCTGCCTGGCTGATGTCAGCATCTCTCTGTGAGGTCACCAACTCCCCACCACTTTTGACCAATAGTCTGAGGTCCTGCAAAAGGCCTTTGTGATGTCACTGCCACATCCCTCCCTTGCTGTGCTAATGTCCTGCCCCTGGCCAGGCACTTTGGAGGTTTGAGCTACTCCCTGTGGATCACCCCACGCAAGGAGCGTTCATTCTAGGAAGCAAGCCGGCTAGACAGTAAAACATCAGATGCTGCTCCCAATGCTACACTCAGTTTTTCAGAAATTAGTCGACTTTATGGCCAGAAGAGATCATTAGAGCATCTAATCTGACCCCTGCATATCACAGGCCTCCTGTACGACACAATAGCTACTTTTGGGGCAAACACATTCCAGAAAGGCATCTACTCTCCATTAAATGACATCAGGAGATGGAAAATCCACCACTTTCCTTGGTAGCTTGTTCCTGTGGTGAATGATCCTTACTGTTGAATATTTGTGCCTTAGTTGTAATATGAATTTGTCTCTTTTCACCTTCCAGCCTTTGGGTCTTGTCATGCCTTTCTCTGCTAGATTAAAGAGCCCTTTAATACCCAATATTTTCTCTCCATTAAGGCACGTCAACACTTCAATGAAGTCACCTTTCAATCTTCTTTTGATAAGGTAAACGGGTTGAGCTCTTTCAATAGCTCACTAGAAGGCATTTTTCTCCAGCCCTCAGAACATTTGGTGGCTCTTTGCTGCCCCAGCTCCAATTTCACAACATCTTTTTCAAATGAGGACACCAAAATTGGAGGCAGTATTCCAATATCAGTCTCACTGATGCCGTGTCACCTCCTGTGATGTTATTGACATAATCTATAACTGTATAGATCACCATTGTGACCACTGTTCTATATTTGCAGCCAAGATTGTAGAAAGGTTGTCGTGTAAGGGGCCTATGGAGAGGATCTGATTGGCTGATTATAATTATGCTATCTCTAGATGTGTATCATTTTTGTAGTTGACGTTATGAATATTGGCTCTATGCTGCCAGTATTTCAAACTTGTGCTATGGTTCCAGGGAACACCCCAGACAAGTTGGTGTCAGTTCTGCCTAGCCTGCTTGATGGCCCATTAAGAACCATCAGCTATACAATCGACCCATTGAGAGAAGGCAGATATGCCTTGTGACTTAGCAAGGTATGCAGGGACCTGCCTATGGACAGAACTTTAAGGTTTTTCTATGCCATGTGCTGGATAGAGTGTCCTTGGGACAAAGAAAGGAAAGACCACATGGCAAGAGACTATAAAAGGCTGATGCCTTGTCTCCATCTTGTCTTCAATCCTGCTTCATAACTCTGGAGGGACTTTGCTACAAACTGAAGCTCTATACAAAGGACTGAATGACCCATCCCAGCTGTGGATGGACTCCAGAGACTTGATTTGAACCTGTAGTTTATTCCATCACTGCTACAAGCCTGAACCAAGAACTTTGCCATTACTGTATGTGAAGGGTTAAAATCCATGTGCATTTTATATAACAACCTGGTATATGGATTGTGCCAGCTCTTTTCCAGACCCAAAGTCCAGAGTATAGCCAAGGAACCAGAGGCCTAGCAAACAGTGATCAGCTAAGAGAAAGCTGGGGTAAACAGAAAGCATTGCTTGCTAAAATAGGCATGGTCAGCAAATTGCCAGGTGTTTCGTGTTTCACTCTTTATATTTGGCACCACCATCTTTCTCTTTAGGCTTGTAGTTCACCAAGGGTAAAACTAAACATCTCTTCAGATACAAGGGAGTGTTTGTGTTCATTCCTGTTAGCTACACAGGGGTTTGATGTAGCTGCTGGAAGATTAGACCACCTGGTATGCCTAGGCGATTTGCTGTTAATGCTCCTGGAATAACACTTGACATTTGGATGGGGTTAGGGAGTCTGTGACGAAGTGGGAATGTTCTTGCTGTGTTATGTGAATACTGAATGGGGATTATTGACCTGGGAAGGTTGCAGGGAAGTTGTGCTGGGATGGTCTGCCTTGGGGAAGGGAGCATAGCTGAGCATGTAACCTGAGAACCCAGGAGGGGGGTTGAAGGCCAGGTGACACCTCTGCCCGGGACACTGAACAAAGGACACAAAGGCTGGGGGAGGAGCCGGGGGGAGGCTGAGAGGCTGGGGGGAGTTTTCAGTTTTGAAGCTGGCTGGGAAATGGAGAGGGGCGCCCCGCCGGGGCTTGGGCTTCCCAATGGGGCTGTGGCCTCCCTGGGGGCCCCAGATGGACCTAACTAAAGGGGGTCCTGTTGTCTGTACCGGCAAGACCTGTTTTGGACTATGTTCCTGTCATCTAAATAAACCTTTGTTTTACTGGCTGGCTAAGGGTCATGTCTGACTGCAAAGTGGGGGTGCAGGCCCCTCTGACTTCCCCAGGACCATGCCGGGGCGGGCTCACTGTGGGAAGTGCAAGGAGGGGCAAAGGATGCCAAATGCTCCAAGGAGAGACCCAGGAGGTGAAGCCGTGTAAGCTTCTTGCCCTGAAGACAGTCTGCTCCAAGGGAGAGAAGGCTCCCCAAAGTCCTGACTGGCTTTGTGGGGAGCAGTTCCAGAGCATTGCCCGGGGACTCCATGACAGAGTCAATAGACATTTTGGCCATTAGAACCCCCCAGCTTCAGTGTATACGTAAACTGAAGCCGGGGAAGTTTTCACTGTTCATGATAACGTTTGCTGGGAGGGTAGGGGACAAGGAACTACCCTCAGAGGACACCTACTTTTTCAAGCTAATGATAGCTGTGTGTATGTTAAAACCACCATGTTGCAAGATATACATTTTAATCTCACTACTGCTGCAGGCAATCATATTATTTACTGGCCTGTAGACAGAATTTTACAAGTAGCCCTTAGGTTCCAGATACCCTTTAATTGGATTAGTTTAGTATCTGATCGGTTTCAAGATTTGCTTTCATTGTTACCAGAGGTTCAAAGAATCTTTGAAGTACAAGGGCAAATTCACACGCTTCAAAATATATATTAAGTTGAAAAGAATGCCTTTCATACAGCTTATAGCAGGGGTCTCAAACTCAAATGACCACAAGGGACACATGAGGACTAGTACATTGGCCTGAGGGCTGCATTACTGACACCTGCCCCCCACCCCCACACCACCCCTTCCATGAGGGCCTGCCCCACCTCTTCCCAGCCCCACCTCTTCTCACCCCTTCCCTGCCCCCATTCCAATCCCTTCCCCAAAATCCCTACCCCAGCTCCGCCCCCTCCCTGCCCCCAGGAGGTGGAGGAGGGATGTGGGGTGTGGCAGGGTCTCAGGGCAGGGAGTTGGGGTGTGGGGTTCAGGAGGGATGAGGGGTGTGGCAGGGGGTCAGGGCAATGAATCAGGTGCAGGATGGGTGCAGCAGAGGGCTCAGGGCAGGGAGTTGGGGTGTGGGGTGCAGGAGGGATGAGGGGTGTGGCAGGGGTTCAGAGCAGGGGGTTGGGGTGCAGGAGGGGTGCGGGGTGCAACAGGGGGCTCAGGGCAGTGGGTCAGGGTGCAGGGTACGGCAGGGGGCCAGGGTGCAGCAGGGGGCTCAGGGCAGTGGGTTGGGGTGCAGGAGAGGTGTGGCAGAGGGTCAGAGTGTAGGGTGTGGCAAGGGGGGCAGGACAGGGGGTTTGACTGCAGGAGGGGCTCAGGAGGTGGGCTCTGGCCTGGCGTGCACTGGGGGCAGGGCAGGCTCCCTGCCTGCCTGCCTGCCCTGCCCCCATGATGCTCCAGGGAGTGGCTGGAATGTGGGGGAGAAGAGGCAAAGGGATGTGTGTTGCTGTTGCTTCAGGCACCGCCCCCAGCATCTCCCATTATCCGGGAATGGGGAACAGCAGCCAATGGGAGCGGCTGGGGGTGGTGCCTGAAGCAACAGCAACACACACCCCTGTGCCTCTCCTCCCTCAGGTTCTGTCCACTTCCCAGAGCAGCGCAGGGGCAGGGCAGGTAGGCAGGGAGCCTGCCCTGCCCCTGGGCATTGGCCAGAGCCACTCTAAGTAAACGCTGGGAGATGGTGGGGGAGCTGCGAGGAACTTGCAGGATGCAGAAAATAACCTCACGGGCCACATGTTTGAGACCCCTGGCTTATAGAGTGTTTACTTTATGTACTAAGTATGATGTATTGTGCTTTATGACTAAAACTGTACAACAACCCCATCATATTACTGTGAGAATGCTACTGCTTGTAGTATCGTTATTTAGTTTAGGATTATGTTGTTGTTGTTGTTGTAAAGGACGTGATAATAGTAATACCTTTCATGTCCAGGCTAATCATCCACTGTCATTACATCCAATTAAAACACGTAAGGTTGAAACATCTGATGTAGAATCTGAAATCCATGACTTAATACAAATAGAGGTTTGAGAATATTTGTTGTACTAGAAGTACAAAAGGGAGGAGATGTGGAAGTAGAGCAGGAACTGACAGGGATTTCAAGGGGATTTCAATGCATGACAATCTCTGTTAGCAAGAGTCAGGCTAGTTGTAACCCTAATAACACAAGATTTGTAGAAAGGAGGATTGTGTGAGGCGAGTGGGAAAGAACTGTGTGAGAAGTTGTTGTGTCCTTGTATTAGATGTGGAATGTAGACTGTAGTCTAAACAGAAGTGAGAAAAATAAGATATCAAGATGACCTATGTATAAATAAAATGCAACTGTTGCTTATTATTGTATGTAACAAAAGGTATAAATGCTTGCTGTAATTGTTTACCTGTAGAGAGACCTGCCTAGAAGGGGAAAACCCTGTGTCCTAGTGCACTCTCTCCCTTTATGCAATTGCTTGAGAAATAAAGTATCTGACTTTGCTGCACCCAACCAGAGAGTGAGAACTATGTTCTTCTCCAACAACTAAAATGACAATGGTTGGAACTCTCCATTTCTCACTGTCTTTCCGTTGATGGGCACTAAGAGCTGTAGCTACAGTTGAGGAACCAGGCGACCGGACACCTGGCTCAGTCCTCCATACTAGCAGCTTTCTCACATACAGATAGATGGGTCAAAATTGTAATTGATGTCATGACTTGATTCCCTAGGGGATCAATCTGTCTAAGGCTATGTCTACACTTCAAACACTGGAAATATTCTTCTGACAACCTAACACTGTCTGCACTCAGGTCACATTAACTACTTCTCTCAGTGGCGTGGATTTTTCACACCCCTGAGAGATGTAGCTATATCAACATAGCTTTTCAGTGTAGACCAGCCTTTAGATGGCTTTTTGACATGGAAGGAAATGGATTAATCAGCCTTTTCCTTTATATTGATGGTTGACGATTGCAGCTTTCCTACCTCCTGGACACATCCTATGACAGATGTCATGCCTTTCCTTTGCAAATTAGAGAAGTCAGTGACGCTTACAGTCTAAATGGGTAAAAAGTTATACAACTGTCTCCTTGAGTAGTTTTCCTTTTAATAGAAATTGACTTTAAAGCTAAGCAAAATAAGTTTTATTTGAAATACAAAAAACTAAAGTTGATACTGGGCCAATATTCTCTTATACACTTATTCTCACACACATTCTACCACCCCAATCTTTGGAGGGAGGTTTTCTACCAGAATGCCTTACACTACAGGGAATAGATTAAATCAAATTAACTTTTCAAGATTAGTCATCATTTCCTGAATTATTTCCAATATAATTCAGATCATCACTCAAGTAGTCTCTTCCTCTTAAACCAACAACTTCACCTATAATTTCATTTTAATTGGTAACAATAACATATATTCAAAGAACAAAAATTCTTGTCATATGTTGGTTTTCTTTATAATCCCCATTGCCAACTGATCCTTAGCTCAAGTTGTGGTTTGTGCCAACCACTTCTGTGAGTTCATATATCTCTGGCTCTTTTGCCATGTGTGTTGGTGGAAGGGGTCTCCTATGTGGGAATGTTTGCAGCATGAGGAAAAATACCTCTCTTTTCACACTTTTTAATCTTTCAAAGTAGGAGGAGTAGAGAAGTGATGTAAATGCACAACACACAAGAGAAAACTAAGGTCAGGTCTACACTGAAGACATTTATCAGTTTAACTTATATTGGTCAGAGGTGTGAAAAATCCACACCACTGAGCAACGTAGTTACACAGCCCTAACCCCCTGTGTAGATAGTGCTACATGAGCAGGAGAGCTTCTCCTGCCAACATAGCCACTGCCGCTTGCGGGGGCTGGAATAATAAAGTCCGATGGGAGAGATCTCTCCCATTGGCTTAGAGCATCTTTATTAGAAGTGCTACAGCAGCACAGCTACCTTGGTTCAGCTGCACCAACATCAGCTTTATTGTGTAACCATAGCATCAGACACAACCGTAGAATCAGGACTCAACATGCGAGTATCCAGAAGTCTGAAATTGGAGCCTGACACATTTGTTGCCTCATTGGTTACCATCATTTCTACAGCCTGAAAGTCATTGTTACCCAATCAGGCAGCCAGTTTGGGATCCACAGGGAAGGAATGTCCTATGAAGCTCTCTCTCTTCGGATCCAAACGGTGAAAGATGATTGTTCTCAATCTAACCCTGGCATCCTTTGGAACTGTAATCAGACACACTGAACTAGGATGTGGAGATCATAGAATCATAGAATCATAGAATATCAGAGTTGGAAGGGACCTCAAGAGGTCATCTAGTCCAACCCCCTGCTCAAAGCAGGACCAATTCCCAGCTAAATCATCCCAGCCAGGGCTTTGTCAAGCCGGGCCTTAAAAACCTCCAAGGAAGGAGACTCCACCACCTCCCTAGGTAATGCATTCCAGTGTTTCACCACCCTCCTAGTGAAATAGTTTTTCCTGATATCCAACCTGGACCTCCCCCACTGCAACTTGAGACCATTGCTCCTTGTTCTGTCATCTGCCACCACTGAGAACAGCCGAGCTCCATCCTCTTTGGAACCTCCCTTCAGGTAGTTGAAGGCTGCTATCAAATCCCCCCTCATTCTTCTCTTCTGGAGACTAAACAATCCCAGTTCCCTCAGCCTCTCCTCATAAGTCATGTGCTCCAGACCCCTAATCATTTTTGTTGCCCTCCGCTGGACTCTTTCCAATTTTTCCACATCCTTCTTGTAGTGTGGGGCCCAAAACTGGACACAGTATTCCAGATGAGGCCTCACCAATGTCGAATAAAGGGGAACGATCACGTCCCTCGATCTGCTGGCAATGCCCCTACTTATACAGCCCAAAATGCCGTTAGCCTTCTTGGCAACAAGAGCACACTGTTGACTCATATCCAGCTTCTCGTCCACTGTGACCCCTAGGTCCTTTTCTGCAGAACTGCTACCTAGCCATTCGGTCCCTAGTCTGTAGCAGTGCATGGGATTCTTCCGTCCTAAGTGCAGGACTCTGCACTTGTTCTTGTTGAACCTCATCAGGTTTTTTTTGGCCCAATCTTCTAATTTGTCTAGGTCCCTCTGTATCCGATCCCTACCCTCTAGTGTATCTACCACGCCTCCTAGTTTAGTGTCATCTGCAAACTTGCTGAGAGTGCAGTCCACACCATCCTCCAGATCATTAATAAAGATATTAAACAAAACCGGCCCCAGGACCGACCCTTGGGGCACTCCGCTTGAAACCGGCTGCCAACTAGACATGGAGCCATTGATCACTACCCGTTGAGCCCGACGATCTAGCCAGCTTTCTATCCACCTTACAGTCCATTCATCCAGCCCATACTTCTTTAACTTGGCGGCAAGAATACTGTGGGAGACCGTATCAAAAGCTTTGCTAAAGTCAAGGAATAACACATCCACTGCTTTCCCCTCATCCACAGAGCCAGTTATCTCATCATAGAAGGCAATTAGGTTAGTCAGGCACGACTTCCCCTTCGTGAATCCATGCTGACTGTTCCTGATCACTTTCCTCTCCTCTAAATGTTTCATAATTGATTCCTTGAGGACCTGCTCCATGATTTTTCCAGGGACTGAGGTGAGGCTGACTGGCCTGTAGTTCCCCGGATCCTCCTTCTTCCCTTTTTAAAAGATGGGCACTACATTAGCCTTTTTCCAGTCATCTGGGACCTCCCCCGATCGCCATGAGTTTTCAAAAATAATGGCTAATGGCTCTGCAATCTCACCCGCCAACTCCTTTAGCACCCTCGGATGCAGCGCATCCGGCCCCATGGACTTGTGCACGTCCAGTTTTTCTAAATAGTCCCGAACCACTTCTTTCTCCACAGAGGGTTGGTCACCTTCTCCCCATGCTGTACTGCCCAGTGCAGCAGTCTGGGAGCTGACCTTGTTCGTGAAGACAGAGGCAAAAAAAGCATTGAGTACATTAGCTTTTTCCACATCCTCGGTCACTAGGTTGCCTCCCTCATTCAGTAAGGGGCCCACACTTTCCTTGATTTTCTTCTTGTTGCTAACATACCTGAAGAAACCCTTCTTGTTACTCTTAACATCTCTTGCTAACTGCAACTCCAAGTGTGATTTGGCCTTCCTGATTTCACTCCTGCACGCCTGAGCAATATTTTTATACTCCTCCCTGGTCATTTGTCCAATCTTCCACTTCTTGTAAGCTTCTTTTTTGCGTTTAAGATCAGCAAGGATTTCACTGTTTAGCCAAGCTGGTCGCCTGCCATATTTACTATTCTTTCTACACATCGGGATGGTTTGTTCCTGCAACCTCAATAAGGATTTTTTAAAATACAGCCAGCTCTCCTGGACCCCTTTGCCCTTCATGTTATTCTCCCAGGGGATCCTGCCCATCTGTTCCCTGAGGGAGTCAAAGTCTGCTTTTCTGAAGTCCAGGGTCCATATTCTGCTGCTCTCCTTTCTTCCTTGTGTCAGGATCCTGAACTCGACCATCTCATGGTCACTGCCTCCCAGGTTCCCATCCACTTTTGCTTCCCCTACTAGTTCTTCTCTGTTTGTGAGTAGCAGGTCAAGAAAAGCTTTGCCCCTAGTTGGTTCCTCCAGCACTTGCACCAGGAAATTGTCCCCTACACTATCCAAAAATTTCCTGGATTGCCTGTGCACCGCTGTATTGCTCTCCCAGCAGATATCAGGGTGATTAAAGTCTCCCATGAGAACCAGGGCCTGCGATTTAGCAACTTCTGCTAGTTGCCAGAAGAAAGCCTCGTCCACCTCATCCCCCTGGTCTGGCGGTCTATAGCAGACTCCAACCACGACATCACCCTTGTTGCTCACACTTCCCAACTTTATCCAGAGACTCTCAGGTTTTTCTGCAGTTTCATACTGCTCTGAGCAGTCATACTCCTCTCTTACATACAACGCCACTCCCCCACCTTTTCTGCCCTGCCTGTCCTTCCTGAACAGTTTATATCCATCCATGACACTACTCCAGTCATGTGAGTTATCCCACCAAGTCTCTGTTATTCCAATCACATCATAGTTCCCTGACTGTGCCAGGACTTCCAGTTCTCCCTGCTTGTTTCCCAGGCTTCTGTACAAACAATTTTCCTTGGGTCAACATAGATTCCTGTATTGGGGTGGAAAGCAAGAATTGGGGGTGTACTCTCTTGGGGAGGGAGAACTCAGTGGTTTGAGCATTAGCCTGCTAAAGCCAGGGTTGTCAGCTCAATACTTGAGGGGGCCATTTAGGGAATCTGGAGCAAAAATCTGTTTGGGGATTGGTTCCCCCTTTAAACAGGGGGTTGGACTAGTGTGACGATGCGGTTCTGGCAGAACCCAACTGAGAGTGCCAACTCAGGACAAATTGCTCAAACAGGGCAGTTACAGCCCAAGGCTGGGGTTTTTCCACCGCTAAGGCAAACCAAACCAGCCAGACTAAGAGGACTTCAGTCTCACCCCACTGGCTAACCGCAAGTCTCACAAGCAATTTCCTTAGACACTCCAGTTTCCCAATATCACCACCAGTACCACTCGTTATGGGGACAAATGATTATGAAAACCAATACCCAAATAAAAGAAAAAAGGTTCTCCTGATCCCAAAGGACCAAGCCCCAGACCCAGGTCAATATACAAATCAGATCTTACCCACAAATCACGCTGTTGCCAATCCTTTAGAATCTAAAATCTAAAGGTTTATTCATAAAAGGAAAAAGATAGAGATGAGAGTTAGAATTGGTTAAATGGAATCAATTACATACAGTAATGGCAAAGTTCTTGGTTCAGGCTTGCAGCAGTGATAGAATAAACTGCAGGTTCAAATCAAGTCTCTGGAGTACATCCCCAGCTGGGATGGGTCCTCAGTCCTTTGTTCAGAGCTTCAGTTTGTAGCAAAGTCCCTCCAGAGGTAAGAAGCAGAATTGAAGATGAAATGGAGATGAGGCATCAGCCTTATATAGTCTTTTCCAGGTGTAAGAACACCTCTTTGTTCTTACTGTGGAAAATTACAGCAAAATGGAGCCTGGAGTCACATGGGCCAGTCCCTGCATACTTTGCTGAGTCTGAAGGCGTATTTGCCTTCTCTCAATGGGTCCATTGTATAACTGATGGTCCTTAATGGGCCATCAAGCAGGCTAGGCAGAGCTAATCTCAGCTTGTCTGGGATGTCACCCAGAAGCATAGCATAAGTTTGAAATACAGACAGTATAGAGCCAATATTCATAACTTCAACTACAAAACTGATACACATATAGACAGCATAATCATAACCAGTAAACCATAACCTTGTCTTAGACACCCCATTTGACCCCCTTTATACAAGATTTGGGTGCCACGACAGGACCTTGGTTGCAACAATGATCTATATGGTCCCAGTTTATGTCAATATCGTCACAACTAGATGACCTCCTGAGGTCCCTTCCAACCCTGACATTCTATGAAACACCAGTTCTTTCCAAATCTTTGGCCTTGGTTAGGGTAAATTTATAGTTCTCTGAAGTAGAATCCTTTACAAAACCACTCCAAATCTCAGCAGTGTTAATGAGGAATGGCTTCTCAAAACATGCCAAGCTTTTTTTAATTTGGTGGCACAGTTCCAGTCACGGGACTGGATACAGGCCTGGATCAGAATCCCTGTTCGTTACCAGAGCTGCAGTTTCTATTAAAAAATAGCTATGTTTCTGCAGCTATTAGATTTCCAACACTGATTTAATTTTATATGCATTTTTAGCACCTATAAAGGATAAATTCAACAAAACCCCCACTTCTATTTCCTCAACATTTGCGTCATGAAGGGCAGCATCTCCCATACCATAGGATTAGCTAGGAGAGATCTTCTGTAGGGCCTGGGTTACAAATGCTTTGGGAACCAAATACATGGACATTTTGCCTAGTTCAAAAGCACTTACCGTGGAATTCTCTCCCCAGATCATCAGAGACAATATTGACCTCAACAATTGAACTACACTGTGATCATATGCATTTCCTTCAGTTAGCTGGGGTTCTGCTGTTGTTCACTATTTCCCAGTGGAGATTTAAAATCACCGCTGTTTGTTAGCAGGTGCAGTAAATTGGAGAGTTCTCTCCTGTTAACAGAACTGCACTTGAACTTTCTCCATATCATCATGGAGGGATGGGGAAAAAGCAAAGCTGAAGTGAGAAATGACTACTTTACAAATGATCATTTGTCTTAAATTCTCCAATAAATCTGAGCTATATTCTATCAAAGTGAACTAATATCCAATTGGGTGAAGAAACCGCCATCAGGAAAGATAGAAACCCACATCACAGAGAAAGATAATTCATGACAATGAAAGTGTCAAGTGAAATTCCAGAGCAGGTTACATCAAATTATTCAGAATCGGGACAAGAGATTCTCCCATCACATTCTCCTCTGATCCATTCAAACATACTTCACTCAGCACTGTCTCAATAGTCAATTATTTTATTTACAACATTTTTAGTATCCTAGCATCCAAATAATGGGGGATAGAACAGCCACCTTGCCAGAAGTGGCTTTACCAATAGATGGAAGCTGGGATTTAAACTCCAAATGATCACACTGTGTTTGGGATCCATTTGAATTCCCCTTCCAGGTCTTTGACACTTTCCTCTCCAGTCATAGCGACTCTGGTGTAGGATTTAAGATGTCAAACATCAACTCCAAGCACAGACAGCTGAGAACTCTTCATGACAGCACTCTCAGAAGTGGAGGGATAGAATGTGATAAAGATAAACTTTGCACATCTCAGAAAAAAGGTAACAGTTCTGCAATGATGAGTAGGGAGGGAATCTGAGTCAGCCCATCTCCTTCCAGTGTCAGAGAGGATGAAATGACACTTCTTTTCCCCCTGTGACGGTGCTGCCTGTGGGAGCCAGCTGAGGTCACTCAATTAGGGTAAACTGCAAACAAAACAGGGCAGACAAACCCCAGAAGCTGGTGGTTATTCCATACTTAGGTTTACCAACCAGCCCAAAACAGCTTCTGTAGTACCTCACTGGTTACTTAGAAGTCCAAACAACACAATTCCCTTAAAGTACCCAGCCTCAGGCCTCTATTCAAACACACCTGTCAAATATGATGATGATTACTGAAAATCTTATCTCATCATTTAAAAGAAAAGGTTCTTCCGATCCCAAAGGATCAGCCACTTACCCAGGTCCAATTATAACTTAGATCTTACCCAAAATACACGCTTAGAGCCAATTCTTATTAACTAAGCTAAAATTTATTAAAAAAGAAAAGAGAGAGAGTGTGTTGGTTAAAAGATCAATATACATACAGACTTGAATTCAATTCTTGAGGTTCAGATACATAGCAGAGATGAGCTTGTAGTTGCCAAAAGTCCTTTTAGAAATAGTCCACAGGTTATAGTCCAATGTCCATATTCAGGGTAGCTCCAGTCATTGACTGGGGATCTCAATCCTTATGGCTTAAGGTTTCCCCCTCTTGAAACCCAAAGCAGATCTGAGATGAAGAAAGATCGTGTCCAAGGATTCTTATACATTTTCAGCAGCTTTTTGGCCTGAGAAAACAATAGGCTTAACTCCTTCTTCCAAACATCCTGGCAATTAGCACAGGGTAATTTATCCACTAAACAGTTCAGATACAGGTTACCACAACCTTCAAAGAGACACATAGACAATAATACTATTTCACTCAAGTATCTTCCTAAATGTTAATATTCCTTTTTTGATCTTCGAATCAAAGCTATAGCGATAGACAAGACTTATTTACTTACATCACAAGACCTGAGCAAACATCTACCCTTCTATCTCTAACAATGCAGACTTGCATTTCAAAGCTCTATTCATTTACATATTTTCCTAACAAGTCTCTAAAGTTCGTCCATGGGTTAGGTCAGCCTGTGAGTTAATTAACTCTTTCTGGCCCTGTCATCTTTCAATGAGATATTATATTACACTCATAACATCACACCCCCAATGCAAAATTGATGCAGGAAGGGATGACACAAACATTACTGACTGTTATCCCAAAAGCTTCCCCTCCTGTGTTCTGTCTCATTACAGTTTGTATTGGGTTATAAGCCATATCAATGTGTAACAGAAATGGTTTACCGAACTCATGCTCAATAACATGATTGAATCTTTTTACAAACTCAAGGTAAAACTTGGTTAGAACAATAGTGGATTGGATCTGCTCTTGCAGCAGGATTCCTGTATTTCTCACGTGATCTTGCCAAGAGCTAAAGAACATAGCTACTTTATCCATACAAGCTCTGGCAAATGTTTGGAACCCAATTAACATCAAGTTAATGTAGATAGTAATGTTGTCCATAGTATAGAAATCTTGGCATTTATTCATGAAAGCAATATGGTAGTGTGCCTTAGTTTCCCTTTTTTACACAGCACATGAGGTTTGGAATGTCCTTTCTCCTGTGAAAAGTTTTAATACTGTTTACAGGCATTACCAGTGCAACATTAGCATTACAAGGCCTTTTAATATAGCTTGTGTTCTCATGTATTTCTCTTAACATGTTCAAGGGATTTTCCAAAAGATTAGGCACATTGTCGCTATTACCAAAAACTATAAAAATGTACAGTTACAAAAATCACCATCAGCATTAACAACAAATTCATTGCAAGTGTCCATCTACAATCATTTTTGTCATGCCAGACCTTTGGCTCAACACCATTGTGGTTTGGGCCTTTTAGGGTTAACCTGTGGCTTCCCTTTGCAAAATTAAGTTCTCTCTTTCTTCCTTGTCCTGAAGGCTCAAACTCTGATTTCTCTTGCTTAACAGAATTCACTGGCTGATGGGGTGGGCTCTTTGTGCCAACAGCTATTAGCAAGTCTTTCTTCCCCCAGTCAGTCAGGTAATTTGCATCAACACAAACACTAGCTTTTAAATTTTCAGCTGCTACCAATTCCAAGGCTGGACTCTGTCTTACAAAGGTACCACACAAATCCAAAGAGTGTGAGTGAGAGTTTGCTTGCTCTCCCCTGCATCCTCAAGCATTCAGCCATAAACTATTCTGCTCTGACACACCAGTAACCAAATCTGTCCTCAGACCCTGATGCACAGACTGCTCACTCACAGAATCAGCATGGAGACATTCCTGTTCCAACACCATTGTCTTCCCAACAAGCTGGCCAAACCCAGCCACTTGGTCATAGGGCTGCTCAACTTTCTTAACAGCTCTTACTCCATCTGAGACCTTTCCAAAGCTATCCACACTGGATCTTTCAAAAGGAAAGTCAGTGGATTCATTTAGAACAGAACATTTCTGGCTGTTAGGAACTGAAACTTCCTTGATTAAATCACTTTCACACCCTTTAGCTGTATCAAGCTGCTTGCACAGATTACCATGAGGATTTCTATCCCTAGTAGCTTTTCTAAGCAACAGTTCACCCCCACAGAAATTCTGCTCTTACCCTCTTCACCTAGGGCTTGCTCTACAGGAACACTTTTCTGAGCAACAACAGACTCTTTCTGCAAAAAGAATAGGAGTACTTGTGGCACCTTAGAGACTAACAAATTTATTTGAGCACAAGCTTTCGTGGACTACAATCCACTTCTTCGGATGCATAGAATGGAACATATATTGAGGAGATATATATATATACACATATAGAGAGCATGAAAAGGTGGGAGTTGTCTTACCAACTCTGAGAGGCCAATAAAGTAAGAGAAAAAACTTTTGAAGTGATTATCAAGATAGCCCAGTACAATCTTGATAATCACTTCAAAAGTTTTTTCTCTTACTTTATTGGCCTCTCAGAGTTGGTAAGACAACTCCCACCTTTTCATGCTCTCTGTATGTGTATATATATCTCCTCAATATATGTTCCATTCTATGCATCCGAAGAAGTGGGCTGTAGCCCACGAAAGCTTATGCTCAAATAAATTTGTTAGTCTCTAAGGTGCCACAAGTACTCCTGTTCTTTTTGCGGATACAGACTAACATGGCTGCTACTCTGAGACTCTTTCTGGGTCTTACTCATATCCAGGATCACCACTGACCCATCAGGCGGATTCCTACACAATCCCCTTTCAGGCAAACTCATAGACTTCATAGTCAAAAGGTCAGAAGCATTCTCCTTCTTGCTATAAGTTTCCCAACTGTCAGTAGGTAACACAATCAAATTACCTTCATGGTCTTCTTGTGCCCTGGCTAGGATATCACCCTGATTAGACCTCATTGCTACATCCTTTTCCAACCACACATTAGCAACAGGCCAAATACAAGCACCAGAATTGTCTGGTCTCCGGGATTTTGCTAAGACACTAATTGGATGCAACCTAGTTACAGTGCCATTCTCCCCAGCAGACACAAACTGAGGACTATTCCCCTCCTGGGCTTTAGCACTATTCTCAACCATCACAGGCTGAAAGGCACCTTCTGTCTGCTCCACAGACAAAGAAGAGCCAGAGACACATTCTCCTTTGCCAGACACACAGCTTGGGATTTCATTTCCCTTGTCCCAGCACACAGGGCTGTTCACAGACAACTGCTTGGAGACCGAGGTAGTGTCCTCCACAGGCAAGTTAATACCCCGACAGACATGTCCCTGCATGCCTTGCTGAGTCACAAGGTGTATCTGCCTTCTTTCAATGGGTCAGTTGTATAGCTGATGGTCCTTAATAGGCCATCAAGGAGGCAAGGCAGTGCTGATTGGTGAGGCCTCATCTGGAGTACTGTGTCCAGTTTTGGGCCCCACACTACAAGAAGGATGTGGAAATATTGGAAAGAGTCCAGCGGAGGGCAACAAAAATGATTAGGAGTCTGGAGCACCTGACTTATGAGGAGAGGCTGAGGGAACTGGGATTGTTTAGTCTGCAGAAGAGAAGAATGAGGGGGGGATTTGATAGCTGCTCTCAACTACCTGAAGGGGGGTTCCAAAGAGGATGGAGCTCGGCTGTTCTCAGTGGTGGCAGATGACAGAACAAGGAGTAATGGTCTCAAGTTGCAGTGGGGGAGGTCTAGGTTGGATATTAGGAAACACTATTTCACTAGGAGGGTGGTGAAGTACTGGAATGCGTTACCTAGGGAGGTGGTGGAATCTCCTTCCTTGGAGGTTTTTAAGGCCCAGCTTGACAAAGCCCTGGCTGGGATGATTTAGTTGGGAATTGATCCTGCTTTGAGCCGGGGGTTGGACTAGATGACCTCCTGAAGTCCCTTCCAACCCTGATATTCTATGATGACAAATTGTCTGGGGTGTCACCCAGAAGCATAGCACAAGCTTGAAATACAGACAGTATAGATCATTTATAACTTTAAATACACAAATGATACATGCATAGAGATAGCATAATCATAACCAGCAAATCATAACCTTTTCTTAGATACTTTATTTCACCAACTTTATACAAGATTTGGTGCCACTAAAGGACCTTAGTTGCAACAATGATCTATACCAGCGGTGTCCAATACGTTCACCACTAGCCACATGTGGCTAATAGGCTATTGAATTGTGGCCAATGCATGTAGCTTTTTTATAATGTGGCTAATAAGAAAAATTCAAAACCACAAGTGTGGCTAGCATCGAATTTCTATTGGACACCACTGATCTATAAGGTCCCAGTTCATATTAATAACGTCACATTCTAACAATAACTTTGAAACAGGAAGAATGGTATTAATGTGATGCTCCCTGGTTCCCGACAGGAAGGGCACACTCGAATTAGAGACCTATTTGTCCACCTCAAAACAGGGAGAACTGCAAAAGGCAAAAATGGGCCTATCAACTGGACAAACTGGGGTAATGGTGCTGCAAACAGTCAAACAGCTTTAAAAGTTACTATGTGGGAATCAGGAAAAGTATTAAAGAAAAAAAAAATAATGGTAACCCTAGAGGTTTTTATGGTGTTTATCTCCTTTGCAGATTCACTGATGCCTAACATGGTCTGAGTGCCAAGAGAAGGTAGTCCTACACTTAATGCATTCATAGGGTCATTCCCTTGAGTGGATTCTCTGATGCTGAAAAAGACCTGATCTTTGAGTGAAACTTTTTCCACACTCACTGCACTCAAAGGGCCTCTCCCCATTGTGGATTCTCTGATGCCTAATAATGGATGATCTGTGAGTGAAGTTTTTCCCACACACACTGCATTCATAGGGTCTCAAACCAGTGTGGATATTCTGATGTTCAGAAAGGGCTGATTTGTGAGTGAAGTTTTTCCCACATTCACTGCATTCAAAGGGCCTCTCCCCTGTGTGGATTATCTGATGCCTAATAAGGTGTGAGCTGTGATTGAAGTTTTTCCCACATTCACTGCATTCATAGAGCCGCTCCCCTGTGTGGATTCTCTGATGTTCAGAAAGCACTGATCTGTGAGTGAAGCTTTTCCCACACTCACTGCATTCATAGGGCCTCTCCCCTGTGTGGATTCTCTGATGTTGAAAAAGACCTGATCTTTGAGTGAAGCTTTTCCCACACTCACTGCATTCATACAGCCTCTCCCCTGTGTGGATTCTCTGATGTTCAGAAAGGCCTGATCTGTGAGTGAAGCTTTTCCCACACTCACTGCATTCATAGGGCCTCTCCCCTATGTGGATCATCTGATGCCTAATAAGGTGTGATCTCTGAGTGAAGCTTTTCCCACACTCACTGCATTCATAGGGCCTCTCCCCTCTGTGGATTCTCTGATGCCTAATAAGCTGTGATCTGGGAGTGAAGTTTTTCCCACACTCACTGCATTCATAGAGTCGCTTCCCTGTGTGGATTCTCTGATGACTAATAAGGGCTGAATAGTCACGTAAGTTTTTCCCACACTCAGTGAATGTATTTTTTCTCTTTCCCCTGAGGATTTCTTGCTGTGTTGTGGTTTCCTTAAGGTCCTTCTGAGTTCCTGGACAGGAAATACATTTACCCACTTTCTCCCCTGGCTGGCTTCCCTGTTCTGTTTCTGTTCTGTGCTGAATCTCACAGGATTTTCCCAGCTCATGACTCCTGGACACGTTCCTTTTCACTCTTTGCGATAATTCTCTGTGTTTATCCACTTGCTCAACATTTTCCTGCTGAGAATTTTGCTCCTCATTCTCACGTACAATTGCATCACCTGCTGTGATAGAGATAGAAACCTCAACCAGGGATGGAAAGGGGAAGAGCAAAATAAAACAAGTACTGGAGAGAGGTCAAATAAAGATCAGAAACTGAATTCCCCCCGAACCCTTCCTGCAAATAGGAGAGAGGAGGGGATCAATTCCGCCTTCACATCCCATCCAAATTCAGAGGGGGAAGGGAGGAAGCTACTTCTGCTAGAAACTATAGGAAGTCATAAGCTATATTTACCCTGAGGATATGACTCCTGCTAGGAACAATAATGAATTGAGAGACCTTCCAAGGGCTTTGTAGGGCATCCCAGATGTTTCCTTCAGGCACTTACAGATTCTGAGTTGGTTTAATGTTTCCTCACCTGTGCAGGGAGCTCTCAGCATCTGTCTTTCCTCTGAACCCTGGAGGTCTGGGACCCATGGTTCTTCCGCTTGTTCCAGTTGGGAGATTATATCCAGTTTGGAAACTGGAAACCCTGCTCATATGAAAGAAAATAAATGATTTCAGGTGATTTCATTAGACTTGGTCATAAAAAACATTGTATTAATTTAATTTCAGTACTTAGTGTGACCTGGTGTGCCTGGAGCAGTCCTCACTGAAAATGCCAAGGTCAGGGCAGGCTGAAAAAGGGAGAGCAGATGCTCCCCAAACTAGTGGTTAACACTGAAGTTAAACTCACTGACCAGTCACAAACTGGGCTTCTGATTCCCCACACTGGTTATCAAGAAGCTGAAAAAAGAAATCACACAGCCCCCTTTATTGAATTCCAGTTCTCTGATGCCCAATCAGCACCCATGTCCAGTACAGTGAGAGGTTATTTAAAAACTCTGCTCACAAAGTGTTCTTCTGACCCCAGAGTCAGCCATGTTACTGGGTCACTATAGGTTTGGACCTTACCCAAAATACCTTGCTGCCAGCCAATCCTTTTGTGACGTTATTGACAGAACCTGTAACCATGGAAATCACTGTTGCAACTACTGTTATATATTTGCAGCAAAAATTGTACAAAGGCTGGTGTTTGAGGTGTCTAGGACTAGGTTATGGCTTGCTGGTTATGATTATGCTAGCTGTATGTGGGTATCATTTTTATAGTTGAAGTTATGAATATTGGCTCTATACTGTCTGTGTTGCAAAATTATGCTATGCTTCTGGGTGACATCCCACACAAGTTGGTATCAGCTCTGCCTAGCCTGCTTGATAAACCAAGAACTTTGCCATTACTGTATGGAATTGATTCCATTTAAACAATTCTAGCTCTTTTTCCTTTTATGAATAAACATTTAGGTTTCAGATTCTAAAGGATTGGCAACAGCGTGATTTGTGGGTAAGATCTGATTTGTATATTGACCTTTGTCTGGGACTTGGTCCTTTGGGATCGGGAGAACTTTTTTCTTTTACTGGGGTATTGGTTTTCATAACCATTGTCCCACATAACGAGTGGTACTGGCGGTGATACTGGGAAACTTGAGTGTCTAAGGGAATTGCTCGTGTAACTTGTGGTTAGCCAGTGTGGTAAAACCGAAGTCCTCTCTGTCTGGCTGGTTTGGTTTGCATTAGAGATGGAAAAACCCCAGCCTTGGGCTGTAACCGCCTCGCTTGAAGCAATTTGTCCTAAATTGACACTCTCAGTTGGGTCCCACCAGAACCACCATTGTTACACCTTTAGCATCAAAACTAAAGGTTTATTATAAAAGAAAAATAGAAAGAAAAAGGGAGTTGTTAAATGGGAAAGCAGTCATATACATTCCAAAATCTATATATTGGGTTCTTAGCAGTATTGGTGAGTTGCTGGCTTGAAAGTCCATCTGGAACCCATCCAGTTTGGATGGGTCATTCAGTCCTTTGTTCAAGGCTTCAGTTTATAGAGAAGTTGCTCCAGAGGTAGGAAGAGGGATTGAAGACAAAATGGAGATGATGCAGCTGCCCTTTATATTCCTTTTGCCATGTGGCTTGTACTTCCTGTATCCTATACATAAGCTTCACAGCACAGGGCATGGAAAAGCCTTGGAGTTCTCAGTACATAGGCATACCCCTGAATGTCTTGCTGACTCAATAGGTGTATGCCCTTGATCATGAGAGGGCAAACTACAGCCCACGGGCCATATCTGGCCCGCAGGACGGTCCTGCCCAGCCCCTGAGCTCCTGGCCAGGGAGGCTAGCTCCCCCTCTTACTGTTCCCCCTTCCCTGCAGCCATGCCACTGTGCAAGTAGTGCTCGGGGGGGGGTGCTGCGCTCCTGCCGGGCAGCATGTCTGTCTCCACATGGGCCACATGGCTGCCAAACATGCTGCTCTGAGCAGCATGGTAAGAGGGCCGGGGGTTTGGACAAGGGGCAGGGAGTCCCAGGGGGCAGTCAGGGGACAGGGGGTGGTTGGATGGGGCTGAGGTTCTGGGTGTGTGTGTCAGGGGACAGGGAACATGGGTGTTGGATAGGCGTGGTAGTCCCGGGGGTCTGTCAGGGGCTGGGTGGGTCAATAGGGGTTGGGGCAGTCAGGGGACAGGGAGCATGGGGGGGTGGGTAGGGGGTGGGAATTCGGAGGGCAGTTAGGGTGGGTGGTCTCGGGAGGGGGCGGTCAGGGGACAAGGAGCAGGGGGGGTGGGAATTCGGAGGGGGCAGGGCCAAGCTGTTTGGGGAGCCTTGACTACCTGGCCCTCCATACAGTTTTGTAACCCCATGTGGCCCTTGGGCCAAAAAGTTTGCCCACCCCTGCCCTTGATCCTTTCCATGGGCTCATTGTACCGCTGATGACCGTGAATGGACCATCGAACAGCCTAGGCAGTGCTGATGCCAATATGTCTGGGGGTGTCATCCAGAAACACTGCACAAGTCTGGAAATACAGATATACTCTAAATATCTATAACTCACACTACAAAGGAGATATAAAGATAGAAACAAAATTATCATACTTGGAAAATCATTTTACATGCCATATCTAGGACGATTCATTGCAATTTTATCACATTATATTATTATTATTTTATTATTAATACCAAAGTGCCTCATTTCCATACAGTGTCACGCTTCGTAAACCAGTGAATTCCCAGGACCAGCTCCCCATGTCCTTGAAGATGCAAAACACTCTGCTTATGAGGGATTGAAATATCCACATATCTGCTGGGACCGGACACAGACACTGTGTCAGTCTGTACCCCTATGTTGACTCTTCAAGAAAATTATGACCAATTTTGTACATAGTATAGCTTCTGAGGTATCATTTGAAAACACATAATCTACTGAATATTATCCTCCTGTTAAAATACGTGTAGCAACACTGTATGTAAAGTTATGAGATTTTACTGTATTATATTACTGAAAAAGTTACAATTTTGGGAAACCCCCCCAGACCACTTCCTCAGAGACAGCAAGGCAAACAGCTGGTCAAATAGCCATTCTCTGGAGGGGGAAGGTGTGAGGAAGACATTTACATTCCTTCATAGGGACCACTGGAAGCTCATATCTACAACAGACAGCCTGTCACCATGATTCAGCTGAGAACTGAAGTTGTTTCTAGTACAAAGGACTGAACTATTAAAAGAGGTGAGGAAAATGCTTGACAATCTCTCTCTCTCTCCCACCTTTCCCTCTGCTCATGACAACTCCTGAAGAACTGAACTTGGGCGGCAGGGACAGGTTAGGGGGAGTCCTGGCTGAAACAAAAGCCAGCCTGTCTCAGCGAATGGTGAAAGAAACATTTGCTTTGAATCCGTTTTAGTTTGTCAAGTTAAACATTGGTTTGTGTTTTAGCTTGCATTTATTTTGTAAACAATTCTGACTTTAATGCCTCATTACCCATAGTCACTTAACTACCAAAAAAATAAAATAAAAGATTTTAACAATCTTGTTTAATCCAAACACACTGGTTAGATAGAACAATAAAAGTGTGTTGGAAACTCCATTTAGGATAACAAGGCTGGTGCATGTCATTTTCCACTGATTAAATGACAGACTTCATATAAGCTTGCGTTGTTCAGTAATGTGCTGGACAGGGCAAGATGCACATTTCTGGGGGAAGACTGGGAGCAGAGAATTTTCTGGGGCTCTCCGGTGGTGTACTGTAATTTTTTATAGACTTTAAGGTCAGAAGGGACCATTATGATCATCTAGTCTGACCACCTGCACAATGCAGGCCACAGAATCTCACCCACCCACTCCTGTAACAAACCCCTAACCTATGTCTGAGTTATTGAAGTCCTCAGATCGTGGTTTGAAGACATCAAGCTGCAGAGAATCCTCCAACAAGTGACCCGTGCCCCATGCTGCAGAGGAAGGTGAAAAACCTCCAGGGCCTCTGCCAATCTGCCCTGGAGAAAAATTCCTTCCCGACCCCAAATATGGCGATCAGTTAAACCCTGAGCATGTGGGCAAGACTCACCAGCCAGCACCCAGGAAAGAATTATCTGTAGTAACTCAGATCCCACCGCATCTAACATCCCTTCACAGACCACTGGGCATACTTACCTGCTGATAATCAAAGATCAATTGCCAAAATTAGGCTATCCCATCATACCATCCCCTCCATAAACTTATCAAGCTTAGTCTTGAAGCCAGATATGTCTTTTACCCCCACTACTCCCCTTGGAAGGCTGTTCCAGAACTTCACTCCTCTGATGGTTAGAAACCTTCGTCTAATTTCAAGTCAAAGGCCTGGTCTACACTACGACTTTAATTCGGATTTATCAGCTTTAATTCGAATTTACCCTGTAACCGTCCACACAACGACGCTATTTATTTCGATGTAAAGGGCCCTTTAAATCGATTTCTGTACTCCACCCCGACGAGCGGAGTAGCGCCAAAATCGATTTTAACATTTCGAATTAGGGATAGTGTGGCCGCAATTCGATGGTATTGGCCTCCGGGAGCTATCCCACAGTGCATCATTGTGACCGCTCTGGACAGCAATCTAAACTCGGATGCACTGGCCAGGTAGACAGGAAAAGCCCCGCGAACATTTGAATTTCATTTCCTGTTTGCCCAGCGTGGAGAGCACAGGTGACCACAGATAACTCATCAGCACAGGTAACCATGCAGGCTGATAATCGAAAAAGAGCACCAGCATGGACCGTGAGGGAGGTACTGGATCTGATCGCTGTATGGGGAGAGGATTCAGTGCTTGCAGAACTTCGTTCTAAAAGACGAAATGCCAAAACTTTTGAAAAAATCTCCAAGGGCATGATGGAGAGAGGCCACAATAGGGACTCTAAGCAGTGCCGCGTGAAAGTCAAGGAGCTCAGACAAGCCTATCAAAAAACAAAGGAGGCAAACGGTCGCTCCGGGTCAGAGCCGCGGACATGCCGCTTCTACGCCGAGCTGCATGCAATTCTAGGGGGGGCTGCCACCACTACCCCACCTGTGATCGTGGATTCCGGGTCGGGGATAGTCTCATCAGCGACGCCTGAGGATTCTGCCGATGGGGGAGAGGAGGAGGATGAGGATGAGGATGAGCTTGCAGAGAGCACACAGCACTCCGTTCTCCCCAACAGCCAGGATCTTTTTCTCACCCTGACTGAAGTACCCTCCCAAGCCAGTACCCAAGACTCTGACCCCATGGAAGGGACCTCAGGTGAGTTTACCTTTTAAAATATAAAACTTGTTTTAAAAGCAAACGGTTTTTAATGATTACTTTGCCCTGAGGACTTGGGATGCATTCGCGGTCAGTTCAGCTACTGGAAAAGTCTGTTAACGTGTCTGGGGATGGAGCGGAAATCCTCCAGGGACATCTCCATGAAGCTCTCCTGGAGGTACTCTGAAAGCCTTGCCACAAGGTTTCTGGGCAGTGCATCCTTATTCCCTCCTCCATGGTAGGACACTTGACCACGCCATGCTTGCAGCAAGTAATCTGGTATCATTGCCTGACAAAGCCTGGCAGCGTATGGTCCCGGTGTTTGCTGGCATTCAAGCAACATCCGTTCTTTATCTTTTTGTGTAATCCTCAGGAGAGTGATATCACTCCTGGTAACCTGGTTGAAATACGGGAACTTAATTAAGGGGACAGAGGTGGCCGTTCCTACTGGGCTTTTGCCTGTGGCGGAAAATAAATCCTTCCCTGCAGTTAGCCAAGCGCAGATGGGAAATTGGCCCTGAGTTTTTCGCGTTTGGCTAGCAGGGATCTTCCCTGTTACCAGCCACGCGGTGGGGGGGAGGGGTACAGCGATCATCCCAGAGAATTCATGGCGAGAGGGGGGGTGGTTAGTTTGTTTTCTGCTGCTGCTGCTGAATGTTAACAGAAAAACCGCAGCACTCTACAGGCTATGCCTGGTATGTGGGAAAGGAGGGCGCAGAAGCTGTAAAACAATGGCTTACCATGGCCGCATACAAGCCGAATTCTGTTGCCCAGACCTGTGATCTCTAGCAGCAAAGCCACAGGCACTCAGCATTAAGAGGCAAAATGCGACCTTGCACAGAAATCACATGTGCTATGTAATGTGAATAGTGTTGGTCACCGTGAAAGAGTATAAGCATTGTTCTGCAAAATGTAGCTTTTTAAACAATTCTCTCTTTTTTCCCCTCCCTACAGCAGCTGCAAATTCCTCAAGCCTCCCTCCTCCATCCCGAAGGTTATCACAGATAAGGCGTCGTAAGAAGAGAACGCGAGATGAGATGTTTTCTGAAATTATGGAATCCAGCCGCAGTGACAGAGCTCATCTGAATGAGTGGAAGGAAACAGTTTCAAAGTATAGGAAAGAAGCCAGTGAACGTGAGGACAGGAGGGACCAACGTGAGGACAGGAGGGATCAACGTGAGGACAGGAGGGACGCTCGAGATGAGAGGTGGCGGCAGGAAGACCAGAGGAGGCAGGATGCAACGCTGGGGCTGCTGCGTGAGCAAACAGACATGCTCCGGCGTCTGGTGGAGCTTCAGGAACGGCTGTGGAAAACAGACTGCCGCTTCAGCCCCTGTTCCACCCTCCCCATGTTCCGTATCCTCCTCACCCAGACGTGTAAGAACACGGGGGGGGGGGGGGGGGGAGGCTCCGTACACCTTCCCATTCCACCCCAGTAGACAGCCCACGCAAAAGGCTGTCATTTTTTTAACCTTTTCTTTGTGGCTTTTTCCTTCCCAGCAATCCTCCTCCCAAATACCACCCGGGTTCCCTCCCTCTTTTTCTAATCTATTAATAAGGAATAAATGATTTTTAAATGATAGTGACTTTATTTGGTTTGAAAGAAAGCTGAGGGAAGGGGGAGGGTGGGTTCCTTACAGAAAATCAGTCAATAAAGGGGGCGGGTTTTCATGAAGGAGAAACAAACAGATATTTCACACTGTAGCCTGGCCAGTCATGAAACTGGTTTTTAAAGCTTCTCTGATGCACAGCGCTTCCTGGTGTGCTCTTCTAATCGCGCTGGTGTCTGGCTGCGCGTAATCAGCAGCCAGGCGATTTGCCTCAGCCTCCCACCCCGCCATAAAGGTCTCCCCCTTACTTTCACAGAGACTGTGGATCACACATCAAGCAGAAATAACAATGGGGAGATTTCTTTGGCTGAGGTCAGAGCGAGTCAATAATGATCGCCAGCGACCTTTTAAACGGCCAAATGCACATTCTACCACCATTCTGCACTTGCTTAGCCTGTAGTTAAACAGCTCCTGACTCCTGTCCAGGCTGCCTGTGTACGGCTTCATGAGCCATGGCATTAAGGGGTAGGCGGGGTCCCCAAGAATAACTATTGGCATTTCAACATCCCCAACGGTTATTTTCTGGTCCGGAAAGTAAGTCCCTTGCTGCAGCCCTTTAAACAGAGTAGTGTTCCTGAAAACGCGAGCGTCATGAACCCTTCCCGCCCAGCCCGCGTTGATGTTAGTGAAACGTCCCTTGTGATCCACAAGTGCTTGCAGCACCATTGAAAAGGACCCCTTGCGGTTTATGTACTCAGTGGCTTGGTGCTCTGGTGCCAAGATAGGGATATGGGTTCCGTCTATCGCCCCACCACAGTTAGGGAATCCCATTGCAGCAAAACCATCCACTATAGCCTGCACATTTCCCAGAGTCACTAACTTTCGTAGCAGCACCTGAGTGATTGCTTTGGCTACTTGCATCACAGCAGCCCCCACAGTAGATTTGCCCACTCCAAATTGATTCCCGACTGACCGGTAGCTGTCTGGCCTTGCAAGCTTCCACAGGGCTATCGCCACGCGCTTCTCAACTGTGAGGGCTGCTCTCATCTTGGTATTCTGGCGTTTCAGGGCAGGGGACAGCAAGTCACAAAGTTCCATGAAAGTGCCCTTACGCATGCGAAAGTTCCGCAGCCACTGGGAATCGTCCCAGACCTGCAACACTATGTGGTCCCACCAGTCTGTGCTTGTTTCCCTTGCCCAGAATCGGCGTTCCATGGATAGAATCTGCCCCATTAACAACATGATCTCCAAAGCACCGGGGCCCGTGGTTTCACAGAATTCTGTATCCGTGTCCATGTCCATGTCAATGTCCTCATCATGCTTGTCGCTGCTCTGCCGCCGCCGCCGCCTCCTCGCCTCATTTTTCTGGTCCTGGCTGAGCATAAACTCCACGAGAACGCGCGAGGTGTTTACAATGTTCATGACTGCTGTCTTGAGCTCAGCGGGCTCCATGCTTGCCGTGGTATGGAGTCTGCAGTGTTCACCCACCCAGGAAAAAAGGCGCGAAAATGGTTGTCTGCCGTCCGTTGCTTTCATGCAGGGAGGGAGGAGGGAGGGAGGAGGTGAGGCTGTACCCAGAACCACCTGCGACGATGTTTTTTGTCCCATCAGGCACTGGGATCTTAACCCACAATCCCAATGGGCGCGGGAGACTGCGGGAACTATGGGATAGCTACCCACAGTGCAACGGTGCAGAAATCGACGCTAGCCCCGGTACTTGGACGCACACCACCGAATTAATGTGCTTAGTGTGGCCGCATACATTTCGACTTTATACAACCTGTTTTTCAAATCCGAATTATATAAATTCGGATTAATCCCGTAGTGTAGACATACCCTAAACTTCCTAGTGTCCAGTTTATATCCATTTGTTCTTGTGTCCACATTGGTACTAAGCTGAAATAATTCCTCTCCCTCCCTAATATTTATCCCTCTGATATATTTATAAAGAGCAATCATATCCCCCCTCAACCTTCTTTTGGTTAGGCTAAACAAGCCAAGCTCTTTGAGTCTCCTTTCATAAGACAGGTTTTCGATTCCTCGGATCATCCTAGTAGCCCTTCTCTGTACCTGTTCCAGTTTGAATTCATCCTTCTTAAACATGGGAGACCAGAACTGCACACAATATTCCAGATGAGGTCTCACCGGTGCCTTGTATAATGGTACTAACACCTCCTTATCTTTGCTGGAAATACCTTGCCTGATGCATCCCAAGACCGCATTAGCTTTTTTCACGGCCATATCATATTGGCGGTTCATACTCATCCTGTGATCAACCAATACTCTGAGGTCCTTCTCCTCCTCTGTTACTTCCAACTGATGTGTCCCCAATTTATAACCAAAATTCTTGTTATTAATCCCTAAATACATGACTTTGACTTTTCACTATTAAATTTCATCCTAGTACTATTACTCCAGTTTACAAGGTCATCCAGATCTTCCTGTATGATATCCCGGTCCTTCTCTGCATTGGCAATACCTCCTAGCTTTGTGTCATCCACAAACTTTATTAGCACATTCCCGCTGTTTGTGCCAAGGTCAGTAATAAAAAGATTAAATAAGATTGGTCCCAAAACCGATCCCTGAGGAACTCCACTAGTAACCTCCTTCCAGCCTGAAAGTTCACCTTTCAGTACGACCTGTTGTAGTCTCCCCTTTAACCAGTTCCTTATCCACCTTTCAATTTTCATATTGATCCCCATCTTTTCCAATTTAACTAATAATTCCCCATGTGGAACCGCATCAAATGCCTTACTGAAATCGAGGTAAATTAGATCCACTGCATTTCCTTCGTCTAAAAAATCTGTTACCTTCTCAAAGAAGGAGATTAGGTTGGTTTGGCATAGTAAAACCATGTTGTATTTTGTCCCAATTACCATTGACCTCAATGTCCTTAACCACTTTCTTCTTCAAATTTTTTTCCCCCAAGTCCTTACGTACTACAGATGTCAAACTAACAGGCCTATAAGAACATAAGAAAGGCCGTACCGGGTCAGACCAAAGGTCCATCTAGCCCAGTATCCTGTCTACCAACAGTGGCCAATGCCAGGTGCCCCAGAGGGAGTGAACTTAACAGGCAATGATCAAGTGATCTCTCTCCTGCTATCCATCTCCATCCTCTGATAGAGGGAGGCTAGGGACACCATTCCTTACCCGCCCTAGCTAGTAGCCATTAATGGACTTAACCACCATGAATTTATCCAGTTCTCTTTTAAACGCTGTTATAGTCCTAGCCTTCACAACCTTCTCAGGTAAGGAGTTCCACAAGTTGACTGTGCGCTGCATGAAGAAGAACTTCCTTTTATTTGTTTTAAACCTGTTGCCTATTAATTTCATTTGATGACCCCTAGTTCTTGTATTATGGGAATAAGTAAATAACTTTTCCTTATCCACTTTCTCCACATCACTCATGATTTTATATATCTCTATCATATCCCCCCTTAGTCTCCTCTTTTCCAAGCTGAAGAGTCCTAGCCTCTTTAATCTCTCCTCATATGGGACCCATTCCAAATCCTTAATCATTTTAGTTGTCCTTTTCTGAACCTTTTCTAGTGCCAGTATATCTTTTTTGAGATGAGGAGACCACATCTGTACGCAGTATTCGAGATGAGGGCGTACCATCGATTTATATAAGGGCAATAATATATTCTCACTCTTATTCTCTATCCCCTTTTTAATGATTCCTAACATCCTGTTTGCTTTTTTGACCGCCTCTTCACACTGCGTGGACATTTTCAGAGAACTATCCACGATGACTCCAAGATCTTTTTCCTGACTTGTTGTAGCTAAATTAGCCCCCGTCATATTTTATGTATAGTTGGCGTTATTTTTTCCAATGTGCATTACTTTACATAGTATAGCCTATAGTTACTCGGATCACTTTTCCCCCCTTTCTTAAAAATAGGAACAATGTTAGCAATTCTCCAGTATGGTACAACCCCTGAGTTTACTGATTCATTAAAAATTCTTGCTAATGGGTTTGCAATTTTATGTGCCAGTTCCTTTAATATTCTTGGATGAAGATTATCTAGGCCCTCCAGTTTTGTCCCATTAAGCTGTTCGAGTTTGGCTTCTACCTCGGATGTGGTAATATCTACCTCCATATCCTCATTCCCATTTGTCATCCTACCATTATCCCTAAGCTCCTCATTAGCCTCATTAAAGACTGAGGCAAAGTATTTGTTTAGATATTGGGCCATGCCTAGATTATCCTTAACCTCCATTCCATCCTCAGTGTTTAGCAGTCCCACTTCTTCTTTCATTGTTTTCTTCTTATTTATATAGCTATAGAACCTTTTACCATTGGTTTTAATTCCCTTTGCAAGGTCCAACTCTATATGGCTTTTTGCCTTTCTCACTTTATCCCTACATGTTCTGACCTCAATAACGTGGCTTTCCTTGCTAATCCCTCCAATCTTCCACTCCTTCCAGGTTTTCTGCTTTTTCTTAATCACCTCTCTGAGATGCTTGCTCATCCAGCTTGGTCTACAACTCCTGCATAGATTTTTTCCCCCTTTCTTGGGATGCAGGCTTCTGATAGTTTCTGCAACTTCGACTTGAAGTAATTCCAGGCCTCCTCTGGCTTTAGATCCACAAGTTCTTCAGTCCAATCCACTTCCCTAACTAATTTCCTTAATTCTTTAAAGTTAGCCCTTTTGAAATCAAAAACCCTAGTCCCAGATCTATTTTTGTTTATCCTTCCATTTAGTTTGAACTGAATTAGCTCATGATCACTCGAACCAAGGTTGTCCCCTACAACCATTTCTTCTACGAGGTCCTCACTACTCACCAAAACCAAATCTAAAATGGCATCCTCTCTTGTTGGTTCTTCAACTACTTGGTGAAGAAATCCATCTGCTATCACATCCAGAAAAATCTGAGCCCTATTATTATTACTAGCACTTGTCCTCCAGTCTATATCTGGGAAGTTAAAGTCTCCCATGATCACACAATTCCCATTAGTGTTTACTTCATTAAAAACATTAAAGAGGTCTCTATCCATATCCAAATCAGATCCCGGCGGTTTGTAGCACACCTCAAGCATTATCTCAGGGGAGGCTCTAGTAGCTTTCTTTCCCAATGTGATTTTTGCCCAGACAGATTCTGTCTTATCCATTCCATCACTTCTTATTTCTTTAGTTTACCTCATCATTGATATACAATGCTACTCCACCACCTTTGCCTTTATTTCTGTCTTTCCTAAACATCACATAGCCTTCAATACCTGTACTCCAGTCATGACTACTATTCCACCATGTTTCTCTTATCCCTATAATATCCGGTTTCACTTCCTGCACCAGTAGCTCTAGTTCCTCCATTTTGTTACCTAGGCTCCTCGCATTAGTGTACAAACATCTTAATTTTTGCCATTTGGCTTCTCTCACATTCTTTACCCGATTAGGCACAGACATTCTACCACCAGTATCACCTATTAGATTGATATCTACACTACCCTTCCTCCTTATGTCCATTCTCCTGCCCACGGCTGTATCCTTTCTTACTTTGTTTTCTTCCCGCTCAATGTCAAATTCTGGCATGGAGATTACCTGGCCATCTCCCAACCATCTCCCTCAAATTCCTAGTTTAAAGATCTCTTAATCAGTTGTGCCAGCCTCCATCCTAGAAGTCTATTTCCCTCCTTACTCAGGTGAAGTCCATCCCGAGAGAACAGTCCTCTGTCCATGAATGCTTCCCAGTGGCCATACATCCAAAAGCCCTCCTTATAGCACCACTGCCTGAGCCATCTGTTGATTGCCATAATCTTGTCATACCTTTGTTACCCTTCTCTAGGAACAGGCCGAATCCCACTGAAGATCACCTGAGCCTCGATTTCCTTAAGCATCTTCCCCAGTCTGGCATAGTCTCCCTTGATACGTTCCAGCGAGAATCTAGCTGTATCATTTGTTCCCACATGAAGGACAATCAACAGATCCTTTCCCACTCCCGTTAGGATCCTTTTCAGCCTCAGGTCCACATCCCGTATCTTAGGACCCGGCAGACAGCACACCCTTCTGTTCTCCAGATCAGCTCTAGTTACAGGCCTGTCTATTCTTCTCAGTAAGGAGTCCCCAATCACGTAGACCTGCTTTTTCCTGGTGACAGTTCACTCTGGCTGCAAGTCCTCTCGATTTCTTTGTCCCTTGCAATCCTCCGCAACCCATCCCATATCCTCCTGGGGCTCATATTTGGTGTGGTCTCCATTGACTCTTCCCCTCTTCCTATAGGACTAGCTGCTCTTCTCTTCTTCCTTGCCCTCTCACCTTCAGCTGATTAGCAGCACTCAATACTGTGTGGCTGGGAGCGAGTTACATGCTGGAGACTGTGTGTTATCTGCCCCGCAGTGGCTGTTCTCACAGTAAAGCAGTGTAAAAGGCAACCCAGCCTGGGGAACTGAGGGGACACATCTGTTCAACAGTCCAGATTGTACTGTGGTTAATGTCACAGACACTCAATTTCAAAGAGTCTCCTAAAACACAGAGAAAGTAAATCCATGTCCCAGAAATCAAAGTCTCCAGAGACAGGGCAAGTCTCCCTGGCACTGCTTCTTGCTGACAGGAGCTGAGACAATGAGAGAGTCCTGGGGAAGCTGGGAACAGTAAGCATGAGCTGGTGGGGTTCAGTGGAGAAAGGGAACAGGAAGGACAGGGATATTACTGAATGCAGGATCTCAGCAGTACTAGATGACAGGATAGCACATAGTGCAGCCCATTGGAAAACATAATCCCAACTATACATATAAAATGATGGGGTCTAAATTAGCTGGTTCCACTCAAGAGATGGATCTTGGAGTCACTGTGGATAGCTCCCTGAAAACATCCACTCAATGTGCAGAGGCAGTCAAAAAGCGAACAGAATGTTGGGAATCATTAAGAAAGGGATAGATAAGACAGAAAATATCAAATTGACTCTATATAAATCCATAGTATGCCCATATCTCAAATACTGCATGCAGATGTGGTCGCCCCATCTCAAAGAAGATATAATGGAATTGAAAAAGGTTTAGAAAAGGGCAAAAAAATGAGTAGGGGTATGAAAGAGCTTCTGTATGAGGAGAGATTAAAAAGACTGGGACTGTTCAGCTTGGATAAGAGACAAGCGGGGAGAGGAGAGAGGTCTATAAAATCATGACTGGTGTGGAGAAAGTAAATAAGGAAGTTATTTACTACTTCTCATAACACAAGGATTAGGAATCACCAAAAAAAAAAAAAATGTATAGGCAACAGATATAAAACAAACAAAATGAAGTGTGTCTTCACACAGTGCACAGTCAACCTGTGGAACTATTTGCCAGAGGAGGTTGTGAAGGCCAAGATTATAACAGGGTTCAAAAAAAGAACATGATAAATTCATGGAGGATAGGTTCATCAATGGCCATGAGTTAGGGTGGGCAGGGAAGACGTCTGTAGCTTCTTTTTGCTATAAACTGGCAAAGCATGACAGGTGATGGATCATTTGATGATTACCTGTTGTGTTCATTCCCTCTGGAGCGCCTGGCATTGGCCACTGTCTGAAGACAGTATACAAGGCTGGGTCGACCTTTGGACAGACCCAGTATGGCTGTTTTTATGTACTAGGGAATCGAGTGAGTCCAGTGAAATGGGATGGAGTAGGAAAAATCCCTGGGTGTGGAGAACACTGGGAAATTAGAAGCTATAATTCAGGAGCAACAGACTCTAATTAGTCTGGAAAAGCAGAATGTGAAAAATAAGAATCAGGGTCTTGTGACTTCAGGAACGAGGGACTCAAATCCAAGGAGCCTGCAGAGAAGAGAGATTGTGGCTATTTCACATGGTGATGGGGGAGCAAGACTCTCCATGTCTCAAGAAGTTTCATTACCAACCTAAGCCATTTTCACATGCTGGTGTGAAATCCAGAGCAGTGAGGAGTTGTGTCATCTGTAATCCTGGGTGAGATTCAGTGTTCTGCTGCTGGAGCTCCCTTGTCTGGATACCAACAGCCAGCATTCAAGAACACACTGAGTGTCTGTGAGATAATTAACCCTGGACCAGCAGATCTGACTCCAGGAACCTGTTTGCTACACCCCAAGCACGTTCTGGTCCGGGTGGAGTAGGCTCAGGGTTTGAGAGAAGGTCAGGGGTAGGAAGCTTCTGTTCGTTATGCTGGACCTAACCCCCCGTTTTACTTGAGCAAAGAGATATTTGACACTGTGTGACACTGCTCCTGTGCTCTGATCTCAAAGTTTTCTGCAGCAGGGGAGATGCTCTGGCAGTGTGTGTGTCACTGGCATATTGGGGTGATGCTGAAAGAGGACAGAGTAGAGGTGGTATTGTGGAGGTGGCATGAACTTTAACTCTTCATTTCCCCTTCCAAGAACCAAGGGGACAGGAATCCTTACCCAGCGAGGTCACATTCTCATAGTTCTCCTGCATGACGTCCCTGTAGAGAGTTCTCTGAGCGGGATCCAGTAGAGCCCACTCTTCCCTGGTGAAATACACAGCCACCTCCTCGAAGGTCACCGGCCCCTGAAACAGCAAGAGTCCAACACTCAGTACCTGCTTCCCCACTCACACTCCAAATCAAATGGAAGCTCTGGTAGATTGCAGTCAACAGAGTCCCACCCCCAGCCCGCTCAGAACATCCTGGAAACACCAGGGTGAAGGGACAAAGAGAGAGACCCTTGTCTCTACCAGCAGATCCATCACACACCTACTAGCCACCAACTGATACAGGAGATGGAGCCACTAGCAGGGTCCAGGGAGAGTTCCGTGGAAGGAAGCCCAACACCCTCCTCATTGTGAGAAGCTGCATTTTTTTAGCCCCATGAAGGTAGGTTATTTTCTGTTGAACAAATTAGAGCATTTCCACCTCCTAACCTCATGGGTCTGTTCCTAGAATCTAGGCCACTTATTAAACAACTCCCAGCAGATTTGCCACAACCTGTCCTCCTCCCTCTCCCACCCTGTGAATTTTCTGCCCACTCCAACCTCCAAACCAGACTGTGCAAACCTTCCCCATCTCTGGTGTATTTGGTGTCCCTCTCCTTCCTGCAGGAACCCACCAGCAATCCCCCAATAATCCCTACCTGAACTTGTTCCACTGCAGCCATTTTTCTCCCCTGTCCCATGGGAGGATGGGATGAGCTGGAGCAAAACAGGGATGTCATTCTGCAGCCTGGGAGGGTGAGAAGGGTAATTGGGAAGGTTTCAGAACAGGCTTTAGTTCATTTCACATCACGATTCCCCCAGGCCCTTTCCCTCTACATCCTAGAGTCTGCCATGCTGGGAAAATGCTTGATCTCTTTATTACAGTGTAGACCTGGCTCCTCCTGCCAGACTAAGCCCATACAGAAATTTTTAACTTCCCTTCTCCCTCCCCTCATCCCATAACAAAGTCTCTG